>NC_132839.1:60809807-61109807 GCF_048164855.1 Canis lupus baileyi | reverse complement strand
TCCCACCTCATGGAACTAAGTGTAACACCCCAGTGGCTGAGGGTCCCCCAGGAAGGATGACAAGTCACCTCTAGTCCTTTCTCTGTGCCCTCTGAGTGACCAGGTCAAGACTCCTTCCACCTCATGTCTCAAGTCACCCGTCTACAAATCGGGAGAGAACTGCTCCTATCCTCAGACAGCACACAAATAAAAAGTGGGTGCATAGCCATCAATTTACGGGAGTCTGGTAATAAAACCTCCGTGTTAATGGACGGCATTATCGCTGCCATCCCCACAGATGCACTTGCATTTATGACGCCTGCCCTGCGACATGATGGAGCCTTTCCAATTTGCTCTCGCGGGAGGCAATTTTATAATACACCATCAATCGCTGCAGAAATAGAACATTTCCACTTAATAAAAGACAAACACCAGCAAATCAACAAGAATAAACACATCAGGGACATGCTGGTTGCTGCAGCAAACCCTGCACGTGCAGGCAGGAAAAGAGCGGAGGTGACTACCAGAGCAACACAGGCCGCTCTGATATAAAGATGAATCGGTGCTCAGAAGTCAGAGCAAGGGAGAGACCAGAGGGAAGGAGCAGGATAAGGTCAGAGGTAGGTCAGTCACAGAAATGTGTGCCAGTAGGTCTTACAGAATTATTAGAGGTGCTGCCGTCTGGCAGCTGCCCGGGCTCCCGGCAGCATGCTGTGTGTGGGCCTGGGACTCAGCATCCTTCCCTGCCCCATTGTCAGGTGCCTCGTAAGAGCACGGGCTGGAAAGTGGAAACTCAGAATCGTTCAGACTCCCTTGCAGCTAGAGTTCTTGGCCACAGGCGCACTCATGGGAGGTTTAGAAGGTGAAGGTTGCATGGAGGCATTTTCTAGCCACCGAGGGCCATGCCTGCTGGCCAGCCAGGTTGCGGGGACTTGCTGCGGGATCCATCCTCAGCTCTGGAGGGTGGAGAGGCGACCATGGTGGAGGCAGCAGCTGGACTCTGCCTTCTGCCATCCAGTCACTGGCTCTGTGAGCATTGCCAGGCAGTATGGCTGCAGCAGTGGCGATGTCACATGCGTGGGTCTCAACACTTGCTGTGTATCCTTGACCTTGGCAAGTCTGCTGGGGCTCCTGGTCCCACCCCTCCTGGTCCCGCCCCTCCTGACATGGAAGGCAGAAGCTCCCCAGGTGGGACAGCTCTACAGCCCCTGGGTGAACCTTGGGGTTCCAACCTGAAGCCCTTTCTCTAGCCCCACAACAATTTAGGGAACACCTGGTTCCTCATGCTAAATCCCTCCTCTGCTTAAATTATCCAGAGTGGTGTCTCGTTCCTGCCCAGAGCTCTGTCAGACAACTGATCAGGGCAGACAGGGAACATGCACCAAAGTGTGAGACTCTCTGGGTTCATGAACTTGTTCTGTTTCAGAGAAGTCCGGCTTCTGCCCAATTCTGAAGCCTGAAGTCAGGGAGGAAGCGGGCACTGAAGCCCATAGCCCTGCAGGACAGCTCATCCGCTGATGGACGTTCACGGCGGCCACTGTGAACCTGCACCTCTGCCCACCCCTTCTTGGGGAACCCTTGCCCGCCCCCCACCCCCGCTGCCTTGACGGCAACTCTACTTTGCTTCAGTGCAGATAAATGCAAACACAGTTTTACGTAGGCTGGAGGGATGCGAGCGTCTGGTTTTCTCTAATTGCTCCTGTTGTTCTGAAGTTATATTAAAAAGTAAACGTACCTCCCGATCCATTCTCTTTTTTTTTTTTAACAGAAGTTTTTTTTTAATTTTTATTTATTTATGATAGTCACACAGAGAGAGAGAGAGGCAGAGACATAGGCAGAGGGAGAAGCAGGCTCCATGCACCGGGAGCCCGACGTGGGATTCGATCCCGGGTCTCCAGATCGCGCCCTGGGCCAAAGGCAGGCGCCAAACCGCTGTGCCACCCAGGGATCCCCCGATCCATTCTCTACGCCTCTCTTCAAAGCCCCTCCTCTAGGAAGGCTTCCCAGATTGGTCATCCAAGGTGTCTTTTCTTCCCTACTACTAGTTTCTGGAAGGCATTCCTAGGCTCAGGTTAACTTCTCCCAGCGCTGGGAAATAGAGGATGTTTTTGATGGGGAGCAGAATAAACCATAACAGTGGGTCCATCAAGTGTGCAGGGCTGTGTCTGTAGGCAGGTCCCAGGGACCAGCGCTGGGAATCAGGCGGCTCAGCTTGGTGCCAGGGGTCCCCAGAGAGCTGCCATGGGAAGGGACTGCCTGGCCCCCACATCCTTTTGATCCCAGGACTCCAGTGCAGTTTGCTGAGCCTTCAAAGAGAAAGCCCTGCATCAGGCTGTCAGAGAGGAAGGCCACCCAGGCTCCAAATAAGGTAGCCTCACAGCGCCCCGAGCTAGTGTCCCAGTGAAGGGGGTGGTGAAAGCAGCAGGGGGGTTGTCTGAGGGTGGGAGGACTGTGTTTGCTGGAGGAAGGGGTAGGCACCTGAGAGGAAAAGCAAAGGGGAGCCTCTGGCTTTGGAACCAGACTGCAAGTCCTTGACGACAGGATATTGGTGCCCATCCCTGTTGACTCTGACTTTGGCAGGTGACTTGCTTTGGTTTGTGGTGTGTGATGGGATGTGATGTCTTCCAGGTCAAAGCAGACAGGCCAACACCACTGGGGCAGTTTGGCCAGCCCCTCCCCCTCCCCGGGCCCTCCATCATGAGAACAGCATGACCCCAGATGACTTCAGGTTCCAGAATAAGAGAGGTGCAGACATCTGAACCCTACCATCAGCCAGGGGCCATGTGTCGCCAGTCCCAGCAGAGCCTGGTAGAAGCCTAGCCAACTCACAGACCCGGGAGCAAGCAGTGACCCTCGCTGCTGGGAGCCACTGAGGTCTGGGGCTGCATGTTACTCGGATGAGCAGATGCCTACCTAATACACTGGGTCTGTCTGAATCGAGAGCTAGTGTGGTTCCACCATGCCATCCCGCTTCTTGGAAGCAAGAGAGCTTTGAAAACCATAAAACCCTATTAAAAAAAAAAAACTGAACCCCAAGGCCGTATTGTCATCGTTATTAATTTCCTCAAATTCTTCATTCCTTTTATAACTACAACTAAGCCATTTTTTTCTCCCCTTTTTCTTTCCTTAGAGTCACTGAAAAGAACCAAGGAAAATAACAGAGATTTCAGCTCCATTAATTTTTCAGGGCACCATAAATTAAAGAGCAATTGCAACGCAGTCAATTTCTGCAGGAAAATAAGTCTCCGTGATTGTGCTTTAGTCTAATTACATGGAAGGCTAAGTACTGCTATTAATACCCAGAAGCACATGCTGTCCCAACGGAAGACGCCCGGAGCAAAGAGGCAGCCCACTAGGCCAGGGGATCTCAGGGGCGCCAGGCAGCGAGGCCCAGGCCTGGGCAAGGAGCCCGGGCCCTGTAGGGAGCCATGGCTCAGACCAGCCGGAAGTCTCCAATTGGAGGCCCTCGGCCTGGGCGATCTCTAATTGGAGACATCCGTCATTGACCTACGGATCGATCCAGCCGCACCCATCCATCTATCCACCCACCTCCACCATCGATCACCCATCCACCCACCCATCCAGCCTCATCTCAATGTCCATCCATCCAACAACTATTGTCAGCTGGGAACTTGAGCTAAAATGGTGTAAAAACTAGGACTAGTCCCTGCCCTCAAGGAACAGAGTGTGTGTGTACAGGGCACCAGCAATAATAGGATAATGTCACAAATACATAAGCACACTGCGATCAGCCCTGGGGATGAGGGGTGCGGGGAGGTGGAGGCGTGTGGACCAGGGGCAAGGTCCTGAGGAACAGCTTCCATTTGCCTCCAGACCATGCACCATCCTTGTCCATCCTCCTCCACACAGGACTGGCCTGTGCGGATGGCATCCACTGCCCAACCCCGTGTTGGCTGAGCTCCCTTTCCAAGGCCAGGCCTCCTCCTGGGCCCCTCCCAGAGACGTGGGGGGCCACAGAGTGTCACTGGGCATGACAGTAGGCCAAAAATGGTCCCCAAACGGCAGCCACGTCCTAGTCCACACACCTGTGCAAGTGACCTCAGAGGGCAAAGGACTTGCAGATGTGATTCCATGATGATTTTTAGTTGGAAAGATTATCCTGGATTCCCCAGGGGCAGCAGAGGGCGACTGCTCTGATTTCTCACAGCCACACACTCACACTCACAGACACACACAGTCACACACATACAATCACTCACACACTCAGAGTCACACACTCACACAGTCATAGTCATACACTCATAGTCACACAGTCACACACTCACAGTCACACAGTCTCACACTCATGCACTCAGTCACACACAGCCAGAGTCACACAGCCACACTCACACACTCAGTCACATACTCATACTCATAGTCACACAGTCATAGTCACACACACACAGTCACAGTCTCACACTCACACACTCAGTCATGCACTCAGTCTTAGTCACACACTCACAGTCACACACAGTCTCACACACACACTGTCTCACACACAGTCACACACTCACAGTCTCACACTCATATACACTCAACACAGACTCATAGTTACACACACTCTATCACATTCACTTGTCTCACACACACTCACATACAGTCATGCACTCACAGTCACTCACTCACTCAGATACTCACAGACACACACACATAATCAGGCACTCACATTCACAGTCACACACTCACACTCACTCACACTCTGTGAACACAGAGCACAGACACAGAGGAGGACACTGCCTTTGCAGGCTGGAGAGGCTCCTTCACAAACAGCTCGATGCCAGAAACTGAAAATGGCCAGGGACCCCCCACAGCCTCCGGAGGGAGTGTGGCCTTGCAGACACTTCGATTTTGATCTAATGATACTGATTTTGGACTTCTGGTCTCCAAAACTGTGGGAGAACACACTTCTGTTGTTGTAGGCCATCAAGTGTGTGGTCACTGGCCTCGGGCTGCAGGAAACCAATGCTGGCCTCCACCACGGCAGGGCAGTCCTTGTCCACCAGCTCTCTCCGTTCCCCACGGCACCCTCATCCTCAGCCCTCAGGACCTGCTGGTGCCAGCCCTGGGGCTCTCCTACCCCCTGGACCTGGAAAGAGCCCTCCACAATGTTCCTTGGTCGCCCCATGGAGGTGCCCTTGGGTCCTGTGGGGCCCTGGTGACACAGCCCCCAGAGGAGAGGATGCTGATGGGGGATCTGAAGGATGATTCACTCCTAGTGAAGGTGGAAAAGCATTCCAGGCTGGCAGAAAGGCCTGGCAAGGCCCAGCGTGGGATGGTGTGTGGAATATTCTGGAAGTGGTAAATGGCTTTATGGCTGGTGCACCCAGAGGGGAGGCAGAGAGGAACAGCCCTAATCCTGTCTCATGCGTGTATGTGTGCCAAGCGCACCTCTCACCTCCACCCACTCAGTTCACACACAATACAGCCAAGCGGCCCTCCCCCAGTGGGAGCACCCAGACCGCCGGGTCTCGGGGGGAAGGGTTCTGGTAACCCCATGATGAGAAGCCTGCACTGCCCCATGACCCCACCCAAGGAGCAGTAACAGGGGCCCTCAGGTCCAGACACCAGCCCCAGGGCTGCGTACCTTGTTCTCCTTGGTGTAGGCCAGCACCTTGTCCTCCTCTTTGGGGTGGAAAATCAGGGTTTCCACCGAGAAGGGGATGAGCTGCTTCTGGAAGGTAGCACCCTCGTCCGTGCTGAGGAACAGACTCTGGTCACGGTCGCTGAGTGAGGAGCTCACCAGGACAATCTGAAACAGAAAACCAGGAAGCCATGAGCCTCCCCTCTAAATACCAGACTGGGGGGCACGGCAGGAACTGGGGTGGGGGGGCAGGGAGGGTGCCCCCCCACCCCCTGCCCCTGCCCACTCGTGCACACTGGTCATTCATTCTCTCACTGCACAAATATTTCCCAGGGCCGGGGTGCTGGGCACCATCCACACGCTGATGGTCTGCTGTGAGCCATCCATTCGGGGAGGGGGGCAGCAGGAGACAGGTGAGTGCGTCCACCATCATGTGGCTGACTGGTGGCCCAAGGAGACATGGTAGGATGGTGGGGAGGCTGAGCTGGTGGCTGCCTCCCAAGGCAGAACACTGGGCCACCTGGGGGTCCACCTGGGAGAGTGTGTGCAGGGGTGGGACTGCGGATGTGAGGTGGCCAAGGAGGATGGGACAGAAGTAGCTGCCTGTCAAATTCTATGAGCCCAAGAGGGCACCACCGTGGGTGAAATGGCATCCCCCAGGAAGACACCAGGTCCCCATGTCCTAACCTGGGTACCTGTGAAGGGGACCTCACTTAGAAACAGGGTCTTCACAGATGTAACCAAGCTAACCACGTCAGTAGGGAGTCATCCTGGAAACCAGCAGACAAGGCGTCCATGGCAAAGATGGGTGACAGCCCTGCCGCACACATCCCCATCTGCAAAAGCCTCCCATGGAGGGGTCTCTGCAAGGCTCTTGGCTCCACCTGGAGGGTCAGGGGAGCCACATCTCCATGGGGTGCATCCTGCTTGGGAAGCCGGCCTGTGGCCCTTTCTGGGTTTGTCCACTTTCTTGCTAAGGTATGTGCACAGGTACAAGCCCTGCTGGACTGTGGGGCGGAGGGGAAGCCCCAGGTCTCATAGGAAGGTCAGGAAAGGCCAGCCACAGGTCAGAACAGGTTGGCCCTGCTAGCTACACACAGGGCACCACCGGGATCTTCAGAGGCAGAGCCCAGGGCACAGGGAGAGGCTTCCCTCCTTTTCCTGAGGCCAGAGGGTCGGCCAGCCTGGAGGGCTGGGGAGGGGATGTGGGCACCTGGCACTGAGAGCAGATGCCCCCCACCCCCGGCCATGTGGTCAGCCCCCTGCCGCATGGGTGAGCCCAATCTCTACCTCCATCCTCTTCTGGAAGATCCAGTTCCCACAAATAAGCTGGGGGCGGGGGGGGGGCAGTCTTCCCACTCACAGACCTCGTGGAGACCTCTGGGTTCCTCACAGTCCCAAAGAGACTGTGACCTCTGTGGCAGGGTCTGCAGGCTCCTCCTGGACTGGCCTCCCTCCCTGCCTCTTGCTTGTGCACTGGCCACAGCCAGGGTGGTCCACCCATATCTAGTCCTCCCTCAACACCTGTCCCCTCTGTCTCCCCCTCACCCCCCTGGGCCAGTGGATCCTCGGCTTCAAGGCCGTGGGGGACATGGTATTTGCTCACTACCTTTTGTGGAGATAGCCTCTTCCCACAGGACTGTGGCCCTCTGGGGCCAGGGCCAGGTCTGCAGAGTTCACTGCTGTCCCCTCCCTACCATCACTCCTGCAGGGCCTGGGGACCCCACACACTTGTTGAATGAATGAATAAATGAATGAATGAATGAATGAATGAACGGACACCCATGTGGACAGAGCAGGGGGCCAGGGGCACTCTCAGTCTCAGATAGCCCAGCTCAAATTCCATGTCCATGTGACCTCAGGCAAGCTGGCTGACCATTTCCTGCCTCGTTCTCCTTTCTATAAAATGGAGAGAACAATAGGGTGCCTGGCATTGGGCGAGCCTGCAATGAAAATCTAATAGGAGTGCAACCAGACTGTCCTCACTGGAGCTCTGCGGGGCAATTATCCCCTTTGCTTGGCTGATGGGGAAACGGAGGTCCAGAGAGGGGGAACAAACTGCCTGAGGTCACACAGCATGCAGGATGGAGCCAGGGTCTGGATCTGAGGGGTAGTCTATGCAGAGTGGGGTGCCGGTGAGGTAGGGGTGGGGGGGGGACCAGCCGGACATGCGATGACCCTGGCTTTCAAGGGGGGAAGGCTGTGGGGCTATGGACGCCCCACCCCATGAAAAGAAGTAGAGTATAAACTTATAAGCAACTATGTATTTCACATGGACAAAACTGTGAGGAAGCCTATGATAATTTTGTCAATGGTAACTGTGTAAAAGTGTAATTGTGTCAGTGGAGGTGCACACAAATAGAAGCAGAGAGTTTACTATTCAGCCATAAAAGAAAGGAAACCTGGCCACTTGTGACAGCGGGGACAGACCTTGAGGGCGTCATGCCCAGGGAGAGAAGTCAGAGACAAGTACCACGTGATCGCACTTACAAGTGGAATCTTTTAAATATATATATATATGTGTGTGTTTTTAATTTTTAATTTTTTTATTCAAATTCAATTGGCCAACATAGAGTACATCATTAGCTTCAGATGTAACGGTCAATAATTTACCAGTTGCCTAAAACGGGTGGAATCTTAAAAGCCAAACCTGAGCTCACAGAAACAGAGAACAGATTGGCGGTGCAGGTGGCGGGTGGGCGAGGGGTGAAGGGGGTCAGGAGGCGCAAACTGCCCGTCACCAAGTGAGCGGGTCACAGCTGCGGGGCCCAGCGGGTGACACGGTCAGGAACACTGTGCCGCATGTTTGAAAGTTGCTGAGTGTAGATCCTGCCTGAACAGTCTCATCACACCGTTATAACAACGTGTGGTGGCGTGTGTGTGTGTGTGTGGGGGGGGTAACGAGACGTACCGTGGCGATCATTTCACCATATATGCAAATACCGAGCCGTTATGTTGTACCCCCGAACCTGAGGTAACGTTAGATGACAATCGCACTTCAGCTTGGAAAAAATGAACGGGAGGTAACACGGGGGACATCTTAGTGGTGAGCTTTAAGTGGTGGAGTTAGAAGGAAATTATTTATTTTATTTTATTCTAAGATTTTGTTTATTTATTTGAGTGAGAGAGAGAGAGAGAGAGTGAGCACGAGAGCATGAGCAGGGGGAGGGGGAGAGGGAGAGGGAGAAGCAGACTCCCTGCTGAGCAAGGAGCCCAATGCAGGACTCGAACCCAGGACCCCAGGATCATGACCTGAGCTGAAGGCAGACACTTCCACCAACTGAGCCACCCAGGTGCCTCTATATTTTTTATTTTAAATAAACACTGTAGTTTAGAATAGCTTTAAATTTACAGAAAAGTTGCAAAGATAGTACAGAGTCCCATAACCCCTGGTGCGGTTTCCTCTGCTGGGATATGTCACATCAGTAGCAGACATTTGTCACAGCTAAGGAACCAGCATCCGCACAAGTGTATGGTCTGAACTACGCACTACGTTCAACGAATGGCCTTTCCTGGTCCAGGACCCCATCCAGGACCCCACCTGACATTCAGGTGTCATGTCTCCTTAGGCTACTCTGGGCTGTGGCTTTCTCAGACGCGCCTTGTTTTCTTGACCTTGACGGTGTTGAGGCGTCCTGCAGCCTATTTTGCTGACTGCCTCTGGATTTCGGCTTCTCTGCGCTTTCCTCGTGGTGACACTAGGGGTCATGGGTTTCGGGGAGGAAAGGCCAAGAGGTGAGGAGCTTCCTGAGGGCAGTGGATCCAGAGAGCAGGCTATGGAGGGCCTCACGGGCTGGGTGGCACTGGTCAGGGCTCTCCGCTGGATGGCACCCCATTCCTCCTTGGGTCCTCGCCGTCCCCCTTGGAGGACACCCTCGTGCACAGCCCCCACCTGCAGTGGGGGTGGGGGAGGTAGAAGAGCTACAGGCATTCTTGTGAAGAATCCTTCTGCTTGGGAGACCCGTCTCTTCTCCTTCACTTATTTATTCAATCGTTTATTTACGTCACTATGAACTCATGAATATTTATGTTAGACTTCGAGCTGTCATTCAATGCTGTTCTGTTATTTCCTTACCCCAGTGCTCCAGCTCTGGCTACCAGGGGCTCTTTTGGGTTCCTGTGTCCTCCTTGCCACAACACCCTGTGTTCTGCGCTGCACCTGCCCTCCCCGGATAATGGAAAGGAACGAAACAAACCACGCAGCTTTCTTACACATCTTACTGGAGGCCGCTTGGTTCATTCAACATCTGCCCACCACGCGGGCCAGACTCTGTGCCCCACCCTGGGGCAGCGGCCCCCACGCCAGGCCATTGGGGCCATCTGGCCAGGGAAGCCCAAGTGTCACTCATCAAAATGGTTTCTCACAACTATTTTTCAATGTTCTTAGGATGCAACTATTTACTTAGCCACCTCCCCGGGTAGATTGTGCCCTTGAGCGCAGGATAGCCACATTAGCTCCTGCTCTGTACTGTGAGCGTGTAGCCCAGGCCGACGTGGCGCCGTCAGCTAATCCAGGCCTGATGGACGCGGGCTGAATGCATGCACGCATGAATGGGTAAGCAAGTCCATCTCAATCCGTGACTCCGAAAGAAATTGTTTGCTCTTCTCCTTTGGGAGGAAAACATTCCTGGGGATATTTATGAAGCCTGGAGACTAGCTGTCATAAAACATCTCATTCACTTATTTCTCTTCATTACTCAAAGGTTCATACACCAGTGAAGACTCATTCATTCATTCATTCATTCATTCTTTCATAGTTGCTAAAAGTAAAGAGCTAAGCAAAAATTTAGGTATGCACAGGGCTTTGTGGCAGCAGAGCAGGAGGGTAAGTAGAATCCAGGTACAGGGCCAAAAGGAGGGCTTCCTAGAGGAGGTGACACCCAGATGAGCCTTGAAAACTGGATGGAAATTTGACTAGCAGACCCAGGGGAGGGTGTTTCAGCCAGACAGGCAGCATGACCAGAGGGTGGGGGTCCCTGACCTGCCTCTCACCCCCGCCTCAGGCTCCAGGTGTCAGTCATCTAGAGCCCTGATGTGTTTTAGTTCACTGAGAGTGTTCACATCTTCACCACCTTTCCATGCACTTGTTCCCTCTGGCTGGAATGTCCAGTGGGACCAAAACACCCTAACCTCGTCACAGATCATTCAGAATCAGATCTTACAATATCAAAATAACACAAAGTCGACATATGATAAAATTAAAATAGCTTCTTTGAATTTTTCTGAGCCCCCAATTCTGGGCAGCTTCAACAAAGCTGAAAATTTTTCATTTAATTTTGCAGGTGCCCCCAGCATGAGTTTAGCTTGGTTGTACGATGGGATGCCCTTCCCCTTTTTATCTGCTTGTCAAATACGTCCTCATCCACTGCAGCTCATTTCAAACATCACCTCTTTCAGGAAGCCCTCTGTGATACGAACCTCCCAACAGGCCTATTCTAATCCCTCCTCTGCCCCTTCCTCCAGCATCTTGTGCATTCATTTGCTCCAGCCAAATATTCTCAGTGTTCCCTTGGTGAGCCTGCCTTTCTGACTAGGCAAAGCCTGTGCCTTTGTCACTGCCATGCCTCCAGCCCAGAGCCCAGGCCCTGGCACCTGAGGGGGCACCACGTTCCCAGGAAACAGGTGTTGGTAGTACTCCCACACAGAACTAGAGCTCCAGGTATGGGGTCGCCTCTCCGTCACAGCCCTTGGTGCAGAAATGAGAACCGAGGAAGTAGTTCTGGCCGGGGGCCGAGCAATCTGGATCGGGGGCTATTTTGGGCCTCAGAGTGGGACAAGTAAGCCAGGAAAGATGGGGGAAGAAAAAGTGCTGACAAGGAAAGGATTACTGGAGCAAAGAAAACAAATCAATTAGCATCGTGCAGAGCAGAGGCTGGCAGATTGTTCTTCCAAATTGGGAACCAAACTATTTCCAACAGTGTATTTTTACTGCTTACTATTCCGGGCCAGCATATGGTACCTGCACTGGGTTCCGGGGGCCCATGAGGCTGGGTGTTTTGAAATTGGAGGCCACATGTTAGAGAGAAATACAGGACAGGTGCATAGGACCAGCAGCCAGCCCATCTTAGTGTGGGGCCCAGGACTGGCTACATAACCTGTGCTGCTCCCCACTCAGGCCTCCTTGTTCAAAGAAAATTAAGAATTTTAAGAGGGCAGCAGGTAAGTTTTACACCAAGCACTAGGTCCGGGTCCCACACTCCTGAAGCTGGCCCCCCTATTATCCCAAAGCTACCCCACTAATAAACTCTGGGATCCACAGCCCCAGCATCACTGGAGCTTGCTGGCAGTGCCCTGGCTTCGCCCCATCCAGACCTGCTGGGGCGGAATCTGCCCTTTCTCATTGTCCCTGGTGAGCTCTGAGCTCCCCGCAGCTGGACACCTGCTGGGCCATTGGTCCCGCTGCTTCTCAGCTCTGAGTCCACTGGCTGTGTGCCTCTGAGCACGCTGGCCGAGCCTGCCTCTGCTCCCCCACCCCTGAGTGACAACCCACACACATCCCGTGTCAGGCCCCTTCTCCAGGATTCCATGGCTCATGGTCCCACTCATAGCCACTCTGACGATGCTCTGCAGGAGAGAATAGAGGTGACAGCCCTAGGAATCCGGGGAGGCCACAAGTATGGGGGTCAAGGGACAGTGCGGACTCTGGAGGCACGTGGAGCTGGGCTTCAGCCTCAGCTGCCGTCCTGAGCTGTGAGCTGTGCAGCCTTAGGAAAGTTACTTCACCTTTCTGAGCTGCTGTTTCCTCCTCTATAAATAGAGAGAGGAATCCCCGCTGCAGAGGCGGCCAGAAGAGCCAACACACAAAGCGTGTAGCAGACTATGCACGGTCTCTGGGACACGGTGAACATGCCCAGAGCATGCCACACAGGGCAACTCAGTTTACCGTCGTAGCATTTTTTTTAAAAGAAGTTCACCAAGCACCATTGTGAGTCAGGGTCTCATTGTTGAGGCAGGTCACAGGTGGCAGTGGGAAGGATGGGAAGCCTATGGCCCCCTGCACTGTGAGACCCCAGGACAGACATGGGCAGAGGGTGGAGAAGCTGCCCCCAGGGGAATGACCCCCTTCCCTCTCTCTGGGGCATGGGCTGGGGCACGGCCAAAGAGGCCAAGCGTCTTGTGGAATTTCACACTGCCCACCGTCGTCCACAGCCTCTTCTCCCCCAACATCACCCACCTACTGGGCTAGCACGTATCACGGCCAGTGATGGGACCACCTCTGCCCAGGAAGCAACAGCAAACATGAGGTTTCCTGAGGAAGTGCACTTGGCAGGGTCAAGGGAGACCTTCCCACCTTCGAGGACTACTAGGAGTGGCTTCCAGAAGTCTGCAGGTCAGTCCAGAGTTTTGGGGATGGATCTCTGGCCATGCAAAGAGGCAGAGTAAGGCAGGGAGGGGCAGGGAGGCTTCCTGTCCCTCAACATCCCTTTCCCTCTTCCCTTTGGCCCACAGTCCTGGTCTTATTCTTACGAAGCATAACTGGGTCATTCAGAGGCACATCAGGCCCCGGGAATAAAACAAGTCCCACAAGACCCCTGCTGGAGAGCTCACAGAAGGTAGCAGAAGGCATTTAATGGTGACCCCCTAGGCCGGACTGGAGTAGATGAGAGACTTTCTGGAAATTTCTACAGGAGATGCACTATTGGCTCCCGGTGGGGATGGGTCAGAGTGGACCCTTCACAGAAAGATGCTCCAGGGAGACAGGGCAGACTGTGCCATCCTGACGTGGGACTCCCGTCTCCCTTTCCACCAGGCCAGGAGACTGTCTGAACTGAGGGGATCCAGACACCCTCCTCTGACCCTTCAACACGAGCCTGCATCTCCAGGCCTGCTGGCTCGAGTCCCACCTGGACTCCTGCTTGGACCTGCCCACATGAGCCACCCCCACCTGTGGGAACCGCAGGTGCCCCCACCCTGCTCCCCACTCAGGCTGCCAGGTCGCCTTCCCTGGTCCATGGCTTCCCGCTGCAGGGCTTCCAACCCGTCTCCTCCAAAAGGTGGTGCCAACCTCCCAACCTGCCTCACAGCGGCACTCATGAAAATCACGGCTCTCAGAGCTCCGAGTTGACAGAGAGAAACGAACAGCATCCAGAAACTGTTTCTCGCCTCCGCGAGAGCTCCGTTTGTGCAACAGATCTCAGGTTTCCATTCAGAACTCCAGTGAGGAGAGACTTTTTAATTTGGGTCTGCCCTTCACCAAGTTTGTCCCCAAAAGGGTCCCCAGCCCAGTGCCCTGGACCGGTGACATCGGCAGTTTACCTATTTAAACCCCAATCGTCCAATCTATTCCCGGCCGGACAGATGTGCCCAGCTGGGGAACACAGAAAACTTGGCTTTGACGCCAGGAGAGGCAGACAGTGGAGACAAACAAATACAGAGGCATCCACCCTCAGGTCTTAAATTAGAAGCTGTGCAGAGCATCTTCTACACGCCCGTGTGAGTCATGATGAGCAAAAATAACTCTCCCACCCGGCACTTCACTCTTGTGGATGGATGCTTCCTGCTGGGATACTCAGCACACACTCTGATCAGCTACCCAGAGTCCTCGGAGCAAATCACTCCGTACGATGGTTTTGGTGTGGGTGACCCCGAGCACAAAAGGGGTCACGGGATACAGAGTCTGACTGTGCGGTGGCTCTGCCATCTTTGTGTTCTGTGACCTTGGGCTAGTCACCCTCCTCAACCTTAAATGGGAGCCGGCAATCTTTCTGTGCCGAGATCCCAAATTAGGTACAATATTTGAAAGTGTTGGAGAAATACCCAAGGGCTCATCATTATTTCTGTGCTTTCTTAAACCAGAAATATCTATTATCGGAAAAGTCACGGAAAAGTCTGAATTTACGCAAATGCAAGCCTGCAATATCATGTCCCTGCTGGAAACCCCTCAGGGTCCCTCCTGGGTATAGCATTCACGACACTGTCCCATGAGCTCACCCTGCTGACCTCACCGTCACATGGCCGGAGCACCCGCCGACCTGGACCACCCCCGGCCCCCCAAACTCCTGTGTCACCCTCACACGCAGCTTTAGAATGCTTCCCACTTTGCCCAGATGCCCTTGGCCATCCTCTCTCCCTCCCACTGCAGTGAGGGCTGAGGCCTGGGGCAGCCGGGAGGCTGGCGTGGAGGCCAGGGAGGTCATCGGGTGAGATCATCGGGTGCTGCAGAGGAGAGCGCAGATTCCAGCACACTCAGAGCTGGGAGTTCAGCGGGGTCGGTGCGGAATGAACAGAATGGGGAAATGTGAAAAGTGGCCCAAGCTTCTGGCCCTGCTGATGGCGAGGAGGGCACGGGAGGAAGAGCTGGCTTAGGGCAGGTGGAGGTGTGGCCCGCTGGAGACTCCCATTGGGCTGGCAGCTCCTGAGGGACATCTGGTGGAGGAAGGGGCTCAGGGGCTGGACATCTGGGTTGAGCTCAGCTCTCTGCAAATCTGCCCTGGAGGCAGGTGTTTGGAGTCATATGGGCTACAGGTCCTGGGAGTAGAGAAGCCCACCTGGGGATCATGGGAATGACAGAAGTACTGAGCTGGGGTGAGGATGGAGAGCCCTGCAGAGGAGCCCATGAGGAGTGGGGGCTGGGGCAGCAGGAGAGGCCAACCGGGGGGAGACCCCTCCCCAGTCCTGGCCCACCTCCACCTGCCCCCCTCCCGTGGGTGTGCAGCAAGGCCCAGACCCCCACTCTTCCCTCCCTCAGCCCTACTGGCCCCAGGCCCTTCCTGCCCTTCCTGCCCGTTCTGGAGGGCATGTTCCTGACCACAGGGCAGCAGCTCAGTTCAGAGACCACCTTCTGGGGGGTGGGGGGCCCTTCCTGAGCACACACCTAATAGGCCCTAACGCCAATGTTCTCTATGATCATAAAAATAATTACTAACACTCTCTGAAAACATCCAGTTATGTTGTTATTTTTTTTAACCGTGGCAAATACACGTAACACAAAACTTACCATCTTAACCCCATGAGCATACAGTTCAGTGGCACTAGACACAGTCAGGGTGTCTGGCAGCCACCACCGCCATAGGTCCTGGAGCTCTTCCGTTCTCCCCAACTGACACTCCGTGCCCGTGAGACCCCAGCTCCCGTCCCCAGGCCCTCCCTTCACATTCTGTATCTCCCCTCCCCCGTTATTGTCCACTGTCCCCACCAGACCACACTGTCAGGAACATGTCTGTCTTGCTCATCGATGCATCTCAAGCCCCCACCTGCCACATGGCAGGTGCTCGGCCAATAGGTGCTGAACATTCTTGAGCAAATATACTGAAGTCTCATTTCTGGCAAATATTTAACAGATGAGGCAAGGAGGGTGGGAGGGAGGTGTGTGTGTGCTGCGTTTGGGTGCTGTTCTCAGCCCTTCTGAGCACCTCCTACCCTGGCCCAGGAGTCAGAAGCAAGAGACTTCCTCCAGCCTTCCTTAGATTCTACTGAAGAGTGGCGCTGACGGGGACAAGGGACGGGTGCAGGGTGGCAGGTGTCCACCTGGCTGCAGCAGGCAGCTGAGATGTGGCCAGCAGGTTCCTGCACTCTCACCTCCTGCAGGTGAGCCTTCTGACCCTGTCAGCCTCTAAGTCCCTGCTCAGATGGCACAGGTGCTTCTGGACCAACCCTGACCAGCAGAAGTATCTGGAACAATTCCACCGGATACAAGGTCCTTCTTCTCGTGCCAACCCATGCCATGCCTTCACTTCAGCTACTGTCTCTTCAGAAACCTTGTGTGGCTGGCTGCTGCTCAAGCCTTGAGACTTCTCAGCCCTTACCTATCAGCACCCAGGGGTTTTGCTAAGACCCCACAGGATCCCTGCATCTGGCACCTGTACCTGGGTTCTCGTGTTTTTGTCACAACAGCGACAACATGGGAGATGTCTTTGTCTCTATTTTATAGACAAAACCCAGAAGCAAAGATGGGGAAATGACCTGCTCAGGCCCACACAGCCCGAGAGCTGTGGCACTGGCGCGAGGCCCCACCCTGTCTGCCGCTAACGGCCGCAACCTGCCGTCATGTCAACACTCGAACTGACGGGCATCCAACACATCCAGGCAAACACAATTATGGAATGGATTGTCAGGAAAGGGCTGGTTCGGTTTTAATTACTGGCCTGACAATCACTCAAATGCCAGGAAACCTGCCCGAGAACATTTGTAAATTTAACAGAGAGGCAGACCCTTTTCCCTTTGGCCAGAGGCTGACTTGAATATCTTGTGTCTGATCGATAGTAACCAGATAAGGCAAACATATTTCAGGCCACAAAAAAATAGCTCATCACCACTATTTTATGGCCTTGATTTATTCGTAATCTCGTCCGCAGCATTTGTGGAATGAGAGGCCCCCGCTCCCCCTCCCCCATAATTATTGATGATCTCTGTTCTCTAAAGGGGCTTACGCCGAGGCTTTGGCGTGAACACGGTTTAATTGTGTTTTGTTTGGCTGTCTGAAGATATTTTGCAGACAAAGCTAAAAGCCTGCTTGCTTGGGCAGAGAGTGGCGGACGGCTAATTCTCTGGAGTGACTGGTTCTGGAAGATTGTCTTTTATCAGGACGGCTGTATTAACTACATATGATTAGATCTGTGAACAATTTGTTCATTCATCTGCCCCCTAATTGAACAGCAGCAAGCGAGAGGACGTATGCTACGCCTCTTCTGCGGTGACCCGGCAGCCTCCTGGGTAAAGATAGCTTTCAGAAGTGACTGTGGGCTCTCTGAAGGCTTTCTCTTCAAACATTTGAGAACAGAGACCAAGATATTAATGCCAGCATTGGTAGGTGGGTGAAAACGTCACCCTGGAATCAACCAGGGGCCCCTCTTGTCACCTTCCCTGGAGTTGAATGTCTGACATGAACCCATGTCTACAGCAGGTGGTCAAGACCATGGACACCAATGTGTGGACTGTTGATATCCTGTGTTCAGAGTCAAGGATGGATGGAGCTGAAAAGTCTCATCTGGGCAAGGAACCCAAACCCTCACCTGGCCAAGCCCCGGCAAGGACTCACGGCCAACATCACCTTGAATCATAGCTCACCAGATTGAGACACTTCTGCGTTACGTAGAGTAGATAACTGCCATCGGTCATAGCATGATTGTACATAGCATTTATTGAGCACTTACTATATACCAGGCAGCACACTGAATGCTCTCTATATAGTCAGACAACCCTCTCATGAGGTAGTTACTATCACTACCCCTGTTGATGGATGAAGCAAGAGTGCCCCAGAGAGGGCAGTAACCACACACAGGCATCACTGATCATCAAGGTGGGGACTAGTGTCCTGGGCATCACTGATCATCAAAGGTGAGGACTAGTGTCCCCGGGCATCACTGATCATCAAGGTGAGGACTGGTGTCCCCGGGCATCACTGATCTTCAAGGTAAGGACTGGTGTCCCCGGGCATCACTGATCATCAAGGTGGGGACTAGTGTCCTGGGCATCACTGATCATCAAGGTGGGGACTGGTGTCCCTGGGCATCACTGATCATCAGAGGTGGCTCTGGTGTCCCCAGGCATCACTGATCATCAAGGTGGGGACTAGTGTCCTGGGCATCACTGATCATCCAGGTGGGGACTGCTGTCCCCAGGCATCACTGATCATCAAAGGTGAGGACTGGTGTCCCCGGGCATCACTGATCATCAAGGTGGGGACTGGTGTCCCGGGCATCACTGATCATCCAGGTGGGGACTGGTGTCCCCAGGCATCACTGATCATCAAAGGTGAGGACTGGTGTCCCTGGGCATCACTGATAATCAGAGGTGGGGACTTGGTGTCCCCGGGGAAGGACAGTGTCATCTTCCATCTCTTCCTCTGTCCTCTTAGTCATGTGCCATCAATCGCCAGTGAGTCCTGTGGCTTCCTTAGGGTCAGGGAGTGGCCCTGCAGTCAGAATAGATGCCTCCTAAGCGGTGGGTGAACTGAACAAACACACAGCGATAATGAGAGAGATGAGTACTCTCCTCTGTCAAGGCCTTCTCATCCTTCCACCACAAATGAATGATGATTTAATTAAAGTTCTTGGGGAAAGAGCTCTGGAGGAGGAGATTTCCCGAAGGCTCCCGGCCATCACGTGGAAACCGATGTGAACCAAGGCTCTGGTTTTCCACACCATCAGCATCGATGTTTCCAGATGGAGAAATATGGACAAAGGCCCAGCATACAGGATCCCAGGACCCTACCCCCATAGCATTCAGGGTGGAGGCCTGTCCATCCCCCCTCCCACAGGCACAGACAGACCAAGAAGAAGGTGAAGGGTAGGGAGGTGAAGCTGGGAGGTCCAGCCTCCTCCTGTCACTCAACATGGTGCCACCCAGAAATAGGTGGCAGACCAAGTTGCGGAGCCTCAGCTGGCTGTGGTGCCAGCCGGACCAGCACACTTTCTGATGCTAGAATTGCTATGACAGTGTCCCTACCCCCTCACTTGGATACCTCCAGTGATGACAGGCTCCCTACCTCACTGACAGCATGAGTATTTTTCTTTATAACAAGCTCAACCCTGCAAAGCACAGAAAAAAAAGAGGTTTGGAATCCAGCAGACCTCTGCTGACTTCTGGCCATGCAGGTACAGCAGTGTGACCCTGAGTCAGTTCAGTGGTCCTGGGAGCCTGATCCCACCCTTAGAGAAGGAGCGGGGCACCATCCACCCTCCTTGATCCCCTCTATGGCTTCTCTCTTCTACCAAGCCTCAGGTTGAGGTGGGTGATAGGAGGAGGCCCCTGGCTTTTCTTGATGGCTGCTCTGTCCCCCTTAGGAGCCAATCTGGGTGAGGGGCTGCACCTTGGGGCAGGATGTGGGTATTTCTAGGCCCTACTCAGACCAAAGTGCCATTAAAATCCCACACTGTCCCTGATTTACTGATTAATAATATATAGACTGCTGTGACAGTGTGCAGATGTGACAGTGTGCAGAAGTCACCAAGCCAGGCGGTCATCATGGTAATGACAGTGACGGTGGCCTTAACAACAATGAAAGCAGAGATAATAGTAATAGGAATACCATTCACAGGGGTGGGGGGGTCACTCACTGAGGGCAGACACTGCTTTGAGTGCTTTGTGTGTGTTCTGTGGTTGTTATCCCCACTTTCCTGAGAGGTGAGTACGTTGCCCAGAGATCCATCAGCTCCTAGGAGGCCGAGCTGGTGACTCTAGAGCAGTCTTTCTTTGATCTGGTTTATTGATTGGGTTTCTATATAAGATTTTGTTTGGCAAAAGGATTTGATGTTAAAAAACATTTGAATTCCCTTGTTTTTATACAATTGCCACTCCCTTGACATACACACACACACAAACACACACACACACAACACACTCCCTGCATTTTGCAAACGAGAGGTAAGAGTATCAAAGAAAGGCTTCTGGAAACCCAAAGAGAATCCCTCTACTTCTATTGCTCCTCTTAACCAACTACAGCCCACAGGCTGGCTCTGCCCACACCCCTCCAGCGCTCCAGGCCTGACCACGCTGCCCAGAGCCCCACCTGATAGGGGAGGTGCCTGAGGTTTACCAAGGACCTGGGAGCCCCCTCCTCATGCAGCCAGAGCTGGATGGGACCTCGATCTGTGTCTCCATCTTATTCATAGCCAGTCACCACTTCTCTGCCAGCCACTGCCTCTTGGTGGTGAATTAACTACAGGGGTGGCAAACAGGCAGACAAGAGAGGGATGGGCTGGAGGTGGGCCCCTCAGGGCAGGCTGGATTCCCCGGGAGCAATCCCCTTGCCCGAGAAGCAGAAGCAGGAAAGCAGAGCCAACTGACCTGCCTGCCTGCCCAAGTGGGAAATGGCTGCAAAACGGTGGGGAAGAGACCCCTGCTGCAGGCCCCTCATCCTGGTCTTTCTACTTACTGTCCCCCAGGCCTGCACTTTCAGGTTGTAATCTGTAAGAAGAGAGCAAATAATACCTCCCCTGTCAATCTGCAGGCCAACCTACAGAAACCAACACAAGCCCAGCTTTGTCAACAGCATCAAGCACCTGTAACAGATGCCTGCCTGGTAGATGCCTTGCCTCGTGGCTGACACTACAGTGAGTACCAACCCTGGTACTGTCAATGTCGGCCAGCAACATTGTCAGCAATCTCACAGCTGACCCCTTCCAAGAAAATTGATCTTGGCTGAGGAACCCCTCACCTGGGAAGTTATATGCTCCCCTGGTCCACAGACAGTGTTCGATGAAGGGTGGGGGAGGCAGTTGAAAGCTGGCCTCCTTGCCCCAAAGGGGGCAACTCTGGTTTGTGCTCCTGATCTTGCTGCAGATCAGGCCTGGGTCTTTCCTCGGCTGCTTCTCCCCTCACTCAGGTCCCTCCTGAGTGTTTATCCTCAGGGCATCAGCTGTACTAAATCCCTGCCTCAGGCTCTGCTTCTGGGGAACATAACCTAAGGCTGATTCATTTTCTCAAAGCAGTCATCTCTCCAGGTAGCAGGAAGCTCCTAAAGAGCAAGGGCTTTGGAGGTCTTAGCCACTCTGTGTCCCCAGGGTCTGGTACATGGCAAGGAGGAGTCCAGGGTGTGTGCTATGGGAATGGATGAGGATCCACCGTGAACACCTGGGTCCACTGGAGATCAGCAGCCACGCAATGAGCCATGTCATGTAATAGAGCAAAACTCTGTTTTCAGCAAAAGCCAAGGCCATGTGTCTCATATTTTTAAGACCAAGGAAAACAATGAATAATGATGTGCGAGGGGGCTGATCTGGGCAAGCAGTTGACCCTGTATTGTTCTCCTCCAGCAGGATCAACACCTTCAGCAGCAAAAGAGGTACATGGTTGAGAAATGACCAGTGGTCCTCAGCCCGGCACACAGAAGAGGAGGAAGAGGGGCAGGACCTGGCGAGAGACTCCTATAGGTGCAGCTCTGCTTCCAAAGTGGAAGGAAGTTGAGTGTATGGAGACGGTGGGGGGAGAGCTGACAAAACCTATGCCAGGACCACTCTCATGGTGAAATATCCCGATGTGCTTTAAATCACACATGTACACACAGATGCACACACACAAGTACATTCCTAAAAGCAGCCCCTTCCACAAGTGCATTATGAGATATGAGTAGCAGCCCAACACTTGTTCTTGGCAGAGCCTCCCCACCCCGCCCTTAGGAGAGCAGGCAGGGAAACAGCACCAGATGGTTCACCATCAGGACATAGAGCAGGGAAGGCTATTACCTGGTCCAAACACCTGACTCTACTGTCAGGGATGCTAGTGTCCAAGGACAGAGTCACCTCTCCACAGTCCACAGCTCCTAAGAGCCAAGGGGACCCCGGATGCCTAACTGATGCCAGGACAGGAGGCCCTCCCTGTAGGAGACTTTCCCCCTGTCCCTGGGCAGGGACCAACGAGGTGGCCAGTCCAAGTGATGTTTTGCTGGCCAGAAGGCTTCCAGGCTATTTTAAGAGAAGCACCTGCTGGAACGGCATAGAGATGTGGAGTGGCTGGACCAGGGTGCTGATCAGATACAAAGGTGGTGTGGATGGGACACAGCAGCACAGAACTTGTTGATGCACTTGATGTGGGGTCAAGAGTGACCCTAGGCTTTCAGCCTGACTCGGGGTGGTGCCTCTCTTTGGAAAGTTCTGAGTGCAGCATAATGCATCTGAGATGCCCATTGGTACTGACATCAAGGTGTCACAGGGACAGCAGGAGACCCGACTGTGGAGTTGAGGGAGACAGCAGGGCTGGTAAGTTAACTGGGGTGTGTCTGTGGTATGTGAAGCCATGGGTCTGGGTAGGGTCATGAAGACAGGGGAGACCTGGGGGATTGGGGAACATCCCATCCTCATGGCTGTGAACCCCAGAGGGGAAGTCTGAGCTGAGGTGAGGCAGAGCAGAAGGACAGTGGGTGACATAGAATAAGCATGATTCTCCCCCTCTTACAGGTGAGGAAACTGACTTCAAAAGACTCATCCCCAGAAACACAGCCAGGGAGGTTGGGGCCAGATTTTGAGTTCAAGGTTCTTGAACTTGAACTTCAACACGAGAAGTATTGCTTGGAATATCCTTCCCTCTTATACTTGCTCAATACTTGTACATCTTTCAAAGACCAACCCAATATCTCCTCTTCTGTGAAACACTCTCTGCTCCGTCACGGTGACCAAGCCCCCATTGTAGCTCCACTGAAGCTTATATACACCTCCACTTTAGAATTTATTCTCTTCAGGAGAGTGGTTTGTGATCTAACTAGGTTGTGAGGTCCTTGAAGTCAGGGAAGGTCTTCTATTCCTACCCCACCTCCCTGCTTGCTCAGGAACTTGGCATATAAGGAGCTCTATAAGGCTTGTTGAATGGAACAATAGATGGATGGATGGATGGATGGATGGATGGATGGATGGATGGATAGATGGATGGATTAATATATGGATGGATGGACGGATATATGTATGTATGTATGGATGGATATATGGGATGGTAGGCAGGTACACTTATGTATGGGGCAATCAATAGACAGCTAAATATACAGATAACTGGCACTTGGGTGGGTGATTGGATAGATGGATTGCAGGTAGACAATGGTAGAAAGACAATAAGATTTGTATCAAAATATTCAGAACTTGGTCCTGGCCTCTCTTCTGAGCTGCCTGGCAGGCACCACAAGGTCTCTATTGCTGGGCCCTGGGATCCTCACCTTTAGGTGTATCCAGTTTCTACCCACTGGGACTTGGCTAGGCTCAGAGAGCAGCTCAGGTTGCACACGGGGCTGTGTACATGGAAGGCAACTCCAGGGAGCCTGGCACAAATACGCAGCACCGTAGAGTTCTCTTTGCCAGAAATCACCTCCAAAATGTACATCGAGGAGACATAATTTCCACATGGCTGGCTTTAAAACCAAGTAATTAAGTGGTTTTACAGTCAGTTTTTAAAACAAGCTCTTTAAGTTATGAGTATAAAGCATGTCCCTATAATAGCCAAGTTGTTCTGTTTTGTGATTTCTATTGCAATGGATTTTATAATTAGGCAGGAAAAAAATCTATCCAGGGCTGAAGCCACTTTTTCAAACTCATTTCTTGGCCTGGTGGGACCTAACCAACATCCAGAGATGGGGCTTCCTCAGGACCTGGCCCAAACAGGAGCCTTGCTGGGGTTCATGGTGTGGAGGGTGATGAACAGCACATAGGGCAGCCCCGCTGGGATGGAGGGACAGCCAGGGACATGGGCTGTGTGTGCATGTGTGTGTGCGTACCTGTGGTGTGCAAGAAGGTGTTCATGGGAGCATTCAGAGGAGGCATCTGACCCAGCCTGGACGGGGAGAGTCAAGGAAGCCTCCGGATGAAGGCTGTTCTCTAGCTGGGGCTGTCATCATGGGGCAGTGACGTGGCTTCAGCTACAGTGGTCCTGGGGTCATTATACACATTGGACCTCATTCTGGAGGCCTGCTCCAAGAGGCTGGAGTCCAGCTAAGTGAAGGCTGACAGAAAACACAGGATGCCTGTTTACATTTGAATTTCTGGTAAATAAGTAAGATTTTAGTATAAGTATTTCCCCAATGTTGCACATTTTTGCCAAAAGTATGCAATATTTGTGATATGCTAAAAATAATTTGTTTATATGAAATTTAAATTTAACTAAGTGTATTTTGTTTTTTGTTTTTATTTTTTTTATTATTTTTTTTTCTCAATCTGGCAACCTTGTGGAAGACTTGAACAACTGGAGTAGATGATACAGGCCAGCTGCTCACCTCTGGCCAGCCCTGAGGCCAGCAGTGGCCCTTCGTTCCCTACAATGAGTTGTAAGCACCATGATGGGGGATAATTCTTTGGATCTGTAGCGGCTCAGAGTAGTCATTGAGCCTCCCTAGGATAGTTAAGAAGAACTTCCTGGAAGAGGTGTTCTTGAAAGATGAATGAGTTGGTTTAGGGAATGTTATCTTAGGAGAAAACCATTTCAGGTACTGGAAAAGCAACATTAGGGGGCATGAGGACACTTCATCAATATGTTAGGAGGCAGAGATTGCCCTCTGAGATTGCCCAGGATGCAATAGGGCTGCTGTTGCCTGACCAAGGACTTTAGGCACATTTTAAAAGGTGGAAGTGTCCCCAGGCATGTTTCTTGAGGAATGATTGGCCTTTTTATATCAGGAAAAAGATTCCCCTTTTTGTAGGCCAAGGCAGCCGCTTCAGAATTCATAGCCTGGAAAGTAGATTTCAGCCCCATTCACTCACAGTTAAGTGTCCTTATGCAGTGCACAACCTGCCCAATGGTGTGTAATGGCCCTGATTTGAAGCCCCACATGGTGAGTATTTGTCTCTCTTGCTCACTGCTATATCTCCAGAGCCTATAGCAATGTCAGATAAATCTCTGATAAATCAGTATCAAATGGGGGGGAGGATGGATGGATGGATAGATAATACATGGATGGATGATGGATAGATGGATACATGGATGGATAGATGATGGACGCATGAATGGATGGGTGGCTGGACGTATACATGATGGATGATAGAGAGATGGACGGATAGATTGGATGGATGATGGATACATGGATGGATGGATGGATGGATGGATGGATGGATGGATGGAGAGAGGGCTCAGTGGGTGGTGGATGGATGAATGGATGGATGGATGGATGGATGGATGGAGAAAGGGAAGACTGGTTGAATGGGTGGATGGATTGCAAGTTTAAGGATGGCAGGGTCCACACCCACCATCCAGGAACTCACATCTGGGCGCTGAGCAGCAGTTTGCACTCAGAAATCAAGGAATGGGTGTGGAATTGGAGGGGCTCCCATTTTCCAGGTATTTCCACAAGCAATCTTCCTAAGGGTCATATCTGGCAAATTGTGTGGGATGCACGCACTCCTCTGGTCTGTAGTGGGCCCCCTTCTCTGAGGCTAACCTCAGAGTTATATGTATATTGGGGCTAGCCTGTCCCTTAGTTGGTGGATGTGATGCCCCACCCTCCTGTGAGTGGGAACACATTGCCTCCAAGAGACAGCACAGAAGTAGACTCAGTAGCCCCATCGAGCAGCTGTCCACTGTCTCTTTTGTCCTCATCCTTTCTGCTCTTATTCATCGGGTTATTTAGGTCATCTTAGAAGTCCCTTTGCATTGTGTACGTGTGTGTCTGTGTGCAGAGATGAGGCATCAATTAATACATTCTAATCCTTCACATGGAATAAAGATCTATTTTTCAGGCAGCTGACCATGTCTAGGATCCCTAGTGCTTGTTCATTCATTCGGCAAACACTCTACTCTGCCCAGAATGCTAGGCTCCCCCTCAGAGTGCAGTGACCTCAGTGTCTCCAGGCCTGGCTGACCCCAGGACCAGTCCTCCTGGCTGATGGACCCTGTGGCTCCTCTCCAGGAGGGAGGGGTGCGGAGGACGAGCCCTGCCTTCAGGCAGAGGGAACACTGGCCTGAGAGCCCTGCTGCTGGCCTCAGTCCTAGCCCAGCTTGGAGAACAGCTACCCGCCCCCCCTTCTCTTCCTCCTTCCTTCCCTCCCCTCCCTCTCCCCAGCCCTAGAGTTATAACTATGTTTTTTGCAGGTGCCTGCTGTGGGGCAGGCCCTGTACCAGAGCTTAGCTTGTATTATCTCCCTCGTCCCGGCAGCTACCCATGGGGCGGGATTAAATGGTATAATGGATGTGAAAGTACATGGCAAATTGGAAATCGCTGTAGCGATGTGAAGGGTTATTACTGATTGAGCTTTCTTCCAGCACACCAGGCCCTTGATGGAGAATTGAGGTGTGGGCCGGTGGCAGGCGGGTCCTGCAAGGACCTGAATACTCCGCCCGGTCACAGGAGGGAAGGAGCGGGGCACGAGGACAGCACAGCAGGCCTGGCTCTTAGGAGCTCCCATGGGCTGCAGATGACAACCTCCTCCCCACCTGCCTGCACCTGCTGGGGACGCTGAGAGGCTCCGACAGAGGTCTGTCTGTGGGGAGATGGACATGGGCCAGCCCGCTCCCCCTGTCCCCACACTGGCCTCGGATGGAGGACAGGGCAGCAGGAAGACATCACTTTGGGGCACTAGGGACGTGCAGGAGGAGGGGTGTCTCACCCCTGCCTGCGAGAACTGCCCCATCCCTGTCTCCACACCCTCTCCTCCCTCCCAGGCTAGAGCCACCCACCCTCACCCTAAGACTCCTACGAAACCATCCTGGGTCCCTGTTCTGTCCTGTCTGGGTGACCTCATGGTATTATAACAAAACTCCAAGAATCCAGCCACTGCTCCTCCTCCAGCCAGGTTTCTGCTGGGCTCTGGACAGCAGCCTGGCAGCCCTCTGGCGCGGCACCCCATGCTCCCCCACACCTAGGCTCTTCCAAACGCCAGTGCAAAGCTAAGCACATCCCATTCCCACGTCCCCTTCTGTTCTGCATGTGCTCTCGAAGTGACAAATGAAGAACAAAACGAAGAGCAGAGCCCAAGGGCACCTGGGAGGCTCAATTCATTAACTGTCTGACTCTTTATTTTGGCTTGGGTTGTGATCTCAGGGTCCTAGGATCAATCCCTGCATTGGGCTCTGTGCTCAGCAGGAGTCTACTTGAGATTCTCTCTCCCCCTCTGCCCCTCCCTCTCCTCCTTCTCTCTCTCTCTCTCTCTCTCTCTCTCTCTCGTTCTCAAATAAATGAATAAGTCTTAAAAAGAAAAAAAAAGTAGCAGATCTCAGAGCCTGTGCCAAGCAGGGACCCCTGCTCCCGCCTCCCTTGCCCCCTCCGGGCACCAGGCTTGGCAACCTTGCTCTGAAAGGTTGCCAACCTTTCAGAGCAACCTCCGAGCCTGGTGTCCGGAGTCAACCTCCGAGCCTGCAGGCCACAGGGCCCTAGTTCCAACTGCTCTGCTCTGCCATGGAGCCAGGAGCAGCCACGGGCAGCTCGTAGACAAACGGCTGTGGCACATGCAGGTGAAGCCTCGCGGATGCACGCCAGCAGAATTCACATCAGTTTGTGTGTCAGTAAAGTATTATTATCCTTTTAACATTTTTTTTAACTATTGACATTTTTGCCCAGGCACCTGGAGAGACCCCGTGCATGCGCTGGCCTTCTGCTGGGCCGCTGGTGGGCAGTGCGGCGGCATCTCTGATCCAAACGTGTATGTGAACAGAGGTCAGGGAATGATGGAGGGCAAGCGAGAAAGCGTCCTGCATGCCCCTGGGCAGGTACAGTGGGGCACTCGTGTAGGATTTCCGAAGGGACAGGACAGCAGGACGTCCATGCAGGCAGGTCCCAGGACTGCCAAGGGCACCACCCCCACCCATGCAGGTCAACAGTTCTGAAGCCCAAGTTCCTCTGGGATTTGCTGACTTCGGGCTTCTGGCCTCATCCAATGCTCCAGCAAATGCCAGGGAGCACTAGTTCCACGGCAGGTGCCACAGCAAGTGCCACACAGATGCCCAGGAGCTCACAGTCTCTATCTCGAGATGCTTGGTCCTTTGGAAAGAACTGACAGCCCCGTGGAATTTTTCATGGCACCAGCAGCTGCCTGCAGGGGGCCCTTATAGCTGCTGGGGGCTGCACGGAGTGTCTCACTGGATTCTGGGTGCCAGTGGGCTCATCACCCCTGTTTCTCCATCCAGGTGTGTGCACAGGTGCGGGGGGCGGGGGCTGGGGGCGGATGGCTAGAAACCTTTAATGAACACTGGTAGCAGAAGTAAAATACTGCACCTGAAACCCCCCAGCACCAAGACCTGTGCATCTGGGGCTGGCTGCTCATACCCCTCCCTGCCTCCCTGCTCCCCACACTCCTCCCTCAGGACCAGGCAGGTGCTCTCTTCCGGGGCCTTACCCATCCCAGCATCAACCACATCCCAACACTTAGCCTCTCTTCCCAGGGGGCCTCTGTTAGACCAGTAATGCTGGGTCCGTTAGGTTCTGAACACTTGCACAAGTTCATGGGAGCAACGGATCGGCGACCTGAGAAAAGTAAGCACTGGATACACTGCTACACACACCACACCACACACACACACTGCACACACTTACACATACGCATACACACATGCCATATACACACCAAACCACACACACTATATGACTGACACACACACCACACAGACACACACATGTGCTTGCCGGGCTGAGGTGGCGGGGTGGGGGAGTGTCCTTCACCTCTGAGGCCCTTTCTCCAGCAATCCCCACCAACCACAGCTAACTGCATCTTCTGAACACATCTGATGTTCTGCAATTTCAGAGCTGGAAAGATTTCCAGAACAGTCTCCAGCACTGAAGTTCACTTAGCACGTCTAGCAATAATTAGTCTGGGGCCCCGAGGAGGCTGTCCAGGGAGAGGGCATTAGTGGGCTAATCACAGCCTCAGATTGAAAAACAGGCCCGCAGATGATTATGGTCACAAATTTACTGGAGCCGTTCGCCTTGAGCACAATTGCCAAATAATGAAGGAAAATAAGATGCCAAGTTGCATTAGCCAAAAATAAAATACAAAGTGAGAGGCAGATAGCATTTGTGTTCAGAGCTGGTGGCATCTGCTCAAACAGGCTGCTGGGGGGCACTAGCCAGTGATGCATAAGAGACAAGGTCAGGAAGAGCGTGACCTGCAGAGCCCCTCACGCTGGCTTGGCCCCATCTATCTCCCAAAGCTTGTCCCAAGTAGACAAGGGTAGTGGGTGACTTAACCAGCTCCCAGCCCATGCCCTGGAGCCTAGGTCCATTCTCAGGGCTACTCTGGTCCTGAACCCTCCACACTGGTCATTCATATGCTCTGCTGGAACAAGGACACACAGTAGGACATGGTCCCCGCAATCCAGAAGCTCAGAGTATAGAAGAGGAAAAGCCCGTGATGACAAGGTGGGGAAACAATATGAAGAAGAAGCCACAGAGATTGTAGGGTAGAGCCCAGAGGAGGAGCATCTAGTCTGCAGGGCACTATGAGAAAGGCTCTCTGGAGGTGGTAACAGCTGAGCCGAAAGTGGAAGACTTCTCCAGGGGGAGCAGGGGAGAGGCTGGCATGGGCAGTCCCCACAGGTATGACCGGTGGCCTGTCAGGGTGAAGGTGCACCTGCAGGCATGGAGGGCTGGAGGAGCCCTGTTTCCAGGCTTCCAGCCTCCGCAGGCTAACCATCACGATTTACAGGAATATCAAAGTGGGGTCCACCAGGCTATAGCCTTTTATTTTCCCAAGGGATGTTAGTAAAAGAAAACTACTACCCTCAACCACCAATGCATAGAAGAGAGGATATTTTATTTTATTTATTTGAGAGAGAGAGAGAGTGGGGGGGGGGCATATACATGCACGAGCAGGGGAGAGACAGAGGGAAAGGAAGAGAGAGAATCTCAAATCGACTGCCCACTGATTCAGAGCCCAGTGTAGGACTCGATCTCACAACCCTAAAATCATGACCTGAGCTAAAACCAAAGTTTAGATGCTTCACTGACTGAGCCCCCCGGGCGCCCCAGGAAAGGACACTTTAGTACCCCCAAAGTAGAAGGGAGCCACCTTCAGATACAGGACAGATTGTCCTGGAGGGGCCAGTTCCCACCTGGCTGTGGCCCAAAGGGGAAGCTGAGAAGGGTAAGTGCACTGGGCTTGGGGAGGGTAGGGACATGGTCAGCTCTCGTCCTGGAGCAGGGCCGACACCTACAGGCTGGATTAGGGCCTGAGCTGCTGGCCTCGGGAGCACGAGTTCCTGCCTGGCTTATTGTCTGCACCCAGGAGTGGCAGGCTCGAGCCTTGACCCCTAATTGAGCCTGCACTGCCTTGAAATCCCATCTGCTCCAAAATCCAGGTGACACAGGGTGGCCCAGAGCAGAGCCAAAGAGACTTCGTGGAAATGTCACATCTACCCGTGATGTGGTTGACTCAGGGAAAAGTCACATCCTCCTTCCAGTCCCAAATCTGTCTGTGAGATGGGGCTCTAGGAACCCTTGGCACACAGAGCTGTCGTTAAGGATGACACCCGCCTACCTCTGTAACGCCAGGCGCCCAGGAAGTGCTCGGCACCAAGGCCGGAGGCGTGGTTCACGGAGGGCTTCGTGGAGGACGAGCAGCACGGGCTGAGCGGGGAGGAGGGACAGGAGTGCCTCCAGGTGACCTCTCCACTCCACCATGGGCAGCCCCGCTCCAGCTCTGAGCACATCCCCGTAAGCTACACGCAAGGAGTATCGGCCTCATATCCAAACGTTTAAACGCTGGACGCAATGTTTCTTTCCATTCGTGAAAAGTCAACAGAAGACACATAATGAGACCAGAAACACAAAGAGATCAGTTTTGAGGATGGCAAAGCACGTCTTCCCAAGTGCAGATCTGCAGCTGCGCTGCGCAGTCAATTAAGAATCCCCAAAGTCAGAAGCTATCGGCAGGCTGTTCTGTCAGTGAGCAGGTGGCAGGAAGACTGATTCTGGTCTCGGGGGTCCTGGGCTCTAAGCTCGACACTCTTCCAAAGGAAAATGCGGTAGGATGTGTGTGACTCATGCGTGGCCAACCGGCAGGAGCAGCAGCAGCCCCGGCCCCACTCCGTTTGTTCAGGAGTGCAATGGAGGGACCCCAACAGCCCTAGGGGTCCCCAGAACATCTAATGGACAGTGTGACTGCAGACACTGGCCATGCGCCAGTGAATGCCACATGTGGGGCCGTCACCAGCAGCTTTGCCCTTGCCTTCCTGGTGACACTGCCATGTCCTGTGCCATGCACCATGCAGAAGGCCGGCTGGGGAGGGCATGGAGGGGGCAGGTCCTACAGAACCCCAGGAGGTATCCCAAAGCTAAGGGACACAGCGGCCTGTTCTGGAGAAAGTGCAGAAGATGCCCCCTCCTTCGAAGGAAAGCTGCTGCTGGAAAGAGGTGCTCTGGAAAGTTCTACCCTGGGGGCAAATGAATCTTATAGGTTGGGCAGCACCCAGCCCCAGCGAAAAGCCAAGAGCAAGGAGTCAGAGCAAGATGCCAGAATGCTAGGGGACCCTTTCAACGCGTGAATCACAGTCACTGGGAGTCTCAAGGCCACAGAGATAATCACTCAATTTTTTTTAAAATGCAATCCACAGGGGCGCCTGGGTGGCTCAGCGGTTGAGCATCTGCCTTCAGGTCAGGGCGTGATCCTGGGGTCCTGGGATGAGTCCCACATCAGGGTCCCTGTAGGGAGCCTGCTTCTCCCTCTGCCTGTGTCTCTGCCTCTCTCTGTGTGTCTCTCATCAATCAATAAATAAAATCTTTTTTTAAAAAATGCAATCCATAGTCAAATGGGTTTGAAAGGTATTACCCCCTGGCTAAAAAGACCTGAGCCTCACAGCTCATAAAGAGCAACGTATTCTATGATGCGAAGGAGCTCAGGTCTTTCTATCCAGCCTGGGTGCCTCACACGTGTCCCCAGACCATCCCCACCAAGGCCACCGCCTGGAGAATTGTTCTTGGGCTTTTCTGGCTGTTCCACTGCGTGATCTTCCACTAGCAGCCTCCCCTCCTCCTCCCCAACCCAGGTGGGCCCGTGTGACCCAGGAGAGGGTACCCCCCCCCCGCCCCCGCCTACCCTGACCCTGACTAGGACCAACACCCAGAGGCACATGTGCTTGCCAAATGCACGAGTGAACAGAAATGAAGCTGAACAGAACGGAGGCAGGTGGGGAACAGCAAGCTATCCAGAAAAGTCCACCTGGGGAGACTCCCATTTACCGCCAACACGGCACACTAAATGGCATTAAAATCCTTCCTGGGGAAACAAGAATAAAGCTTGATTGAATGTATCTTAAAGTATTTGAAAGTGCATTGTTGAGCTGTTAAGGAAACAGGAATCTTTTGGGGTCAAAACCCAAAGTGGTCATGGAGTTGGAGAGCAGGGAGCTAGCTTCGAGCCAGCTTCCCTCAGCACATCCACCACACCCTGCAGTGGCAGGCTCCCCGGGGTCCCCCATAGGCCATCCCCCTCTCCTTCCTAATAATAGAACCTTCAGTTTTTCAGCTGGACATGTGACCGTACAGAATACAGACTATACTTCCCAGCATGGCTCTCTCTCTGGATCCCTGCTCCCCTGAAACTTGGGGTGACTGTGTAGCTAAGTCTGGCCCAAGAATGTGAGCAGAAGTACTGAGTGAAGCACCAGGGAAGTGTCCTTAAAATGACAGCATGCTGTTCTTTGCCACTTTTATCCTTCCCAATAACTGGAATATGTACACAATGCCTGGGACTGCAGCAGCCATTCTGGAATGTGAGGCCGCTGGAAATGCAAGCCATGCAGACAGAAGCATAAAGAAGACCCCTCAGCCCTGCACCGACCACCTTAGGTTTGTTGGCCATTAGAGAGAAAGACGCTAATAATCTTCTGTCTTAACTAAGCCAGTGTGGTTTGGGTTTCCATGTTACTTGTGGCTGAAGTGGACCTTAACACAACAGGCGGTCTCGGATCTCTGTTTTGATGGCTGCATTAGGGCTGGGGGTCAGGGACAAAGCCAAGAAAGGAAGCTTACAATAAGACTTCTGCCTGACAGAGAAGGACAAACATTATATGGTCTTATTCATTTGGGGAATATAAAAAATAGTGAAAGAGAATAAAGGGGGAAGGAGAAAAAATGAGTGGAAAATATCAGAGAGGGAGACAGAACATGAGAGCCTCCTAACTCTGGGAAACGAACAAGGGGTGGTAGAAAGGGAGGTGGGGGTGACTGGGTGACGGGCACTGAGGGGGGCACTTGATGGGATGACCACTGGGTGTTATGCTATATGTTGGCAAATTGAACTCCAATAAAAAAAATTTAAAAATAAATAAATAAATAAATAAATAAATAAATAAAGACAGACTTCCGCCTGAAGCTGGGACCTGGAGAGCTACATGTTTGGTCTAAGCATGAACTGGGGAAAAATCCACAATGAAGAAGGAAACCTGCCCATCATTACCTTGCCCCTGGGAAGAAGAGAAAGGTACACACACACACAGACACACACACACACACACACACACACACACACACACACACAAGCAGAATCATGGCCAGATGGATGAAAGTTCACTGATTTGATGATAAAAGTTTCAATTTACAAGAAAGATACAACGATACTGTAATGTTCTCATCTTGTAAGAGAATAAGCCTCAAAACAAATAAGCCAAAAATTGGCAGAACTTCAAGCAAAAAAATTCACAAATCCGCACTCAGTGTAGAAATCCTAACACACCTTTGTCGACACCAGTTACGTAGACAAAAGTCAGTAAGAATATAGAAGATGGGAACCACGGTTTGAACACGCTGGGTCCGAGGATATACCGTGGCAGTCTAACCAACAGAGGACGGAGAACATGGAGCTTTTCCAGGTGCTTAGGGAGCACTCAGGATAACTATACCGTGCGCTGTGTCAGAAAGCCCATTTCTACTGATTTAAAACACTCACGCCGTCCACGTTTGTTGAGCACCTGTGTAGCGGACAGAATAATGTCCCCCTAAGATATCCAAGCACGAATCCTCAGTGCCTGCAAATATCTTACCTGACACGGCCAAAGGGACTTTGCAGATGTGATTAATGAAAGATCTTGGGGGCACCTGGATGGCTCAGCCATTGAGCGCCTGCCTTCAGCCCAGGGCGTGATCCCAGGGTCCAGGTTCGAGTCCCACATTGGGCTCCCTGCGTGGAGCCTGCTTCTCCCTCTGCCTGTGTCTCTGCCTCTCTCTCTCAATCTGTGTGTCTCTCATGAATAAATAAATAACATCTTTAGAGAGAAAAGAAAGATCTTGGGATGGGAAATTATCCTGGATTATCTGGTGGGCCTCATGGATCACAGAGTCCTTAGGAGACAGAGGCAGGAAGGTCAGAGTGGGGTGGGGGGTGGGGGATGGGGGTGGCAAGGCAAGCAGAGGGGCCGAGTCACACATACAGGCTGTGCAGATGCGGAAGGAGCCACAAGCCACAGCACGCTCTCCCCTAGAACCTGTAGGAGGTGTACAACCCCATGGACACCTTGATTTCAGCCCAGTGAAACCCATTTCAGATTGTCGACCCCAGAATTGGAAGCAAACAGATTCCTGTTGTTTTAAGCCACCAACTTTGTATTAATTTGTCACAGCAGCAACTGGAAACTAGTATAATATGCAATCAGGTCACAAACTAATTAAAGAAAGGTCGCACAGAAACCCTCCTACATTTAAACACCAGGGATACTTTCCCCGGCTCTCACTGGGGTTTTGAGATTGACTTCTGAGCTCTAGAGCAAAGACCACCCTCCCTCCATGACCTGGCCCATGCCCACCCTCCCATCTCTCCCCAGGGATGCTCTGCTCCTGGGTTGTACCCCAACCGCGGTCAGAGGTGCCAAATGGAACCATGTATGGAGGAGATGTGTGCAATCTGGGCAGGGGGCAGCCTGGGGGCAGCAGCAAGAGCAGCAAAGGAATCCATGGTCAGGGGGGAGCTTCATGTGCACAGTGTAGGGCCTGGGTTATCCAGTTTCCCATCTGAAGGCCGCAACAGCACACTGTCTCCCTGCTGCCTCACAGCACCCCCTCCATATAGACCCACCTCCCAAGGTCCACTTCCAAGCGGGGGCTGGGAGGCTGGAGTGAGGATGGGGCCATTTCTGGGGCTGCCAGGGAGCCATCTGTGCCAGGTGCCTTGCTTAGATCCCCTGCATCACCCTCTGGAGTGAGCTGACACTGCTCGGGGACCCCAGAGCTGTGAGGCCCTGAGGTGAGCCAGGCTCCCTGTCTCCAGGCCACTGGGAGCATTACTCTGCAGAAGGTAGCAGACCGTGCTCCTGGTGGACGGGTCTCCCTAAGGCCCATTTGCGTAACCAGCCTCTCCTTGGCCTGCTTCTCTGCAGCCTTCCTGGGGGACCCTCGCTTTAGTCTCGCTGCCTGCAAGAGCACCGATGCCGAGCACATCCAAACCAACAAGAAGGCCGGCCCCTCCCACCCCACATGGCAGAGCTCCACGGGCCACGGCAACGACTCTAAACTGTAGGACACGGTGCAGTCAACGTTAGCTCAGCTTGGGGAGGACACAGCCACCGCCCCCTCCCAACAGTCATGGTCTGGGTGGACTCACTATGGCTCCCACACGTTGCTTCTGAGAAGTTTAAGAATATCGCTTATAGTAGAAGAAACCACTGCGTGAGGTTTTCAGGAAGAAAGCTTAAGCAGGCTTGGCAGGAAGAATGTTTCTGTGCCAGAAAGCAGAAATGAGGGAAATTAGCATTCTGGCTGTATCTCGCCTTCCACCGCGCAGCTCCCCACCCCGCCAACAGCCGACGTGCGCCTTGCATGCAGCAAGGCTCCCTGGCAGACCTAACCGGCCCCCGACATCTCCTGCTCACCTGGTCTGCACCAGGCCTGGTTCAACTCAGCCTGAGACGTGATCACAACAGAATGTGGAGAGCTAACTGATCCCCAGAATGATCTGGGGAGTTGCCGATGCAGAGGGGGGCTCAATATGGTGTCCCCACTATGGTCTGCTGTGCTGGCTGCAAGGTGAGCCCCTTAGAAGCTGCCTGCACAGCCACATAGCACTCCTCCAGGCTGCGGATGAACCCAGTGGAGCCCACACCACACCACAGTGGCCTCCAGGGAGGACGCACGGCTCTCCCTCTGGATCCCTTGGAACCCTTCTGATCCGAGTCAGGACACCAGTGGCTTCGGCCTGTTCTGAGTTGACAGCAATATGGAACCTTCCTTGAGCCCCTCGCTCTCAGAAATGCCAGTGGGTAGGTCCCCCGCACTGCGTGCTCCATAAGAGCTACTGCGGGAAGCCCCTGCCCTGTGGACTCAGGCAAGTCGTGCAGGTGCCCCCTGTGTACTCGTGACAGGGCCACACATGGACCCACAAGTTCCTACTCTCTGCTCATAAAAGATTAGCCAAACTGGGGCCCCCACTGAGCAAGCTGGACAAAACACTGGTAGTGAGCCGGGCAGACTTAAGTCAGGCCTCTCTCCCCGCAAAACAGGCCCAACCATGCCTGGCCCCACGGTGGGCCAAACCCAGGGCACAGGATGACCCAGTGCAAAGCCCACCCAAGAACCAGTGGGTACAAAGCAGACTCATGCCCCCTGCTCTTCCCCCAAAGGAAACACCTTTCTCCTTATCTTTGAGACGCTCTAGATCTCACAGCAGAGGCCCTCTCTATTGAAATAACCCCTCCTCCTGATGTGAGAGCCCTTCTCCCATTGCAATCGTCTTCCAATCAAGTTTCTCCTTCCCTCGTCCAGACTTAATTCTATTTTTATTTTGAGAGAGAAAGAGAGAGTCTTAAGCAGACATCCATGCTCAGCGTGGAGCCCTACCTGGGGCTTGATCTCACGACCCTGAGATCATGACATGAGCTGAAATTAAGAGTTGGACGCTCAACCACTCAGGCGCCCCAAGTGCAGATTTACTTTGTATTTGACAGAGGAATTGGCCCCAGGCACAGGGCAAGCAGTGCCTCTTTCTCTATGTGACACCGTGTCACGGCTCCTTGGGCTTTCCTGATGGGATTTTACCAGAGTTAAAGTGCTGAGCCTCCCCTCTTCTAAAACCCCCAGCCAGGGTGTTCTGTGAGTCCCTTGCCACCTGAGTATGGTGGCCTAGAGGGTCTCTTCACTTAGGGGACGAGTCCCCACCAATCCACCATGTGCAGGGGCTGGACTGGCATCTCAGGCCACCCATACCTGTCTACTCAGCTGCCTGGGGTAACTGGTACCAGCTGGTTGTAACTGGTAGCCAGAGGGAGGGTAGCCATGAGGGTGGAGGCAGTAGTCCTCTCCCTGGGTATCTTCTGAGAAGGTGACTGCCCTGCCCACTTGTGCTAGCCCAAGGGATCCCTCTGTCAGCCTTTCCTATACCAGTGATTGCTCAGTGGAGGCAGGTGGTGCCAGGGAGGTGCCCCAGTCACATTAGATGGCTTTCTGGAACGCTGGCCCGTGTAGGTGTCGGTGGCCAAGACCCTCTCCCAGCACAGGGTCATGGCAGGCGCTCTGCAAATGCTAGCGGAGCCAGAGAGACCCCGATGGAGACACCACTGTCCCCGGTGAGCCAGGAGGTGCTGAAGCAAGCACACGGCTCTCAGCCAATTTCCAAGAGAATGTGGATTCCTCCTAGAACATCCACTTAAAATTACATTAAATAATTAGCAAGCTGGTCTTAGAGGGATGGAATGGGTTCCAGCACAGAAGGAGAGAAAATTTGAAAAAACAGGTTCTTCCAGCCCAATTTCCCTCATAATTGGGTGTCTTTTTGAGCTGCCTAATTAAACAGCATTTTCCCCGAGTCAAAGAGCTGAGTCTTGGCACCCGAAGGGCGCTCCACAGACAGAGTGTGACACACAGGTCTGGCGAGTCCCTATAAAAAGCAGCCTGAGTCGCTAGCACCTTGTCTGCACACCAACCAGCAGGCAAGGCGCTCCCCCTAGGAGAGGACACGGTAACCAGACTCCGCTGGCAGGTAGACACCTCCCAGGAACCCTCCAGAATCCTCTTCCCTAGCAGGAAGCTGTCCTGTAGGCGCCCATCCGTGCGAGGCTACAAACCCACTCTTTTATAGTCTTATCTCTGCTTTATTGCAAAGTGGATTTGTTTTGTTCTTCCAATAGCAGCTGATACCCCATTAAAAACTGCAGTGTGTGTTGCTGAGTCCCATTTGCAAGGGGGAACGCTACCTCATGCCAATTAAAACCTCATTCATAATTGTGGGGCCCTAGTGAATATCCGCCAGTTTCTGCAGCATACCACATGATGGGGCGGGGGCAGCTTGGGGTATTTCCAGGTTCCCTCACAGGCCCAGAGTATGCAGATGCCAGGCCATGACCCCTCCCAGGGCAGAGACTGGCTGGTTGCTCCATCTTGCAGCAGCCAGGTAAGTCACAGTGCCTGGCACCTAGTAGGTGCTCAATAAACACACAAGGGTGCATGAATCCTAGAATAAACAGAACCATACCTCACCCATTTAGAATGACCAACAGATAGGACATCACAGAATCATGGCAGCAATTCAGGACTGGACACTTAGCGGGAGCCGGCCTTGAGCCAAGGCATCCGTGTACCGTGGCAAAATAGGATGTATCCATCTGGTCTTTACCCCTTGTTCCTGGCACACTGCAACTAAGACCCTTAGACTCTCTGGGGGGATGGAAATGTCTTTTGTGTGTTAATGGGAGGACTGAGGGCTGGGGGCCCTGGAGCTTCACGATGGGGCTGGTGGTCCCAAGACCAAGACAGGGAGGCCTGGGCTGTCTGCCCCACACCCTGACCTCTGGGAGGGGAGGGGGCTGGGGCCTCATTTCCATCATCGGTGGCCAATGATCCCATCACTCACATCGATGCAATGAAACTTCTGTAAGACCCCCGAAACAATGGGGCTCCTGGGCCCTTTGATGGGTGAACACACCAAGGTGCTAGGAAGTGGTGTGCCCGGAGTTGAATCCTGTATATACGAAGCTAGTAACTATAAGTAAAACTGTCTATTTGCATTCTGTGTATCCTTCTAGCAAATTACCAAACCCGGAGGAGGGGTTGTGGGACCCCCCTACCAATTCATAGTCCATCTGTCAGAAGCACAGGTGATAATTTGTGACTGGCTCCTCAAGGGGGCAGTCTCATGGGCCTGAGCCCTTAACCTGCGGGGTCTGACGCTGACTCTGGGAAGACGGAACTGAATGGCCAGGTGTCCACCAGGGTCAGAGTTGAGAGGCGGGGCTGGAGAAGAGGCACGGATGTGGTGTCACAAGTGTCGATCTGGTACTGTCTCCTTTCGTCCCCCAAACAGCTCAGTGAAGCCACTATGGTTATCGTCCTGATTTTGCAGATGAGAACACAGGCAGGGCTGGTGCATCCCCTGCCCAGGGACACAAAGCTAGTGAGTGAGCGACAGGCTGCAGGCACACACCTCAGACACTCAGAACTCCACCTCAGGCCTCCACACCGGGCCCATGGTGAGGAGGAAAGCCCCCCACAACCCCAAATCAGGGGCCCCTACCGTGTCCCATGGGGTTAGTCCCTGGCCTCTTGTGGCCATTCCTGAGCTCCAGGGGCCCATCTTTCTCTGTGTGACATAAGCTTCAGGGGCCAGCTATTGTCTTACCTTCCTCACCTCGGTAGCTTTGGCATCTGACATACAGCAAGTACTTTGTACACTGACAGTAAGGCATGGAAGGGAGGAGGGAGGGGTGGGAGGAGGAGAGGGAGAAGAAGAGGGAGGAGGAGGGAGAGGGAGGAGAGGAGGAGGAAGAGAGGAAGGGAGGGGAGGAAGGGAAGGGAAGGAGGGAGGGGAGGGGGTGGGAGAGGGAGAGGAAGGGGAGGAGGGTAAGAGAGAGGAGGGAGAAGAAGAGAGAGGAGAGAGAGGAGGAGAGAAAGGAGGGAGAGGGAGGGAGGAGGAGGAGGGAGAGGAGGAAGGAAAGGAGGGGGGAGGAGGAGAGAGAGGAGGAGGGAAGGGAGGGGGGAGGAGGAGGGAGAGGAGCCTGCCCGAAGTTGCACAGCCTCAAAAGGGCAGACCCAGCATGTCACCCCAGGCAGGTGTGTTTCCTGCAGGCGGAGGTCCGTCTGCTCTACCCCGCCCCGCTGGTCTCTGATCTCCTCCCACCCTGAAGCCCATCCTGAGGGCAGGGCAGGACCCCATGAGGGGAAAAGGCCTGGCCTGGGGCTCCAAGTCATCCACGAAACCTGCCCTCCCGGGGCAGCCACTCAGCCAGTATGTGTGAGCAGAAAGGAGGGCAGGACTCACTCCTTCTGTCATTTCTGAAAATGCACCGTGTTTACTCCCCCTCAAGGCCACGTGCAGACAGTGTGTCAGGAGACAAGCATGTAACCTTGTGAGCCCGACAGTCACCAAGGTACAGAAGCGTCCTTATTTTAAACCTGGGAGGGAAACTGAGACTCAGACGCTGCCACACACAGCCGGTAGGGCAGCACCGGGATGGGGTCCAGCACCCTCGTTCTTGACCATCCAGCCCGTCTCTCTCCTGCTTTATTTCCCTAGAGACCGGGGACGCTTAGAAGGTAGGAACTGAGTGTCTTTATTTGATCACTGGATCTTGCTAGGCTCCAGGCAGACAAATGTGCTCAAGTGATGCTGGAAAAATGAACGAAAAACTGCCTCCAAGTGGAGAATGTCGGGAAGGATTTCAATATATGCCCACTCGCTTCCCGCAACACAAGCGCTTTGATTTACGAGCAGCGAGCCCCGAGGGGCCCCCTTTCCGTGCAGGCTCCTGGGAGGGGCGGGGACACGGGAGGGAGTCCCACCATAACCACAACCCCACTCACTTAAATTTAGGCAGTTTCTGCACAGTAAGTTACAACTTCCCCGCTCCAGTGCTCCAGAACTAATTGGCAAGGGCAGCCCTTCGGGTCGCTGCTCTTGCTGTCACTGTCCTGGGGCCGCCCCCCCGCCACCCAAGGGGCCCACGGTTTGGCTGTGACTCTGAGCAGCAGCATCATCACCAGGAACTGACCCAGCCCTTAGGGCTGCTGAGGCCTGGCCAGGTGGATGATGGCAGACCCAACACTTGGAGGGCTCTGCAGAAGGGGACCAGGACTCCCAGGTCCTCTGCGCCCTCCCCACAAGATGAAGAGTCCTTTTGCTATGACCTAATGGGTGTTTCTGCACCCTGATTATAGGCACCTGCCGAGAATGCGTTCTCCAGCCAGGACTGTAGCAGTTCTCTCATCCCACCTGCCCTGTGTCACCTGGCTGCTCCCCCGGGTGGCAGATCCCATCTCCTCTGCCTTGATTCGGGGCTGGTCTCGGTGGCTTCCTTGGCCAAACCAATATAGCAAAAATGATGTTCCAGAACTTCGGAGGCTTGATTGTAAGAAGCCTTACACTTCTCCTTGGGCCTCCCAGGATGTACTCAGAAATGCTCCCCCTTGGAACCCAGCTGCTAGGACTCCCAAGTCACTTGCAGAGGTCACACAGAGGTGTAGAGGTGCTCCAGTAAAGCCCCAGCTGAGGCCTCAGCCAGCTGCCAGCATGACCCAAGTGACCAACCTAGATGTCCAGCCCCGTCAAGTCAAACTCAGCCCGCACCTGACTGCAACCATGCCTGAGATCCCCCCCAAAGCTGAGCCCAGTCAACCCAGACATCCATGGGGACAATGCTGGATTTGGTGGTTTAAGGTTTGGGTGCTTCATTATGCAGCCGTACATAACCAGAACATCCTCCCACTGATCTTTCAAGTGCAGGAATATACTAGCATTTGTTGTATACCTACCAGGAGCCAGGCATTTTATCTGCTAATATATGTCATTCATTCATTCATTCATTCATTCATTCAACAAATCCTCACGATAGTATGAAATAGGGATTCTATTTTAGGAAGGATAAGCTAGGTCATGTGCAAATTCAGCTGCTGCCCTGGCACCCAGACACATCAGTGGATCCTGACTCACTCACACTGTGTGTCTGTGGCGGGCCAACAAAGGCTCGGCTCCACGTGGCCCCTCAGGATCCAGCCTCACAGAGGCTCTGCCCCCTGCCACCTTTGGCCTTCTTAGCTGTCGGTTGAGATGGGGAGAGGGAGTAAAGCTTTTCATGGTCCCAGCCTAGAAGTGACCCTCATCCCACCTCCTTCCACGTGGCCACGCCTGCTGTAAGGGGTCAAGGAGTGCATTCATCCATGTAGCCATGAGGAAAGAGGAGCTGGACGTGGGTGAGCACCATCTTCTCTCACTTGGAGAGTGAGGATGCCCAGGCTGGAGGAGCTCCGGCTCTCACTGCTGCAGTCACAGGGCTGGTAAGTCAGCTAAGGAACTGACCCATTTGGCTCCAAATATACCTGCATAACCCTGGGACAGCCTTTGCCTTTTTTTTTTTTTTTAATAATAATAATGAGAGTAGCCACAGCGTGATGCAAGTGGCCTGTTGATAAAGCCCACAAAAGTAATGAAGAGGAAGGGGCTCTGTAAACAGCAGAGCCCTGGAGAAAATGAAAGGAGCTTTGTCGTGTGGTCTAAACCAGAGGCTGATCTTTTTAAAGTATAAAGGGAAGAAGCTCAAGGCTGCATGCAGTGCCTGAAGCCTGCTGCATGAAAGCCACACCAGTTCCTGGCTGCTTTGCCCATTTCAAGGGACCTTTTTAGCCCGCACCTGGGGCCCACTGAGGTTTTCTGAAATGGCCCCATATAATCCTTTGAGGCACTTCATATGGAGGCTGACACACAAGCACAGAGAAGCATCATTGCTGCTCACAAGTGCCCCAGATAAACAGATGGGCCGAGGAAGAACACGGGCCATCCATCCCTGGGGGCAGGCACCCCCCACAACAGACCTGCCAGCTCAGAGGCTTCCGTAGGCACCCACTGGTGCCATGAGGCTGCTCCAGAGAGCCCCACAGGGTGGGAAAAGGCACTCTCCAAAGCAGGCCCCACCCAGTGTCACCTTTAATCCTCAAGAGCCAGACTTTCCAAAGGGGCTGCTGGTGAGTCTGAGAGAGGGCGAGGGTCCCTCGGGCACTGGTCAGCCCCACAGCGGGCCCCCAGGCCCAGGAGCTCGAGATCCCACCTAACGGTCCAGGCTAACCTCAGCCCCTCACCCACCTTCAGAGCCAGCCAAGCTGCGTGTCTCTGCATAGCCTCAGCTCCCTCACAGGAGCCCCAGGTTGGTTTGGGTCACCCAGATCACCTGGGATCATCCTTCTGCCATGTTGGGGAACACATGCGCAGGTCCCGGGATCAGGCCCTGGACCCCCCTGAGGGGCACTGTTCCTCCATGAGGGGCTCTACACACAGTATATAAACATGAAGCCACATGCCAAGCAGCCCTGGCTCCTCCTTAGGCTGACTAAGGGGTGTGGGACGCAGCTCATCTGGGCCACCCTCTCCCCATCAATGGGAAAATGAGACGTAGAAAATGATTAAAAGCCACCCAGCCCCCCCCCCAAAAAAAAAAAAGCCACCCAGCCCATCTCCACTGTAGGCTGAGGCCTCCAGTGCGCCAGGGACACAGGAAACCACCGTCCTGTGCTGAGCACCCGGTAGGAGCTCAGTGATCTCTATGAATCTGAGGAATGGAGGTCTTCAGGGGCAGTGAAGTATCCCAGCCCTGTTCCCTATTAGAGGTTCGACCTTGTCAGTCTTCCTCTGTGCCTCAGTCTCCACGTCTCAAGAATGTGTACATTTATCCATCTCCCTCGTCCACAGGATGTTGTGCAGATGAATGTGGCCAAGCCTGTATGTGACCCACCGCGTACCACATGGTACCCAGCACGCTCCACCCAGCTCCCGATGGGGGAGGCCAGTCCCCAGACTCCCAGGTCAGTGCTCCTGCTTGTCCTGCAGGGTCTCCTGCTCACTCCCCTCCCATCCGCGCCTCCCTGCACCCAGCTACCATGGGCCTTTCCGTCCAAGTTAGCAAATAACACAGGGGATCCAACTGGCAAGATTAAAGCGCAGCTATGAATATGCATGACTCATTCAGCAATCAAACACCCCGAATCCTTTCCAGAAGAAGGGATCTGAGCATAATTCTCTGCCACATATTTAAATTCAAATTAGTCATTATTTAATGTTGGGACAAATCGTTGGAGAAGGTCATGTTTTCGGTTTAATGTTTTTTTCTTAATAAGTGAGGCTGACTCCCTGGCGGGGTACACATGCTCTGATAACACGTTTCTTTCTGTTTTTCTACTCATGCTGAAGGCATGCCCCTGGAGGCAGCAGTGAACACCATTCCCAGTCCCGCTTTCTCGGACAAATGCTGCCATCCCCCTCCCCACCACCTTCTTCCTCCGTGGCCCCCCAGGTCCCTGCGGTGACATCATCCCTCCGCCTGGTTTATGCTCAGATCTGCCCAATTGGCACAGCTGTGGGGGGTCTAGAAGGCCTGAGTTCGAATCTCACTCTACCACTTCCCAGGTGTGTGACCTCACTTAGGCTCCCTGAGCCTTGGTTCCCTCATCTGTAGAGGGGTATAGTAGTTCCTACTGCAGGGTCACTGTGCATAGCACGACATGCACGATACTCAGAAGTGTGCTAATGACAGGGGCGCCCCCCCGTGCACACTGTGACTACCAAGAGCGCCGCTGCCATTCTCATTACCAACACGGACAGCCTCCTGCACCATCCTCCCCAGGGTGTACTCCACCACCTGCTACTGCAGTGGCCTCCTCACCGGCCCCCCAGATGGAAAGCGCAGGCTCCTGCCAGCGGGAGCCCAGCCTCTGTGCCAGGGCACTCAGGGGGGCCCCCGTGACCCCGCCTACCCTGGCCGGCGGCTCCTTCCCATAACCCCCATGTACCAGGCACACTCAGACGCTCACCCTCTCCCAAACAGGCCACATGTGTAGCCCTCTGTGTCTTTGTACATGCTGTTCCCTGAGCACACAATGCTTATCCTCTTTGCTCTGAATTGCCAAAGGCCCCTAGAGAATCAACTTCATTTTTTTTAAGATGCATTTATTTATTTATTTGAGAGAGGGAGGAGAGAGAGAGAGAGAGAGAGAGAGAGAGAGAGCCAGCATAAGCCAGGGAGAAGGAACAGAGAGAGAACCAACTCAATTTCCATATCCTCTGTGAAGTGTCCTGACCTGGGCTGAGTTAGTAGCCATGTGCTCTGTGCTTGGAGGTGGGAAAAAAAAAGCAGAACAACAGAATTCTTGGTCACACTGCTGTCTGAGCATTTGCTGCACAATGAATGAATGAATGAATGAATGAACCAACGAAAACCAATCTTCTCTGCCAGCTACCCCCCCCCTTTTCCACAGTGGGAACTCAGACTGGTTCTTCACTGGAGGCACGGCCAACCCCAATTTTCCAAGATGGAAAACAAAGTGCCTTCACAGGCACTTTCGTACCTGAGTGACTGTTGTAAGTCTGTGGACCAGGCAAGCCCCTGCAAATCCCCTGAAATGTGTCCTCGAAGCCTCGATTCCCAGTGCCACTCAGTGGATTCCAACTGGGTTTCCAGCAGTAGCTCCCTTGGCACCAAACTGACCCTAAATGTTCTGGACAGCTGGTTCTTCAGGGGCACCTATAATGCGCAGGGGCTGGAGTGGACCCCATGCCTGGAGCCCAACAACCCAGGAGATATGGAGAGATTTCAACATGCTCAGAGTCTAAGTTAAAATATGGCCTTTCCTGCCAATGATCATCATCATCATCATCATCATCATCATCATCATTCAAAAACAGCAAAGAGGCCACATGTTCAGTCGACCTGATGATACCCAAGGCCAGCTTGGTGCAGGACATCTCACAGCCCAAAGCCGGCAGCATGTGCCACTTACACTATGGGGCCCCCACATGGATCAGCCGCTGACCAAGAAGAAAGGGTTTTCAGGCCATAGATGATGTTCTCACCAGCAAGGCAGGGGGACGCCACCAGGGGCTGGGCGGCAGTTCCCGCTGTAACGCCCGCTCTGCCCCTCTCTGGGACTGAAGACAAAGGACGCTGCGGGCTGTCAGGCAGACAGGAAAACTCTATCCCCAGGGGCTCTGACAAGTCCTGCGGGGCCGTGGTTTACAGTTACAGAAATTGGTTTTAAAGGTCCGATAAAGTGTTCTGTTGTTCCAGAAAAGCAATCCATCTTTACTTCGTTGTTGCTACTGAGATGACAAATTGATTCTTTATAAAAAAAAAAAAAATATGCCAGCGCCGACTCTCTGAGGATAGTCCTGCTAGTGAGAACCCGGTGCTCCAGGGAGGGGTGCCGGAAGTGCGCTCAGCACAGGCTGGCTCTGCTCCAGGGGATCCCTCCTGCAAAGCCAATGCTGTGGGGACAGGCTCCTCTGCAGGAAGGGGGGTGGCAGGGCAGATTCTCCCCAACTCCTCAGCTCCAGGTGATGGGGAGGCAGGCAAACACGACAGAGCCCCAGCCTGTAGCTGCATCTCTGCATCCCCCCCCCCTGCTGTGAGCACCTGCATGGGGCACCCGGTACAGGTGACTCCAGGCAGGGTGGGTCTCTATGGAAACCCCACGGGCAACCCCCTGGGCCCTCATCAACCCCATTAACCAAACACCTGCTCAGAGCCAGCCACTTGTCGGCCTCATCTCTAATCCTGACCATGATACCCCAATAGAACGAAACTCCTACGTGTGCACTCCTGTCTGGCTTGTCTCACTACGTTCCCCAGGATGGGGCTGGCACATGTGTGTAGGGTGAATGGTAAGCTAACCCAGCTATGTCTATGCCAGGGTCTCCACTTGTCAGACGGGGAGACCCAAGCTCAGCCCAGGCTCTCAGAGCTACTGAGCAGGTGGTGGAAAGGCTGTGACCCAAATGTTACCTAAAAACCCTCAGCCCAGGATGCCTGGATGGTTCAGCGATTGAGCGTCTGCCTTCGACTCAGTGAGTGATTCCAGGGTCCTGGGATCGAGTCTCACATTGGGTTCCCTGCAGGGAGCCTGCTTCTCCCTCTGCGTGTGTCTCTGCCTCTCTCTCCATGTCTCTTGTGAATAAATAAATAAAATCTTAATTTAAAAAAAATAAAATGATTAATTGTAGGGGCATCTGGGTGGCTCAGTGGATGAAGTGTCTGCCTTCAGCTCAGGTATGATCTCAGAGTTCTGGGATCAAGCCCCATGTCGGGCTCCCTACTCAGCAGGGAGTCTGCTTCTCCCTCTCCATCCAGCTCTCCCCCCTGCTTGTGCTCTCTCTCTCTCTCATTCTCTCTCTCTCTGTCAAATAGATAAAAATCTTTGAAAAAAATAAAATTTAAATGGTTTATGTTATGTGAGTTTCACCTCAAATTTTTTTAAAAGGCTACTGCATAGGGAGGGTGATATTGATATAAGTCTAGTTATTTCTCTCCAAACAAAAGAAATACATGTTAGTTAGTGACAGTATAGGAAAAATGTCAAAAAGAAAATTAAAAAGGGATGTATTCTTAGCACGTACATTTTACTTACAGAAAGTTAGGAGATTGACATGCATATTTTTGGTGACCAGCTCCTCGCGTAAGTGAATTCCTGTAGTCTTAAATATTCTCTGAAGTCATGCTTTCAAGCATTTGACTACTTTGCCCTCAGTGGATGCACCACAAACGATTTAACATGGCCTGTATTCATCTCCATAGCTGCTTTGTGACCAGAACCTGACAAAGGCCATTCCGTGCTGGTGTCCCCAGCGCCCACGCCCTCTCTGCCTGCACAGGACACAGGCCACTTTGTCACCCACACGGTGACCTACAAAGCAAGGAGTGGACAAAGTGCTGGCCACAAGAATCTCAGGAACAAAGGGTTGGAGGCCCAGGGGGCTGGCAGGGTCCAAGAAGAGGGTGTGGTGAGTCTGGGGGGATGGAGGCCAGTGGAAGGGATGGTCAGCCAGGTGGTCGGTCGGGGAGAGGATATAAGCCCCCCCCTGAAGTCAGTCCCTCTGCTCTGTGTTCCGCATCCCCCCCCAAATGTGAACTCCTCCCCATGGTGGGGAAGCACTAAGAGGCCGTTTCACCAGAAGCAGAAGCAGGCAGTGTCAACCTGAGTGTGCTGAGCCAGCTGGGTCCCTCTTCACAGTTAAGGACACTTTTTTGAGAAAGGGACCTAAAATCTAGGCACTAGGGACTCCAGGCAAGCCACTCGCCTGCCTTTTATCGGATCTCCTGTCCCTCCGAGATCTGGGGGAAGGAGTGAGGTCTGTATCTCTGAGGACCTCTTGCTGAGCACCTATGGTTTCCCAGGGCTGAAATGGACCTGCTGAGTTTCACTTGCCATTTTGGTTATTTTAGCTCAAGGATGCCTTGGCCGGCTTTGGGCACACAAGCAGAGCAGCCAGGATAGGGTGGGGTTGGGTGTGTATTGCAGCTTTTCCAGCGTGAGATGTGGGGTGTATGGGGGTGTGAAGAAGGCCCTACTACATGGAGGGTCTGCTCTTGGGTTGGGTTATAAGGAGTAAATTCTTCCGATGATACTGTACTGGTTTTGTACTCAGAGGTTCCAGCTTTGTTCTACAGAATTAGCTTATTTAATCCCCACCATGGCCCTGGGAGGTAGGAACTGTCATGCTCATTTTACAGATGAGGAAACAGGCACATTGAGGTGAAGGGACCTGCCCAAGGTCACACAGCGGTAAGTTTATGCAAGGCCACATGGCTGCAGTGCAGTGTCCTCACGTGGGGAACAATAGCATAAATTCACAGAAAATGAGCCCATTGTTGCATTTTGAAAAATGCTTGCCCTCAAATACTGACAGATAAGCTCTATGGCTCCTTCCACAGTCTTCATTGGCCTCAGTTTGTGATGGGGAGGGTGACGTTACGTGTGATGGAAGGGCCTAGGGACTTTCTGATTACCTGCAATTATCCAGAACTGCATAAAACAATGAGCACAGTTGGGCCAACAGGAGCGATGCTGGTCTGATTTTTCCTCCTTTTTTTTTTTTTTTTTTTTTTCAGGGAAAGGAGTGAGAACTAAGAATGGGACACTTTTGACTGAGCCCCTGGTTGGCCACTTACCTACCTGTGACTGTCTCTGAGTCTCTGTCTCTTCTTGGAGAAACAGGAACCAGAAGACACCCTGCCCTGCCCTGCTCTGAGGGCCACCACAGCCATAAATACTGAATACACCACTTCCCATGGTGACACGCTGGACGCGGCATTGGACCGGGACACTCTGGCATCATTACCAGCATCCCAGGCTTGGCTACCAGGCTCTGAGGGTAGCTCCCAGATCCTGCACATGCACCGGCTCTCAGAACACCCCAAGACCTTTTCATATTCAGGGATTTTGTCTTCGAGGATAAGCAGTCTTGATTGGATTATTAACTCCTGGAGGGAGCAACCTTATTCTCCTTCACTTTCACACCCCAGGCCCAGGGCTGATGTGGGCGGGGAGCCTCCCACCAGGAAGCCCACTATCCCTGAAGCATCTGGGCACTGGGCCTCGGCTCCACCTCTTCCAGCAGCAGGGAGCTGGCTTCTCCCTATTCCAGCAGCCTCTGTGTGTGGGCTCATCCCCGAGGCAGCCCGCTGGGGGCCTTGTGGTGCTCCGGGCACGCTGACCTGATATGTACAAAGTAGTCTGTTCAGACCTCTGCCCCAGCCTCCTGAGTTAAAGCCGCACCTGGCCCATGGATCCGCACCCCTCAGGTGCCCTCATGCCAGCACAGAAGATGATGAATTTCACCGAAACACTGAAAACACTGCACAGGAATACTGAAGACTGCCCTCCCACTGCCCAAACACCAGAGAAATGCCCACGGATCGCAATCCCAGGAGAGTTGGATTAAGGAGCCAGTGGGGCAGCTCCCAAGTAACCTGAATGGACTGTCTCATCCTGGCCTAGGCGGATGGTACCCTAGGGGTGGGGTATGCTGGGTTTGTGATTTCTCTCTACTTCTCTAAGGCCAGAGAGAGAGAGGGACTTATCAAGGAAAGACCTGACCTGGTGCAGCAGAGCTGTGGACATGCCGTGACAGAGCTCAAATGTGAGGACCATCCTGCCAGGGTCACGAGGAGGGGAGAGCATCAGAACCCAAGCAGACAGCGGGGTTGCTAAGAAGATCCACACGTCCTTCTGCTGTGGGTGACATTCTTTGTCAAAGATGGGCAAATAGAAAGAAGAAAAAGCCAGCATGGTGCTTGTGAAGGGACACAACAGCCAAGTTGAAAGGAACGTTACCCTAAAAGACCCAGAGAAAGGCATTCTCCCTGAAAAGGACGTACCCTCGAAACTTGAAGAAAATGTAAGGAAACCCGTGTCTGGCACCCACAGGAGGATGCAAGAAGATGCGGGCAAGAGAGAGAGAGAGAGAGATGAAAGGAAAATCTCAGGGTAAGAGCAGAACTAAAATTGCCAGAATGAGGGGCAGTGAAAAGCAGTTTCCATACAGGAAAGGAATCAGGGATAGTGCAGAAATCCTCATGGAACTTTTCCAGAAGTAGAAGAAGAAGACAAATTCATACAACTAACAGGAAGGAAAAAAGTGTCCTCAGAGATTAGAGCACAAGGATCCATCCTCAAAATTGTAAATGTTCCCAAGGAAGAAACCACAGGTGTAACAGAGCGATGGTCAGAGACACAGAGCAAAGTCTGCAAACTAAGCAGCTCAGCATGTCCCAGACAAGGTCCCTGAAGGGACATCAGCCATCAGACCTACCTGGGGAAGATATTTAACTACAGGGAGAGAGAAAATCAGGCAAAGTGAATGAACAATTAGATTGTCAGAGGACACCACTCTAATGCTAAATATTAGGCAACTAGAGGATCCCATCCAGATGTTTGAGAGGAGGGAGGGTGACAGAGAAATTCCTTATACATACGGTCAGGGTGTGATCCAACCACGCTGGGGTCAAACAAGGATCCCAGAATGTAACACCAACACCCCAGTCAGAAAAACCTGACCCTGTCCCCATTTCCACCACTGAAACCTTCATTGCGCTACTCTCACGCATCCTCCACAGCAGCATCTGAAGATGTGCACTAGCCAACTGACAGAGGAGACACAGTTACCAACCCAGGGGGGATGGACACATCAAACAGCAGCAAGAGGCCACTCACATGTGAGGCTCACCGTCCCAGCAAATGTGATTCTAAACACTGAACACGCCGCAGCTTTCTCTCAAACACAGAGATCTTAGGTCAGGAGGTAGTCATGTAACGACCACAGTCCGTTTACTGTGTCTATAAAACCTGGAGGAGGTAGGACATATGGGGCCCTGGTTGGCTAACATTCCTGCTGTTGGCTCCAGAGGATGGCAATGCACAGAAGCCTGGAGAAATGAGCCCCTGATGCGGAGGGGGAGGCCCCCACCCCGACTTTGTCCCCAGGGACTGGAGGGGTGGCCAGGGCAACATTCCTCCTCCAGTCCAGACCGTTCCTTTGAAGTCCGGTGGCTCTGAGGCAGAATTTGCAGGCAACATTAGGGGTGATGATTCAGGCCAATCCCATTCTTCCTGAGGGAGCCTGGGCCCCCCCATCAGGAGGCGCTTTGGGGAGATGCAAGAACCTTCATGCCCATTATGCCCATTTCCTCCTGAAGATCACACAGCCCCAAGGAGGAAATTTCATTCTTTAGTTTTATACGGTTATCTCAGGTCTCTCCTTTTCTTCCTCCCTCTCTCTTCTTCTCGTCCGTCCAACGAAGCGGTGTTGAAGACCTATTGCATGTCAGTCCGGAATAATGTCATCCCCTCCCCTGCCAGTGTGGGCACACTGAGAAAACCAAGTGGCATCAAGAATCACAACAGGATATTTACAGCCACCTCCCTCTGTGTTTTGCAACGTGCTGTCCTGATTTTGACACCCCCTGGCGCCTAGCATCAGAGTCTATAAACAGAGCCCACATAATTAGGCTAATGACATCAATTTTGTCGGTTCAACCGGGTAATGGCAGCATTTATTCCACTTTGGAAATCTCACACAGTCTGTTGCAGGCTGCAGAATTATGATGCTCTTGGAACTCTGCCTGCAAACCTATCCCGACTCAGAGTCACTCCCCATAGCCGAGCCCACTCCGGTTTCTCCCGGGGCTAGGGGTGTGGGGGGTGGGGCAAGTCAGGGGCACGACCTTATTGGCACCTGTGGTATCTACCATGAAGGCAGCCGCATTCCCCGGAGCAGGAGTGGCAGAGACTGACCTGTCATCCGGAAGAGCTTCAACTGCTCCCACTTCTGTCTCTGGACAACCATGAACAAGTCCTTATGTTCTCCAGGCTCTGGCTATGTCCCCTGTAAGATGAGGGGTGACACCAGCGAGTGTCTGAACTCCTCACTAGCTCCTTCAGCCCACCATGGCACTGAAGCACCTCGTTCTCCATGCACTCTGTCTGCTTCCAAAGTGCAAGCCCCGCTGGACACAGACACAGCTGCAGTGCCCAGAGATTGTGCTCCAGGGTCCTGGACTCAGAGATCAGTGGCATTCCCATTCTCAACCATTCTTTATTCACTGGAAGAAGGAATTCCCCTTCCTTCTTATCAGTGATACTTACTGATGACTGTTAATAACTAGTTGATTTGGCTGGAATTTATGGGACACCTGCCAAGTGACAGATGGGATGATAGGAGGCAGTGCATGGGAGGCGATGAGGACACAAAACATTCTTAGGTTTGTGTCTGCAGAGCACGACCACATATACTATCTCAGTCCTAAGCATCTAGCCTCTGGGAAGGTCTTCTGAATCCTATTTATGGATGAAGAAGCTAAGACAATGAGAGTAAGGAATGCGCAGGAGACACAGCACGCAGAGGCTGAATCCATGTCCTCTGGCCCCAGAGCCCAAGCTCTCCATGCCATACTGAGGCTCACAGTGAAATCTACACTGAAGTTTCTGGGCGCAAAGAGCCCTGGCCTGAGAATGAGGCCTGGGTTGTAGCCCCACTTTTGTTACATGGCTAGGTGGCTTGCGTAGACTGAGCATCAGAGAATGGAGGAGCACTAGGATGCATGGCCCTCAGCATGTTATCCAGAGCCAGCTGCCTGTGATGCCTGTCCTCTCTCCAAGGCATCCTCCCTGGCAGTACCCCTCAGGTCATAAAAAGAAAGCACCTAAGGTGGGGTCAGAATGATGACAGGCAAGTGTACTAGGTCCTTCTGTAACCCCTGTACCTTCCCACAGAGGCAGCTGCCCCCAAGGCTGATCTGGGTAGAGCCATTTCTGGACAAATGCTGGAGTTGGTAAGTTTGCCAAGGTCCTCAGGAACCTGGGGCCAATCATCTTCGGATCAACAAATGTGTATCAAGCACCTGCTATGTGACAGGTCCTGAAGCCACAGCTCATCCATGCTCAACAATGATCCCAGAGTGGATGGGGACCTGCCATCCGTGGCGGGGGGAGGGGGGGGACCAGGGACAGTGGAATGGCCAGGATGAGCGGGGCCACTCAGATTGCTTCTTGGCTAAAACCATGGCTGTCATTGTTAATACAACTGTCTGGCCCAGGTAGTGAGCTTTCAGTGCAAGGGGTCATTCAAGTACGGGCTGTACACTTTCTTGCAGCATGTGGTATGCCCAAGGAGGGGGGTCTGGAAGGCATCGACACTGCCTGAGGGTATCCCAATCTCAATCTTCTGTGATCTTTTCATCTTTAAAACCTTCTATTTGACAGTGCAAAGCCATCTAGATGTCCAACTACCTGGGGATGGATATGTAAATTGTGACTGATGCATGGTTTATTTAACCATTTTACATAAAAACTGTGGGAAGCAGTGTGGTGCAATGGCAAGATCATGGCCTTTGTCATCAGACAGTCATCAATTCAAAACCATGTCTGCCTCTTCCTGAGCTGCGTAATCTTGGGCAAGTTACTTAGCCTCTCTGAATTTCAGTTTCAACATCTGCAAAATTGAGGATAACACCTTCATCTTGAAGTCCTTTTGCACATGAGATGCAATTTTTGTAAATACCTTAGTATTGTGCTAAGAATGTAATATGTCTCTAATAAATGGCAGCTAATTACAAAAGTGGCTACATTATCATTAACTAAATCTCAGGCTATTTGAAACCATTAAAATGATGCTCACAAAGCATTCTGAATAATGTGGGAGATTACTTCCATGATGAAAATCAAGAGTAGGGATGCCTGGGTGGTTCAGGGGTTAAGCATCTGCCTTCAGCTCAGGGCGTGATCCCGGAGTCCTGGAATCGAGTCCCACATCGGGTTCCCTGCATGGAGCCTGCTTCTCCGTCTGCCTGTGTCTCTGCCTCTGTGTGTGTGTCTCTCATGAATAAATACATAAAATATTTTTAAAAAGAAAATTAATTAAGAGTATAAAAGTGTCTCATCTATATAATAAAGATTCATAGAAAAAAGACAAGAAGGAAACACATCAGAACCGTACAAGAGACGGTCTGTAGCTGGTGGATTTACAGGGAGCAGTATTTTTCAGTGTTTAGGCTTTCTATAGTGAGCAAGCATTACTGTAGAGGGGGTCCAGAACTCAGATTTTGGGCAAGTCCCTGGCAGCAGGAGTCCATGCTGGGCACAGGGGGGCCTGGCTGGAGCTCCCAAGGGCACCCACCAAGTGGCCAGAGAGGTTCAGCATGGTCAGCACCATGGACAGCGCTTGGGGGATTGGCCAAAGTCTAGTCTGCACGGTGGGTGGCTCCTGTCCTGTAGGGTTTGGGGGGTCACAAAAGACCAGGCCCAGCTGTTGCTGTTATTAGGCAGGTTTCTGCACTCTTCCAGCACCAGATGTCAGCTGGCCAAGAAGATGGCAGATACCTTTTTGTTTCTTTAGGATAGAATCTGCTAGTGTTTCACTGAAAGGGCTCTGACTTTGTTCTAACAAAGTAACAGTAACAGGACAGTTGGTGAACCGCAGCCAGAACTCCAGCTGCCAGAATTCTTACTGCCTCCCATCCTTGTCAAACTGGGTCATTATTGTTGTTATCTTAGTTTTTCAACAATGTAAGAAGTAAATGCATTCTTTTCATCAAGAGGTGGAACATCTTTTTATATGCTTATTAAAATTTGTATTAGAATTTGCTATGTTTCCTGTATGTTGCCTTTTAAATGTCTTTTTCCTTAAAAAATTCTTCTTGTAACTTTTTCTTTTTCTTTAAGGGCATATGAAGGCTTTTGTGTTAGATCTGAGTTGGATTCTCAAGTCTTCCCTCTCTAACTGGATATACTTGGGCAATGACTTATTTCTCTGAGACACAGGTTGCTCATCCGTAAAATGGTGATGTGTGTCTTCTTTGTAAGGCTACTGGAAGGATTTTAGTATAAAACAAAGAATACACAACCCAGCATATAGTTATTATTGTCATTTGGGAGTGGCCTCCCATTGTTCTGTACCTCCTCAAATTGAGATCTACATTATGGCACACAGGTCTCTAACTTTTCTGCATTATGTAAGAAGTCCTCCCTACTCAGGATTCAGGATTCATACTCTTGGCATGCTTGGCTCCCTGCTCCAGATGCTGTCCTAACTCTCCCCACATCTCCCCAAGGCCCACTGCTATGCGAGGGCATCTGCTGTTGCCCCAAATAGCTCCTAAACACATAGACAGTAAAGATCATCAGTTCCTCCTTGAGACTTTCTATGGGAACAATTTTAAAGATCAAGAAATAATTTTGTCAAGAAGGTTACTATGCGAAGCAATTTATACCAGCTAAAAATAATATTTCCTTCAATGGGTGGAAAATGACAAGGTAATGTGCCATGAATTGGAAGGGTTTGCATTAAGCCTGTTTTGTGGCTGCAGCTGACCAGGTGAACTGGTTTAACCAAACACCCATTTACATACACACCTTCATGAGCACACACATCTAACTGCATGTTCCCTCCTCCTTGTCTCTGCTCACCCTCTCCCCTCTGTCTGGAATCATGCCACTCTACTCTTGCATGAACAAATCACATCTAGATATTAACTAGAAGCACAGCTGCCTTCTCTTCCAGGAAGCCCTCTTGGATCCCTAGAGGTAAAAGGGATCTTTATCTACAATCTCTTGGCAATTTGTGTCTCTGTGTTCTGGGAGCCCCAGATATGCCTTGGTTTGTCTCCTCCACTAGAAGATGAGCTCCCAAAGACATGCCAGACCTCATTCTCCTCTGCATACTCAGTGCTTCTCAGGGCAGAACAAGTGCCCATCAATGCATTCCACTGAGAGTCAATATGGTGTAGAAGACATGGTCCAGATCTTACTGGTCCTGGGACCTTGGAGACACTCGAGGCAGTCCTAAAAGACAAGTGGGATCCAAGGGTGCAGCCTGGGTAGGTCAAAAGAATCAAGGTCAGTGTCCTAATTCTGGCTCCTCCACAGATTAGTTATGTAGGCAAAATAAGTTCCCTGGGCCTCAGTTTCCCCAGCTATACAATGGAGACCACAATGCCCACTTCCAAATGTTGTGAGAATGTCATGGATTTGCATCCATGTATGCGTGTAGGGGTGGAGGTAGCCAAGCCAAGTGCATGGAATTTCCTCAGTAGATGGCCACTATTATAAATTATTTTAAAAATCATAATACAAGTGGGCATCTGGGTGGCTCAGTAGGTGAAGTGTCTGCCTTTGGCTCAGGTCATGATCCTGGAGTCCCAGGATCGAGTCCCGTGTCAGGCTCCCTGATCAGCAGGGCGTCTGCTTCTCCCTCTCCCTCTGCTCCTTGCCTTGCTCATTCTCTCTCTCTCTCTCTCTCTCTCTCTCTCTCTCTCTCTCTCTCACATACTCTTTCTCTCCCTCAAAGAAATAAATAAAACTTTTTTTAAAAAAAAAATCATAATACAAGTAACATTAAAACCACCCACATGCCATTACTCGTGGACGGGAAAAGTAAAGATCAAGGGTGCTCCTCACTGTGGGACGTAAACCGACGTAATAGAGTCTAGGATGGAGGCTGGAGGTGCTGGCAGGACATGTGGGCCTACTCAGGCTCCATGAATGCTGAAATCACAACTATTGACTCATTCATTCATTCATTTCACTGTGGGAGAGACACAGAGACTTGCTGGTGGATGGAATGGCAGCAAGTCAGTTCCAAAGAACCCTGGCATCATCCTCAGCCAGACTTGAGAGTCATTGAAGAGTTAACTTAGGGCTGAGGTCGGCCAGTAAACAGAGAGGGTGGGGTTAAATCATCAATATTTCACAGAAGGCGTGAAATTGAATAGGATTCCAGGACTGGGGGAAACTTTGAGACTAGGTACTCCACTGGTTCCATTTTATAGATGGGGAAACTGAGTCCCAGAGAGCTTACATGTCTTAATCAAGGTCATTAGCCATGTAGTTGGAAATGGAACCCAGGTGGCTTCTGAGGTGCCCAGCACTCACTGTCAGCTTTGTTTGCCTTCAGACACACTTCAGATGTGCAGGAACTAAACACTCCCTTGAGCGTGTGATCAAAATTAAGAAAACTCATCAACCGGCTCAGACTTAGCAGGAGAAATTAACTGGAAGTAATCATGATGGATAATTTGGTCATAATTCACAGGGGCAGACATGAGTTGCAGTTTAGAGGAAAAACTTTGAAAGTACTGCAGAACACAGTACTTTTCAAAGTACTTTGGTACTTTAGCTCTTACCTTGTCTGATCACCTGACTCCATGTGTCTCCCCACTGCCTTCACCTGTCCATCCACCTGCCTTACCTGTCTGCCTGTCTCCACCTGTCTGTCCATCTGCCTTACCTGTCTGTCCACCTGCCTTACCTGTCTGTCCACCTGCCTTTCCTGTCTGCTTGCCTGCCTGCCTTCACTGGTCTGACCATCTGCCTGACCTGTTTGCCTACCTGCTTTCACCTGTCCATCCCCCTGCCTTACCTGTCTGCCTACCTGTCTTCACCTGTCTGCCTGCCTTCACCTATCCATCCACCTGCCTTCACCAGTCTTCCTATCTTCCTTCACCTGTCTCTCCACCAGAAAGCTGATGCCAGAGATTGTAAGGTGCTGTCCTTGAGGCACCCTGTCTTCCTTACTTGTACCTGTCACCTCCTCGCTCCCTTTCCTGCTCTGGACAAACACCACAATCTCCCACTTAGAGCCACCTAAAGTCCAAGCCTTCCACTTAGTCTTCTTGCCACAGTGGTGGGGTCTCTCCAGAGCTAGAGCCCACCTCTGCGGGGACCCTGCCTCGGCCTCTCCTTGCTGGACTCTAACAGACATGGCAAACGGGCTACCAGAAGACCACATTTGTCCTCACACAATTTTGACAATTGTGACATTTCACATGAATACCCACAATCCTTAAAAGATGGGCGACAAGCCCCATCCACAGAGTTGAGAAGCTGCCAGCCCCTGGGTGGGGCACATGCTCCCCTGCCACCATCCCAGCCCACACTGTAGCAGGGCCAGCTCCATGTCCCTACATCCCCTACCCCACCCCTATAGCCTCTGGGGTTTGCAGCCTCTAGCTCTCCGTGACAGTCTCCATGCCTTGCCTTGGTACTCTGGGACCTTCCTCTCTGATAGTAGCTGCATTTCCCAGATTCTGCTCTTTCTCTCCACCCTCCACCTCCACACCTTACAGGTGTGCCTCTCACCAATTCCCAAATAAGCAAGTCTTTGAACACAGGTGCTTCAAATCTTTTTCCAGCCAACTCCTATTCATCCCTCAGTGCACAGCACAAATATCACCTCTGTAGTAAGACACACACAGGGCTGAGTACAATCCCTTCTCAGTTACATAGTGCTTGGCACCCAGTAGGCGCTCAGCAGCTGTTCTTATCTGACTGGCCCTTTCCTACTGCTTTCTTTTGCTAAATCCAAAGAGATGCCAACTTGTCTCTTAAAAAGGTCTTTAAAAAATGATTACTGAAAGTAAGCTCATATTTTTATAATGAAATTACTCACTAATAGGTCCCTACTGGCTTATTACAGACTGTAAGCAACCAATTCCTCCTCATGACCCACGGGGCCAGGAGACAAGGCTTTTCTTAGCTACAACGGCATTTTGGCTGAGTGGGTGGTTGGTCAGAGGGGAATGCTGCTGGTGTGGAACTCTCCAGTGCCACTAATCGTGCTTTCCAGGAGAATATCCTGATGCTGGATTTCCTCCCTGTCCTTTTAACTTGCCACATCCTAACACACACAGCTGTAGTCCAATCATTAAAATCTTGTTTGTTCATTGAGATGTGACTCCCCCTGCCCCCACCCAGAAATGTGACAGTCTTAACTTCATCAGTTCACAAGTCAGTGGAGCTTTTCAAAAAACTAATTTCTTAATTATGAACTCAGATCATTCATTTGTCAAATTACCAAACAGAAACAGAAACATCAAATAATTTATGTTCCTCATCCCACGATAAACACCTCCCCAGTCAAACACGGACTTCTGCTTGATTCCACTTAGAGAAGGAGACACAGGGCAGCACGGATTCACCTTCCCAATCACTAGGTATAAACACAGGGGTTAATTCTGAAGCCCTGGATGACTGAGGGGTGAGAAGAGCACTGTCCAATCTGGGGGTGGCTAGCTGAGCACTTGAAATGCACTCATGTGGCTGGGGAACTGTAATTTTAATTTAGCTTAATTATAATTAAGTTAATTTTAATTTTAAGAACTATTTTGATCTGCTTATTGGAAAACTTAACTATCTTTGGAACCACCTGGGCATGTAGCTCCATTTTTCCAACTGTGAATTTTGTAATTCTAAATACCGATCGAGTACTTCCAAAGAAATGTCAGTGGCTAAATAAATTGAGATGCGCTGTGAGACCAAAATATAACCTAGATGTCAAAGACTTAGTAGGAAAATAGAGTGTAAAGGATCTCATCTGTAACTTTACATCAATTATTTATCAACATTAAAGGGGTTCAGGGCAAGTCTCCCCAACACGTGCCACCTTAGCACATGGACTCTTTTCAGCTGAAGGTAATAGAGACCCTGTGGGCTCCAGAGAAACTTCTGGCCCCTGCCTTAACTACCTGGAAGAGCCTATATTAAGGATCTTCCCTAGGATGAGAGCTAGCACAGAGATAGACTGATCTGAGAGAGCCATCTGTGGGGTGGGGCGAACATGGAGTCTCCAGACACCTGCTCCCGCCTGCCCTGTGAATGGTCCTCCTTCCCCCAAAGTCCCAGGCCTCTATCCCATTCCTGAGCTCAGGATGGCACAGGTATTGCATTCATGGTGACTTTCTGACTTGGAGCCTCTCGTTGGGTGGGTGGGGGGGTCCTGAATACATAAAATTAAATTTGATGTTCTTCTGTTATTCTGTTCAATGTCAATTTATTTTTGTTGTTTTGTTTTGTTTTCAAGGAGGGTTCCACACCCAGCGTGGAGCCCAATGTGGGGCTTGAGCTCACAACCCTGAGATCAAGATCTGAGCCAAGATCAAGAGTTGGATGCTCAAGCAACTGATTAAGATTAAGGTGCCCTGGGCAGCCCCAGTGGCTCAGCGGTTTAGTGCCACCTTCGGCCCAGGGTGTGATCCTGGAGACCTGGGATCGAGTATCATGTTGGGTTCCCTGCATGGAGCCTGCTTCTCCCTCTGCCTGTGTATCTGCCTCTCTTTCTCTCTCTTTCTGTGTCTCTCATGAATAAAGAGATCAAATCTTAAAAAAAAAAAGATTAAGGTTCCCCCTTAATCTGTCTCATGTTGATTTAATTTTTAGACCATCCAGAAGAAACTTTGAGGGGTCACATAAATTTTTTTTCCCTTTCTGGGCACAACTCATTCTACAGCTGCTACAGTAGAAATATCTTGAACTTCTGACAGCTGGCAAAATTCCAGAACTCCTAGAGCAGATCCTGCATCTCTATCTGCAGAGTCCAGAGGAAGCAGAGTGGTGAGGGCCCTTTTGACCCTTTCCTAAAATTTAGAGAAGCATAAAATATTAGGAGAACTAGCTCCTTAGGCTTGGTGACTCAAGGTCTTTATCCATCCTTTTCCTCCCAGAAGTGGCTGTTATTTCTGTCTGCTGTGTTGCTCTATGTCCTGAGAGCTTGCCGGTCAGAGGATGCATACTGGCATGTAGCTGATGGGCAGCCCAGTAGGATGCCAGTCTGGATTTGACAGACTGGGTCTTTCAGTGGGTCTGACAGTCTTTGCCCGACTGTGCCAGCTCTCAGGAGAGTTTGTTGTCAGAGATCCTGGTCCATAAGAAGCTGTTGTTGTGCTAATCTTCATTTTAGTTGCTAGAAAAGTCCCATTCCAGGAGCACCTGCCCATTGTCACAGATTAGTAGGTCTGAGACTGCAGGCATCACATGTTCATGGGAGACTGGAAACACCTTCCCACAGTTCCTTGAGAAGGAACTTTTAGGATCACAGAGGCTGTATCATCTGCACCCACTCCAGGGATGCCGCTTACATCCACAGGAAACCTTTATTCTGAGCCTGGAAAGTTATCTCCGGGTCATTTCATGAAAAAGGCTTATTGGTTGAGTCACTATTGACAAACCCTGTTCATCAATGGCCAGATGACAGATCTTCTGAATTGGCTGTATTTGAATGAAGAAAAGAAATTTAGAGGTCTTTCATCCTAAACAATTTATTGGCAGCTGTGGAGAGACCAGATTTAAAAGATGACACAAGAAAATAGAATGACTACCCTTAACATGGTGGAAGAAGAGAAATTAGACATTGAACAAAAATTAAATTCAACATAAGGTCCCCTTCTCAAAATCTCATCCCATCTGCCTGTTTCAACTTCCTTTTTTTTTTTTTTCTTACACTATTTAAAGAGCACAGCAGCCTAATCTCCAGGCCTCATATATATGGATTATCATGCATGAGCTGAAAGTCAGGAGGTGGGCTTAGCAGAGGCAGGGGGCCAGGCATAGGGCTCACTGTGCTGGGCTCTGTAATCAGGCTCCGCCGGCTTCTGGACTTCCTATGCAAGGTCCTTTGCAGATATATCCTGGACACTCACCAGAAGAATAAATGTCCCCTAGATAGCAGATCTTTATTAGGAGGTTCTACCAAATTTGGAGAAGAATTAGAAAGATCGGTAGCAACTGCACTACTTGGTATTTAGCCAAAATACAAATGTAGTGATCTGAAGGGGCACCTGCACCCCAATGATTCTAGCAGCAATGTCCACAATAGCCAAACTATGGAAAGAGCCCAGATGTCCTTCAACAGATGAATGGATAAAGAAGATGAGGTATATATAAACAATGGAATATTACTCATCCATCAAAAAGAATGAAATCTTGCCATTTGCAACAATGTAGATAGAACTAGAGGGTATTATGCTCAGCGAAATAAGTCAGAGAAAGACAATTATCCTATGATCTCACTCATATGTGGAAGTTAGGAAACAAGACAGAGGATCATAGGGAAAGGGAGGGAAGAATAAAATGAGGTGAAATCAGAGAGGGAGACAAACCATAAGAGACTCTTCCCTCAAGGAAACAAAATGAGGGTTTTGCTGGAGGGGAGGTGGGTAGGGGGACGGGGTAACTCGGTGATGGACAGTAAGGAGGGCACGTGATGTGATGAGTACTGCATGTTATGCAACTGATGAATCCCTGACCTCTACCTCTGAAACTAAAAGGAAAAAAAAGAAGAAAAGAAAAATCCGTTCTCCCCCCAGCCCCCACCCCCACCCCCACCCCGGCCAGATGAAATACATGACCAAAATTTTCCTAGGTCCTCTTATATGACCAGGTGATGCTCAGAATCTGGCAGAAGAGGAAAATAAAATTTCATGATGCCCTTTCCTTTCCAAATCCAGACCCATCGATCATTGATTCCTTTCTCTCCCAGGGATAGCTATTGCCCTGTTGATGGTCTCACTTTGAATCCTGAGAACCTGGCTTGGTCTCTGCCTGCCTTGGACATGGAGGTTGCTGGCTCTTTCTTTTGGCTACCTTTGGCAGTGACTCTGGATCTTGGGAAGGTGGTATCCTCTGCACCTTTGGGGACTCCTCTTATATCCAAGGGGGAGGGAGAGGTTATTCAACACTGCCAGAATATTTGCTGCTTGTCCCGGCTGAAAACTGGCAAGATATTTAGAATAGTTTTTTGGGTTTTTTTTGTTTGTTTATTTGTTTGTTTGTTTGTTTTTGTTTGTTTTTAAGTATCCCTGTAGCTAAAAGCCAGACTGGAAGCTGATATTCAGAACTCGATTGGAATGATTTAAGGCCTTCTCTCCTAAGTTAAAATTAGAGCTATGTGCCTAAAGGGAAAGAAGCAAAATGAAGATAACTGGGGTAGGGAGATGATCCTACGATGTCATTTAAGGGATGCAACTGAAGGGATTTCTTAAGAGATTGAAGGCAACCTTCCTTATCTTACAAATCTGGGCAAAACTAGAAATACAGCCTCGGCAATAAATTCAAAGTCCTTTTTATCAATCCCCAAACCTTTCCTATTTATCTCAAAAGCCTTGTAAGTATTTGTTCTCAGGAATCCAAAGTCCTTCTTAGAGAAACTTAGTGCCTTTGTGATACAGACTTTCTATCCATATCTTCTCTAGGACCCAAGAGCCGTTCTTTGAAATACAAACATTAGGGAGAGATTTCTCATCAGAAATGAGAGATCGTTAGAGGGAAAGTGGAAGTCTTTGGAAATTGGGCAAATGGACACATATGTTAGAAAGTATAAGATCTCTATTGGTGGGCAGCCCTGGTGGCTCAGCAGTTTAGCTCTGCCTTCGGCCCAGGGCCAGATCCTGGAGACCCGGGATCGAGTCCCATGTCGGGCTCCCTGCATGGAGCCTGCTTCTCCCTCTGCCTGTATCTCTGCCTCTCTCTCTCTCTCTCTGTCTCTCATGAATAAATAAATACAATCTTAAAAAAGATCTCTCTTGGTACCTGTTCGTATATGCCTACCCCCACGTGTTGTGGGTGTGGGCTAGTCTCCTCACTCTGGATGGAGGAGGAGACTTAATTTGTAAAAGACTCTATAGAGTTGTCTTGAGACATGAGCTTCTAAAACTTGGCTGTTCTAAAACTCTCAGAAATTATAGAAACAAACCCAAATGTTCTTCAAGTTCACGTGATCTAGGATTAATCTCTAATAAATAAAAGCTAGGTGAAGTGTGCTGGTGTAATGAAATCGGCATGCCTTTAGAGCCCTCAGCATTAGCCATAATCCTTTTATGCTACTTAGCTTTACCAAAAGTAAAATAAGCTCCTGTCATCTCCCTTACAGGGCTTGTCAGGAGGAAAGACAGCGTAAGCATACCGGTTAGCTGTTTAACGCTTTGTAATGTTTTCATGACTGATAAAAACACGATTGTTAAGAACAAGTTGAATAGATACAAATAAGATTTAAAAAAAAAAAAACTAGGCAAATTTCTAAAACCTTTTCCCCAAATTCTTTTGGTAATAAGCTGAAACCTCAAATTTTGCTTGTAAGTGATAGGTTAAGTTAAATTCATTGAATATGCAGATTGATTCCAAATAAGAGAAAATATAAAAACATTGATTGCTAAAGAAGAATTCAAACTACTAGAAATAATAAGGGAAATATCTCTGTTTGTAAAGAGAATGAGATGTGTGCTTCTGGTAGGAAATGGTATGAGGAATGGAGATGCAATTTTTGTGTGTGTGGTTGAGGAAAAAGAAAGTTAATTTTGTCCTCAAGTGAATCTGGTTATTTAAAAAGGGAGGACACAGAACAGAGTCTGAATGTTAAAAAAAGAAAGTTGTAGAAGGCTTGTGGGAAAGGACTCCTTGGATGGGGATTTCACGCATGGTCCGGAATGGCTAAGATAGGGATGAATTTAATCAAGTCAGTGAGATTTAATACCAAAAGTACACTTGGCGCAAGGTCACAGTTGGGTTTTCTCTTGAGAGGCTGTTAAATGTTCAGTCTGAAGATTCCTTAGGGAAAGTTCCAGCAACGCAGATTTAAGAAGAGCCTATGTGGTCCATCACCATTCTTCCTGCACTTACGCAAGTCATCAGGCCACATCTGCTTGAAACCAGACATACTTTGCAAACAAATTAGTCTTCATCTGGCTCTCTTTGGTGGAAATGAGGGTGATTTTATAGATTTTATATGTCTCCATAACACAGAGTTTTGGGTATTAGATGATCCTGGGTCTGCTGAATGGTCTTTGAGGGTTTGCTATTCGCCTATAAGCTGGACGAGACCCTGAATACTTCTGATGTCCTCAAATATCTGCCTGTGATGCTCCAAACCAACATTTCCAATTCTCTCCCATCCTTTTGACTCAGAGTCTCTAGAGAATGAGAACAACTCCTTCTCCCTGAGGCCCTGCATGCTAGGCAGCTTGATGTCAACTTGACAGGAATCATTGCAACAGCCATGTTTCGACAGCCTTCCTGCCTGCAGCCTTGTGGGCCACTCAGAAGGATCATCAGCAACAGCCAAACCACAAACCACAAAGCTCTATCAGGCTGCCCCACCTGCCCTCACGAAGAAGCCTGACGTCTAGAAATCCCACCGACAGCGCTCAGACACTGGGTGTGGAGTTTGCTCCATTAACCGGAGGTTTTCTTTTATTTCCATAGAAATACCTCTTATTAATTATCTGACTGCTGGCACCATCTAGGCCTAACTTTGGGAGCCCACATGCAAGACCATTTCCTGAAACTGATCACACCAGTTTAACTGGCCTGACCATTCTCAGGACTGAGGCTTTTAACAGGGCAGAGAGCAATCCAGCCACTCAGCTCCTGGACTATGAAACTTCTTTCAAGTTTCGAGGCTCAGCCGAAGGGGTTTAGGGCAAGTCTCCCCAACACGTGCCACCTTAGCACATGGACTCTTTTCAGCTGAAGGCAATAGAGACCCTGTGGGCTCCAGAGAAACTTCTGGCCCCTGCCTTAACTACCTAGAAGAGCCTATATTAAGGATCTTCCCTAGGATGAGAGCTAGCACAGAGATAGACTGATCTGAGAGAGACATCTGTGGGGTGGGGCGAACATGGAGTCTCCAGACACCTGCTCCCGCCTGCCCTGTGAATGGTCCTCCTTCCCCCCGAAGCCCCAGGCCCCATCCCATTCCTGAGCTCAGGATGGCACAGGTATTGCATTCATTGTGCCTTTCTGACTTGTGGTCTCTCATGTTGGGGGGGCGGGGGGTCCCGAATATATGAAAATAAATTTGATTTTCTTCTGTTAATCTGTCTCATGTCAATTCAAATCTTAGATTAGCTGAAGAATTTGCAGAGGAAAACTTCTCCTCTCCATAATGTCATAGTGCATTAAATAAAATATACTATTGAAAGCAACTGCATTATTTCTCTTTAATTTTTGGTATGTTCCTTTCAGGAACCTTGAAATTCTGGATGTGCTCACATGGCATTTCTATGCACTGAGCTGGCCTAGAACTTCGGGGGAAAGCTGCATGAGATCTGCTCATAGACTCTTCATGTCACAAGAGGGTGACTGTGTCAGTCTCCAGGGACCGCTGTCCTCTCCCATGGTCACTCTCTCCTGTGGTCACCCTCTCCCACAGCCACCCTCTGCTATGGTCTCCTGCCTCCAGCCCCAGGACCTTTACTGTGTGACATCACAAGAGCCTTCATCTTCTGTCTCATTGTCACCTTCACTTGAAGGTCAGACCCCAGGATCTGAAGCTTCTGGAATGTCCAAGGTAGTAGGTCCAGGATAGGAAAAGAGCTACCCACAGGTCAGCAGGTGGCAGTTTCTCCACTGGAGAAGGGGGCAATAGTGAGACGAGAGAACCCCTTCAGGACTGGTATCTTGGCTCACAGTGTCGCTGAGGACAGCATGACGCCCTGTGTCTTTCACATCAACATGGCCATCTCTGTGGATTCAGCCAAGGAAGCTACAGGTTCTGCTGCTGAGTGGGCTGACCTTTAAAACTCCTGCTCTGGGCAGCCCGGGTGGCTCAGCGGTTTAGTGCTGCCTTCAGCCCAGGGTGTGATCCTGGAGACCTGGGATCGAGTCCCACGTTGGGGCTCCCTGCCTGGAGGCTGCTTCTCCCTCTGCCTGTGTCTCTTCCTCTGTGTGTGTGTGTGTGTGTGTGTGTGTGTGTGTGTGTTTCATGAATAAATAAATAAAATCTTTAAAAAAAGAAAAATTAAAGTACTGCTCTGGGGGAGAAGGATCACTCTGCTTCCTCCATGAGGTGAGTGGCTGGCTTCCTTGCCCCCTGCCCTCCCCCAACCCTGCCCCCCCCTCCAACCCCGCCAATAAGAACAGCTCCATTTGCTGCCTACCCTGGCATTCTGCATAACATACATGCATCGGAAGTCAGCAGAACTGTCAGAGGAGCAATTATGGGGTGGGGGGTATGGGGAGTAGAATTTCATCTCACTCTTAATGACCCCAAAACAAAGAACTCACTGTTCTCTAAGTGAAGACATGCATTTGGCTCTAAACATGCAAGTTCATGCTCTCCTTTCTGGGGGCCGGGGGTAGGGGGGCCTCCTCCCAGCCCATCTCTGAGGATGGTGAGGCAGGTCATCCAGGTCACCGTAAGCAGAAGAGGGGGGATCATACAGGGGGCTCCTGTCACTGAGGAAGAACATGGGACAGACCCTACCCCGTGAGGCTCTCATGCAAGGAAGATGATTTCCAAAAGTGATGATGCTTTGAAGAAAGGTAAGCAAGAGAAAGGAGAAGCCCTGGGGGAGAGGAGGCATGCCACTTTGAACAGCTTGGCCATGGCGGGGAGGCCTGGGGGATCTCTGGGACAGAGCACCCTGGGAGGGCAGGCCGGGGCAGCGAGAGCAAGGCGGGTGCCTCCCAGGAACAGCCAGGGGGCCGGTGGGATACAGTGAGCTTACAGAGCACAGCCTCAGAGGCCAAGACAGCAGTTTGAAATCCATCCTACGTGTGTGTTACCATAAAGAGGCCGAGAACCTTGCAGCCTGGCAGAGGCCAAGGGCCTTGACACATACCCTCGTGTGGATGCTCTGCATGAGGCTTTCTTTTGTCTCTCAAATTCCTTGAAGCTGAGGAGGGGCACGATGTGCAACAGGTAACTAGTAGAATTCAATTTGTGGTTCTATTTGATCCTAAAAACAGGTAGCAAACTGGCCTCACCTACCTACCAGTGAGATTGATGCTGGCACCCCTACTTCACCTACACAGATGCAACCAAGGTCCGGCCACCGTGACCTGTTGACATTCACCTGCCCAGGGAATGGGGGGAGGGGTCCCTGGAGTGGCTGCCCTTATAAAGACAACACCCTCCCTTAAGAGCCTTCTGTCACAAGAGGGGGCATGGCCACGAAGACCTCTCTAACCTGCCGAAGGTAAGCATCTCCCAAACAAGGCGCTTTCAGTAGTTGCTGAACTTGAGGATGAATTATGTATCTTTCTTTTACCAAAAGACACAAGTTCCAAGTGGGAACCGAAGGCAGGCTGTTATCACTCGTATGCTACTCAGTTTATATTTTCACAAAGAATCAACACATGCAACTTGTCCCTTCTGATCAAGAGCTGTTTTAATAATAAGTGAGAAAACCCTTCCTTTCCAAAGAGATGTTGGTTCTGGAGGGAGTACTCTGAAAATGGATGTTTGGCAGTGTTTCCAGAGTTACGAAATGTGCATCGCTTACAAATTCTCTCAAACGTGCAGACCTCGAATTCTGGAAAACAAAAACTTCTAGCTTGTTTTTAAAATTTTCTAAAGGGGTTCAGTAGTTTTTTCAGCCCATTTGCTAATGCAACAGCCCTCAGTGAGTTTGCTGTGCAGCAGGATGCCAGAATGCCCGCCCCCAGCTCCAGGGGAGCCCTGCTCAGCCTGTCCCTCGCTGGAGGGACCACTGCCCTCCCGGGGCCTCCGTGTGCCAGCCGTGAGGGAGGATGCCCCATCCCCTCTGCCATCCACTCTCCCAGGCAGCAGTCACCAGACAGATAAGTATGGAACCACCTAGGTTCCAGGCACTGGCAAGCACCAGGGGCCATCCATGAACCAGGGCAACATAAGTCCTACTCTTTGGGACTTATGGCCAGAGAAGGACACGCAAAAAAGTCTCTGTGTCCTATCAAGAGATGAAAGGCCATGTCGGCCCATGACAGAGTATGTAGGGCCCTGAAAGGCTTGGTTGGGCCTGGAAGGCTGCCTGGAGGAGGCAGCTGGTTCTGCAAGATGAGAATGCATGGGGAGGAGCTAAGAAAGGGGAGGGACAGTGCTCCTGGCCCCTGCAAGGCCCACCGGGCAGGTCGGGAGTGCTGAGGGTGGGGATGGGGCTGGGGGGCAGGACGAGGCTCTGATGCGGAGGGGCCTGTGGCTGGTTCCAGGCGGTGGTGGGAGCTTTGCAGCGCTTCCAGCCCCGGGTGACTCGTCATCAGATCTGAACATGTGAGATGCTGCGAGACCCTCCGGCTGGCGCCCGTGTAGTCCCTGAGCCCAGAAACCATCTCTCTCCAAAGAACAATTAAGTGCAGACTTCATCTCCACGCGGGGGCCGGCGGGTCCCAGGAAGCCAACTAGCTGGTCTCGTTAACAGGATACATCTGTCCCTTTCCACTGCTGGTGATAATCACCATTATTAACACTCAGTAATGTTCATCATTTAGTGCTGTGACACTCTGGGGCCGAGGCTCTGAAGCAGCTCGCCTCAGGGGCCCTCTTCCTCCTGACGTGTCCCGCGGACAGGGACCCCCAGCCACAGGGCTCCTCCTCTTCTCAGCCTCCCTTCCTCACATGGACCAGTCCTTCCCAGTCCCTGTCACCTTCTTTTCTCCTTCCAGGTCACACTGGACTCCCTGCTGGGCCCCAGTGTCTCCCACCTCATGGGTCAGGACCTGCCCCTCGGTTTCCCACTGCTGTGGCTCTGCCTCTGCCAGGCTGGCCTCCGGGAATGCCTTTCCCTTAGTCTCCGCCTGGCCCCTCCCCCTCGGAGAAGCCAGACTCCGGCCTCAGGGACCAGCTTCACGGCTTCTCCAGCCAGCAAAGATTTCTTGTCTTGTCTGCTTCTCCCGCCTGTGGGAATCTGCAGCCCCAGCCCAAGGCCCAGGGATGACACAAGGAGAGCCTCTGCTGAAACACTGAGCAAGCAAATACTGCAGAGGCTCCTTGCCATTCTATCAGCTTCTGGAACAGACACTAGCATGAAGGGGTGTTTGGGGCTGGGGGCTGCCTATCAGGATTCATCATTTTATTTTATTTTTTATTTTTTTAAAAGATTTATTCATTTGAGAACACATGAGAGAGAGCATTGTGTGGGGGGCGGGGGGCGGGTACAGAGGGAGAGGGAGAGAGAATAATCCCAAGCAGACTCTCCGCTGAGCACAGAGCTGAATGTCACGACCCATGAGATCACAACCTGAGTCGAAATCAAGAGTCAGATGCTCAACTGACTGAGCCACCCAGGAGCCCCCGGATTCATTATTTTAATAAATACAGGATGCTCCAGGCGGGGAGATGGGGTCAGTGTGGCAAGATTCTCATTCAAGCTGCAAACACAGATTTCCATGGAGAACAGGGCCCCACCTTGCCTCTGAAACCTCTCTGGGCTGACTCAGGACAGAAAGTGGGGTGGCCAGCAGATGGGGACGCCACCCCTCCTCCCGGCAGTGCAGATAAACTCACTGCAGATAAACTCACCAAATTATTTTCTCAGAATAATACCCGCCAGGAATTTTGCTTCCAGAGCACCGAGCCGCACACTCCCCACCCGCCCCCTGCAACCTCCTGCCCATATCTGAATGCTGGATGGAGTGTGGCTTCCCACACCCATGAAGACCTCCCTTCTGGAAGAAAGCTGGAGACCAGGAGGTTTGGCACCAAGACATGGCAGATGCAGTCTGGCATGGAGGAAGGCACTCAGTCTGTGCCAGGAAACACAATCCAAGTTGGGTGCCTGAGTGCCACATCCATCCCACACCTCCCGCTGGGTCCCCGGGGGCTCCAACCCCACCTCCAGGGGGGCCCAACCTCCCCCCTGAGTCCCCGGGGGCTCCAACCTCCCCACAGCAGGAACAAATTCACTTCCCTCTGAAAACAGTGAAAGGTGGGGGACGTGGAGGGGCCCACAGGGTCTCTGGCGGAGCCGCCCGGCCTGCACAGGAGGGTGGATGCACGCGTGGGCATTGGCTTGTGGCAAGCAGGGCCCCAAAGCAGCCTCCAGCAGTGGATGTTGAAGGCTGCAGTCTCAGAACACACCTGCAGCGCCTGGAGATGGCCCAGGGCTCCTGCCCATCCTGTCGCCAGGCTCCCCTAGCCGCTGCTTCATGGGCTGGTAAATCCGGACTCCGTGGAAGGCAGGCTGCTTTCCAATCCATTACTCACTGCCACCCCCTCCACAGACATCACGACCCAAAATAACGAATCACCCTCTCCCTCTGTCCGCCTTTATCAATAGCACCGTAGGCCAGGCAATTAGCATTTAGAGCCAGGGCCGGATTTGGGGCTCCCTGGTCTCATCTTCTGCAGCAGCACGAACAGACTGTTTGGCCTTGTCCCTGCCCGCCAGCCTGGAGACAAAGCACCTTGTCCCCTGATAACAGATCACCCCGGTTATCTTTAAAGGCCGCATCTGTCAGAGGGGAGCAGGATGTTCCAGCGGGCCGCATCCATCCCGCAGCTCCAAAAGGACCATTTACTGGGGCCAAGAGTAGTTAAAGGACACCTCACGATTTTCAATAACCCCTCCCTCATGTATCACCTGCTGGTCCCCACCCCCACCCCGCTGTAGCCCAGAGGCATTTGAGCCCTTTGCCTGCCCCCCTCCCAAACACACACACACACAGGGTGAGCTTGAGAAAGTCAGAAAGACCTTGGAGAGCCTTTAAAATCTCCACAAAATGAGGAGAATCATGTTGTGTGTGCAAGACACGTGCATTTTGCAAATGGTGTGTTATATCTAGCACACTTGTCCATGCGTGATATAACACCGCGTCTATGTCTACATGCATACACGTGGGTAATGTGGGCAGGGGTGGACAGTATAAAATAGAAACACTTTTGTGAGACAGAACCATACAACATGGGTTCTCCAAGCTCCAGCCTCACACTCAGTGGGGGGCTCTGAGTAGAGACTTGGGGTGTCCCACCATCCACACCCCGCAGCATCTGTCACCCACTGGGAGGGTGAGCAGAACCCCTCTGTCCCACGCTTGCTGTCACACTCCTGGCCCCCACGGGCACACACGTGAGTCCCTGTGGATGGAATATGCATATAATGTCTCCCATGCTGCCACACTGCTACCCATTTAGCAGAACAGTAAGCTGAGGCTCAGAGGGACCCGCGGCAAAGGACCTACAGTCAGAACATGGCACAGCCCATCCCTAACCCAGCTTGTCCCTCACCCAGCTCCCGGGCCTTTCCCATGGCCACTCACTTCCCTCAGTGGCCTTGGGTTCTGCTGCCGCCGCAGGGCTGGATCTGGAACCACTGAATGAAGGGAACAGGTGGGACTCAGCATCAAGACCACTTGCCATTGACTCATTTGCATGGAAGCAAAGCTGCATGCTGTCCATCCATGTCCATCAGGCAGCGTCCTGGGAGCTGAGGAAAGACGCAGAGTCCTGGCACACACTGCAGGCCATGCTTGCAGCAAAGCGGTGGCCTGGGGGCCAGGGAATGGCTAGGACAGTGGCCACCGGGGACAGGCTGGGCAAGGCAGGGCTGGGAGGGGCCGGCAGGATGTGGTCCCAGCTGCGTTGAGGACAGAGCCCCAGCTACCACATGGAGATGTGAGCAGGTGGAAGCAGGAGAGCAGGAGGGCAGCTCAGAGATTGGCCAGTGGGGGACAGAGCCTGGGAGCCTGGGGACATGCTGCATACGGTCCATCAACCATAGGGTGGGCATTGGGGGTGTGTAGACTGAGGTCAAGGATGGCAGCTCAGGTGAGTGGATGGGTGGTAACGCTACGTTCTAAGAGGAGGCCTGATGGAGAAGAGGGCACTCTGGTCCCCCTCCCCAGCACCCCTTAGAGGTGGGGACAGCAGGCTTTGTGGGACACCCCTTACCCAAGGAGAAGCCCCCCAGCAGAGGTCCTGTAGAGCTAGCACAGAGGTAGCTGGGGAGGGGTCGTTGGGATCAAGGCTGTGGAGGGGAAGGAAAGAGGGGGATCTTGGGGACAATGAGTGACATGCAGAGGGGGAAGAGGCAGAGACATGTCCAGGTAGATGGTAAGGGTGAAAGAAGATGCCGCCCAGGGTCAGGGGGTGGGGAGGATGTGGTGCAGGTGCACAGGTCGGCTCGGGGCACTCGGGCCTCTGAGGAGGGGACAGCTAGGGGCATGAGCTCCTCCACCTGGGTGTTTAGTGGGGTGGGCAGCGCTGCAGGCTGACCTCAGCATCAGCCATCTCTTACTCAGTCTCTTCCGCCTACAAAGATCTGGAGGCGGCAACCCCCAGGGCCAAGATGACAAGAAGCCTCTTCCTAGGCAGGAGAACCCAGATGCTGCCCCCTGCCCCAGAGGGCAGAGTCACACCTGCTAGAAAGTAGGCAGGGGGGGACTCAGGCCGGAAAGGGCCCAGGAGGCCAGTCTTCACGTGTTTTTGTCCTACTGCTGCTTCTCCCAGAGCCCAGTTCCAGGGACACCAAAGAATCACCTGGATGCTAGCCTTCGCCCATGCTGGCTGCTAGCCTGGCGCACCGCACGCACATGGTGAAAGACCACACCAAGCTGTGTCCCTCGCCTATACCCCAGCCTGCTCCTCTCCCAGATGGATGCCCAGGTGGCTGATCTAAGGGGTCAGCATGGCACGCTCACACGGAGCCTATGCATAGCCTGGGACACGCACCTCCTGACCTTTGACCTCTTCTCATAACCAGTGCCACTGGGCAGGTGGTCTGTAGGGGTGGGAAGCAGGGGATAGTGTTGTCCTTGCACATACTGGGAGCTGGGCTCACCACAGACATACTGATACTAATACTGATACTGATGGGGAACATAAGACCCTCACAGGATGGAGGGGTGCCATGGTCCCTGCAGATTTGAGACATGGGGGAGCTCTGAGCCATTCCCATGTGACCCCCAGGGAGCATTCCAAATGTGCCTAGCAAAGGTTTGCAACACCTGCTGCATTCTCCTTCTTGACCCCTACGAGCACAGAGGAGCTACCTCAGCTGTTCTGGGAGAATGTCCCCCTGCCACCTTGTCATAGCAGTAGACAGCTACCACACAGTGCATGGTTCCCAAATTATGGGCCAAGGCACCCTTGGGCGCCATAGTGAGCTGACAGGGACACAGTGGGATTTTGTTGTTGTTGTTTGAGAAAAACACAATTGGGTTCAACATCTTCTTGATTCGCACCAACTTCCAGCTTGTGTTGTTCATAATCTCAACATGAGAGCACAGCACATCCCTCTCGATGACACCCTACCTTTGCCAAGTCAGGTTTCTGGCGGGTGCTGTGACAGAAAGGGAAGCCCATGTGGAAAAGGAGATAAGGGTGCTGACGTGTGACGGGGCTGTGACCCCAGGGTTCCAGAAGGAGCTTGGAGTCCAACGGGTACATGCATCCCATCAACAAGTCTTGGAATGAAAATATTACCTTCAGGTTATATGTATCTTTAAAGATGATTGTGATATTGTCAGGACATATGCACTTATTACATTGTTGGACCTAACTGCTGAAAAAATAGACTTTTTAGACTTTGTTTTGTTATGTGTGTGTGCTTTGCAGAATCCACTGAGATGCCAGGGGCCCCGTGAGCTGTGGAGCTCTGGGAGCCCGTGCTGGTGGAGAGGGCACTCCGACCTTGGCTTCTATGGTCAGCCTTCAACAGAGGAGCCAAGGCTCAGTGGGGAAGGCGCCGATTCTGGGACTGGGTGGGAAACATGGATGGTGAGCCTTTAATGTCTGGGGATACCAGAGAGTGAGGAAGTGCTAAAACAAAATAAAAATCACAATGAGGGGAGTGTGTCAACGGGACAGGATCCAAATGAATGAGCTCCCAGGGGCCAATGCTGGAACCATCTGAGCCACAGAATAAATACAGAAGGACTGGATTATAACCCAAAGCATAAAATAAATATTCATGCATCCATCCTCATATAAAGAAACGATTGAATAAATAAATAAACGGAGGCAAGGGGGATGACACAAACCTCTTATGGAGAAGAATTCTAAATAATTGATGTAGACACTCTGCCCTCCAGGAAGGGAACTACAGCTCCCCAGTCCCTGAGCTGGGGGCTGCCCGAATGACCTTCCGCCAGAGGGCACAGCATGGGAAGGGGAAATAAAACTCAAATGATGTGATGAGACGGGCACTTCACCTCTGTGGTCTTCTTCCCCCAAAACCATGACCTCAGTCTAATCACAGGGAAAACATCAGACAAATCCTAACCGAGAAACACTCTAAAAAACATCTGACCAGCGCTCTTCAGACATGTCAAGGTCATTGACAGCCAGGAAAGCACAAGAACTGCTGCACTCTAGGGGGGCCCAGGGACACATGACTGCTAAGTGTACTGGGGTGTCCTGGATGCGGTCTTGGAACAGAACATGGGCATTGGGGAAATACCAAGGAAAACTAAATACAGAATAGAGCGTTGATGATAATAATGCATCAGTATCAGTTCCTTGTTTGTGACCAAGGTCCCAAATTAATAATAGGGGACCTGGGCATGAGACATGTAGGGGCTCTCTGCATTATCTTTACAATTTTTCTGCAAATCTCAAACTGCTACAAAATTTAGAACTCTAACAATACACTTGGGAAATAAATGTGGGTGTTAAGGCAGCAGATCTGTATCCAAATTGAAGCTCAGGTGGCAAAGAATTCAGTGCCTACCAAGCATCCGTGTGTCCCCAGCTCCCAGTCTCCTGTGAGACTAGCTGTGGCCCCATGATCAAGTGACAGTGGCATGTCACCTCCTGACCCAAAGAGCAAAAAATCAAGTGCCTCCCCCAAGACAGAGGGGAATACTGACAGCCCCTGGACCCTGAGGGAGAAATGACCTTGTGGTGTGATGAACAAGCCATCATCTTCATCATCATCATCACCATCCCTACCCTATCCTCTCTGTCATCACCACTACCATCACCTTCTGATGAGATGGGGCCCACAGCCTGCACCCCAAGGGCAGAGCAAGCCTCTCCCCCGCCCATCAGCCCAGGAGGAGGGTGGCTCGTCCCATCCAGGGTAGTCCAGGAAGCTGGTTTAAAACTATTCTTCTGGGGCGCCTGGGGGGCTCAGTCAGCTGAGCATCTGATTCTTGATGTCAGCTCAGGTCATGATCTCAGGGTCGTGGGATCGAGCCCCACATTGGGCTCCGTGCTCGACATGGAGTCTACTTGGGATTCTTGCTCTCCCTCTCCCTTGGCCTCCCCACCCCTGCTTGCATGTGCTCTCCCGCTCTCTCAAAAATAAATAAAATGAAACAGTTCTTCTTCAGGACTGGTTATTCATTTTTAAAATCATGTCTCATCGATCTTCAGTCAGGGGAAACAAATGTGCCTGAGCAAGTGGGCGTCCCCACAGAATCCAGAGATGCCAGGCGGCCCGGCTCTCCCTCCCGCTGAGCTCACGGCCGCTAACAAGCAAGCCATCAGAGTGACATGAGGAGGAGCAGCAGAGGAGGGGAAATGAATTTCAGAAGCTGGCCAGTGCACCTTCCCTTGTCGGATGGAGCCCCATGGCCCCCCAGAAGGTCAGCCCTGTGATGAAGTGCAGGGACACACAGCCTGTTGACGCCAGGAAGCAAGCAAGCAGCACCCGCCTGGTACAAGCCAGACAACTGCTGGGAAATTGGGGTATTTTCTCTAAACTGTTGGGATCATTTGCTGCTTTTTTTCTAGATCCAATTATTTGGAATACTCACTATAAAGGGAACTGTGCTCCAGGGTTTCCTTCTACAAAGAGCTTCATGGGGCCTGCTCTGTGGGAACAAGTGCAGGGTAAAGGCATGGTAGGGGCTGGTTCACCCTTGGCTCAGCAGCGCCTTCTCCTGTGCACGCAGACAAATGTCCTCATCTCCCTGAGGTCCCCCGAGGTCCTCCGAGGTCCTTAGACATGAAGTGAGAGCTGCCACCCAGGACCTACGACACCGTTAATGATGTGCCCAAATTCACACGCAGTCCTACCCCCTCGCTACCTCAGAAAGCAGCCTGATGACCTTATATGGAGAGGGTCTTTGCAGAGGTGATCAGGTTAAAATGGGGTCATTAGGGTGGGCCCTGATCCAATAGGACAATGTCCTTCTGAAGAGGGCAATGAAGAGGGCACATGTGGACACAGACACAGACCATGTGAGGTGAAGGCATAGATCGGGTGACATGTCCACAGGCCAGGGAGCTCCAAGGATGATAGTAAAGTCCAGAAGCTGGGGGAGATGCAGGGAAGGACCCTCCACTACAGCTTCAGAAGGAGCAGTCCCGCTGACACCTTGATCTCGAAACTTTAGGTGCCAATTTCTGCTGCTTAACCCCTAGTCGGTGGTGGTTTGTTACGGCAGCCCCAGGCCCCAGGTCAGATTTGTAGCAGCAGACCACCAGCCAGGTCTGCCGCCTTCCTTCCGTCCTGTCCTCCCTCCTACTGCTTCCACCTCCTTTCTCTCTTTTTTATTCCCTACCAGGAATATTTCTTGAGCTCTGCTATATGCAGGCAGGGCTGCAGGGCCAAGGCACCAGGAAATACAACAGACAGGGACATAAGAAATGCTTGATTGTCTAGTGGTGCATTTAAAACTCCCACCCACCTCCCCTGGGAAGGGAGCACTCTTTCCTTGAGGCACAGAAGTAGAGGGGCAGCCCCGCAGACAGATGGAATGCCTTGGAGTCCCAAGAACTCTGGCAGAGAGAGGCTTCCTGGAGGAGGTGATGGAGGATTCCCTGGGGCCGGTCTTGGTCTTGGTCATCTTCTGCTGACCAGCAGAGAACCAGAGGAAGGTTCCCAGGACCAGCGCCAGACTTGAGGGTGGTAACAGAAAGCAGAAGGCCCAGGCAGTGTCTCCAGATTCATCCTCCTCCAGCCCTGGTGGAGAACAATCCTCCTGCAGAGCAAAGCCCCTCTCCTGAGCCCAAGGAGCCCAGGGAATGAGACCACTCAGGACAGAAGGGGTGACACCCTCTGTGTGGCAGCAGCTGGGAGGTAGGAGAGGCAGCTGCTGGCAGGGACACGTAGGCAGGAGGTAGCTCTGCCCCCCACAGATAGTATGTCCCCCAAGGGGAGGTAGATGAGAAAGACAGGGAGGGATCTGGGAACTGAAAACGGGGCCTTTGTTGGAAGGGTGGGCAGTCTCAGTCTCAAGGAAGAGATGAAAAGGAAGACTGTCTTGAAATGGGGCTGAGGGTGATGGAGTTCAGGAGTCTGAGCCCCAGGTCCCTGAGCCCTGCCCTGTGTGATGGGGCCAGGCAGAGGTAGGAGGCCAGAGGCCTGTTGGGGCAAGAGGGGGTGGGCTGGGCGGGAGCCAGGAGGAGCGGTCCGTCCCGGTGGGTGACAGGACTGCAAACTCCTCCCCTGCACAAGGCCATCCCTGAACATGCCTGTCTCGCCCAGGCTGCTCGCTGCTGCCCTGCTGGTCTCACACCTGCTCCTTCCTGCACACTCCCCACGTAGCTCTGCCCAGCGGGCTTTCCTCCCTACTCCCTCCTGGGCTTCCTCCTCTGACCCTTGTGCGGACACAGCTCCTCTTGCACCCCTGCTCCATTACTGACGGGAGCCCTCACACAGCTGCTGTCCAGGGACATCCCCACTTCTCTTGGTGACCAACAAGGCCTTCTCGAGTCTAACCTCCAGGGATCCACTGAGTCCCCTTGAGAGAACTTCACTCTCTGAGCCTTGGCTTCCTTCTCTGAACAGGGGGGACACACACATCACAGGGAGACGAGATGTGGATGGCACGGGGCTACATCCAGGAGGACCCCAGTGAGGGCTCTGCTCTGTGTGCGGCACCTGGCTCATTGTCACGGGCCATCAGCTCAGAGGCAGGCAGGTGAGGAGGGGTCGGGCCTCCCCAGGAGGCAATGCCATCTGTGCTTACCTCCCAGGCTCCTGCTCGTGCCAGGCCTGGGATGCAGCAGGGATTTGGTTGGATCACCGAGGCAATGCTGTGGTTGTGGTGGCCCTGGTTTTCCCACACCGCTCTGATGAAGGATGCATCCATTCATTCACCAGATTCTTACTGGAGACCCCCTTCATGCTGAAGACAGCTCCGCGTCCCCCAGGCACAGCAATGAAAAAAAATCATTTCTCCTACCATTCGAAAGGTAATAATCCACTAACACAAAACCAAAAAAAAATTAAGGAAAGCATTTGCTGAGCACTGGCTCCATTTAAGGAACTATGCTGTGTGATTTTACGTAGTCTTGTCTCCTTTCAGCCTCAAGCCATCCAGAGCAGTAGACAGAACAATCTCCATCTCAGGTGGGCAAATGGGCTCGGCCAAGGGATTGGCCAACATCCCGGCCGCAGCCAGACACTTGAAGGGCAGAGACAGAGGCCAGGCCTGCAGCCCTCACGGCCCACATGGCCCTGGACACAGCCCAGCGACGAAGGTGTCCAAAAAGCAGAGGACAACAGTCTCTATCATTCCCCCACTAAGAAACAGCCTACGTGTTCTCCCTGGCAGGTTATTTCGTGCTTACTGCAACAACACCCAACTTGAGGAAAAAATGAAAAAAAAAAAAAAGAAACACATTATCAAATAAATTAACCTGACATTTTATGTTTCATAAAGTAATTTCCAACAAGTACTATTTCACCAGAATTAGGTTGTTTACATTTTAGCCAAATTGTTCCCACTTGCGTTGCTTAGCGATAGTCAAAAGCAACAAGGCTTTCTGTATTGACAAAGTTCCCTAAATGACTAGACCATTTGGGTTCCCAGAACACCTAAGTGCACATTGGTAAATAAGCACTGCTTATCTTTGGGGTGTGCTCGTGTGGGGGAGGGAATAAATGTGCTCTGCATCAACTAGAACTCATGGCACTGAACTTCCCAAGCCAAGCTCTGTATTCGAGTCTCCCAAACGCTGGAGTTCTGGGGACATGCTTCTCCTTTCAGTTGGCAGTAACGCCCATCTGGTAGGAAGGGAAGGGCCCAAGTTCTGCCCTATGGGGCAGGACAACTGTTTGCATCATCCCTGAAGAGAGGGCTGAGGAGGAGCCCTGCACGTCCAAGCCTGCCCTGTGTGGGTCCCCCTCTCTCTCCTTCCTACCCCACAGTTTCATCCCTCACTGACTCCCCCCACCAATGCAGAAGGAAGGGCACCCATCCATGGCACCCTGTTACTCTAGACCAGAGTCTAGCAATCTGCCATCTGCAGGATGAGTCTTGCCCGTGGCCTGTTTTGGCTTGGGAGTTAACAACTCTTTCTACATTGTTAAAGAATCGTGTATTGAATCGTGTATTCAATAATGCACCCTAAAATTCACGTCCTTTTTGCAACCTCAGGATGTGACCTCGTTTGGAAGCAGGGTCTCTGCAAACGTGATGAGTTAAGATGTGGTCACATGGGAACAGGGTGGCCCTACTCCAATGGCTGTGTCCTTAGGCGAACAGGCAAATTTGGACACAGACACACACAGAGGAGAAGGCCATATGATGGCAGAGGCAGAGACTGGAGAGATGTGGCCACAAGCCAAGGCTTGCTGACACCACCAGATGTTGGAAGAGGTGGGAAACTCCCCCCTGTGCAGCCTTCAACAAGAGAGCATGGCCCTGCCATCAGCCTGATTCCAGACGCCTGACCTCTCCAACACCATCACAGGGTACCATTAACAGCTAGTGATAATTGATTAGAATGAATAGTTATCAGTAATTAATCGAGTGATTATTACCTCAATGCCTGCTCCCACCCTGGGTTGTTGATTCCAAGGGGCAGGGGCTAAGTCACAATACCCACCACCGTGCCTTATGCAGCTCAATAAAGTCCTGTAGAAACAGTGGTTGGATGAATGAGTGAATGAATGAACCTAATTTCAACAGCTCTCTGTGTGTCATTCTAGTCTTGGGATCCTACCTGGGCTGGAGACCCGCCTGGCCTCAGATTCATGTGATGCCCCAGCTCCAGGCCCGGGTGGCCCTATATGACCATATCAAAAACAAGTGGGTTTGCACAAAGCAGCATGAACCCCCCAGTCCGGCCCAGGGCCCCATAAGGAGAAACTGCCATGGGAACCCAGAGGAGGTGTTACTGGATACCGGCTGTGGGCTTGGGAGACACCTGGGCCAGGTGTGAGGGATGCAGCTGGAACTGCCTGAGGCCATCAAGGAAGGTTTTGGGGACAAGGTGACATTCAAATCACTCATGGGGTGGGCAGGGAAGAAGACTAGCTGCAGAAAGAGTCCATGTTCAAGTCTAGGTACCCTCCCCACCAACTGCCGCTGCCCATTAATTACCGTCCCCAAAGCTAACTCCGTCTTGCTTTTTGAAGCCTCTAACAAGAATTCTGCACTTGCGTCTTGCTTGGCAAATCTCAATTTCTGTACGTATCGAGGCAGCACGCCAGCCCCTGTGGGTGGGGAGATATGGCCTAACTCCCGGAGATTATCAACATGCTAATGGACCCCATTATGCAGGCTTAAAAGGACCAAGCTCCAAAGAAGAGTGACACGGGCTTGCAGGCTTGAGAAAGACGATGGGAGGGTCTCAGGGCTGGAGCGCTGTGGCAGCCAGTCAGCACATGGCCAGAGCCCCCACGGCCTCCTCACCTTCCTGTGCACCTGGCTGTGCCGGGGCAGGGTGGGGGAGAGCCCTGTCTCTGCAAGCTTGCTCTCCCTTGCTCTTCCAGATGGCACATGGAATAAGCACTGCGATGAGCTGAAAGGTGGAAAGTCCAGCCGCCCAGCCAGGCCACCAGGGAGAGGAGACAGCCCCGTCTGACAACAGCAGTCTATCTTCTGGCCTCTCACCCACCACCCTGCCTCCAGCTGAAGAATTCCCCAGAAATTACCTTTCAGGAGAAAATCAATTTGTCGCTCTCTCCACCCCCACTCCCTGATTATGGCATGTTCTTTGAGGCTCCGCAAACAAGGGAGGTAAATAAAGACTGCCAAACCCCAGACAGTCTGCCTGAAGCACCCCAGCCCTGGCCACCACGGACAGGGATGAGTGAAACAGAACAAACAGATCAATGTAGGTAATTGCAAGCCATTCTGGTGGCTCAGTGGCCGGCATTTCTCCTGCTCAAAGCTGCAAGGATGGGAACATTTGTCAGACGTTCACATCCCTGGGATTCCTGCCACGGCCTCCACTGCAGCCTCCCTGCCTTCAGCCCAGCGGGTATGTAACCAACATACATCGAAAGGACAGTTCCAGCTGGTCTTGTACCTGCTTCCCAAATAGAATGGCTGGGAATTAAGTCTGGCCTCCATAGCATCTGCCCCTGGCCCTCTGCAGCACGGCCATGGCTCGGACCCCCAGACTGGTGCGAGGGATGGATATTTGGCAGTGGGCACTGAGCTCAGCCCTGGTGAGGCGGCTCAGCCAACTCCTATGACCAATTCAAGGGAGGGTACTACTATCATCCCCATTTTATACATGAGAAGGCTGAGGCCCAGGAAAGGACAGGAATTGTCCAAGATTACACAGTGGGTTTGAACCCAGGACCTTCATCCTGTGGCCCCTCATCTGGCCTCCCAACCCCAGCCAGGAGGGTTGCTCACACACCAGAGTGCCTGGTGCAGGTGGTGATCACCGGGGCCTCTACCTATCCATGAGTGCCTACCCCACCACCTGGGGCCTGGCTGCCATGAAGCCCCGCAGGGTTTACCAGCTGTGAGTGTTCCAGCATGCCCTGTCCTCTGTCTGTCCCTCTCAAGGTAGCCATGTCATCACTGGGCCAGACAGTGATGGTGATGGCCAGATGCATGGTGTCCTCCAGACCCTCCACAGCTTTACTCCACTTCAATCCAGCTCCAGAGCCAGGCTAGATATCTCACTGGGGCCAGAAATAAGCCAGGCACAGCCAGGTCTGTGTGGAGCTCACAGGGCTGCAGGAGGAGGGGTTCCTGTATGAAGAGTACAGGAGCCGGGGGACACTGCATGGGCTCCTGGACCATAAGCCCTCCTGGAGACTGTCATGTGAGCTGGGTTTTGAGGGTGGAGTACGGTTTAGCAAGGGAAAACGGGGAGAGGCCCTTCCAGACAGATGGAGCCCCTTGGGAGAGAGGTCCAAGGGCAGAGTACCCTAGAGACCCACTTCCCCACAGCACTCCTAGAAAAGCAAAAGACACAGAGGGAGATGTGGTTCAAAATGTACAGGAGCCAGGAAAACTGACAGCAAGTGGCTGCGGAGGAGTGACATTGGTAGGTCAAGGCTGCAGGCAAAGTGGGTCGGGGTGCACAGAAAGGGTGCTTGGGATTAGGCCATGTGGGGTGGGTGGGGTGGGGTAGGGCCTGGGACAGCCAGTCTGGGGGTCTCAGGGGGTGGGCTCAGCGGGGAAGCCAGAGGCCCCAGGACAGGCATGGAGCTGGGGAATCTGAGTGGGTATGCAAGTCAGCCTCCTGGGCCAGACCCAAAACTGCTCGGCCAAGACGCCAGCTGGCAGTGTGGAGGGCAGGCTGGGAGCCACCCTTACATCGTTCATGCCCATAGCATTGTCAAAGGCCCCAGGTCACAGTGCCAGGCCAGGGGAGCTGGGGTCTCTCCGTGGCTCTCAGAGGATTCTTCCCCCGTTGCCCAGGAGGGAACAGGTCACCTGGGTCTTCCTCAGTCTAAAGCACTGGTTCTAACGGGTGGTTTAGCTCCCAGGGGGCATTGGCAATGTCTGGACACATTTTTGGTTGTCACAATGGGGGAGTGGGGTGCTGCTGGCGGCATCTAGTGGGGATGCTGCTAGCCGCCCAAGTGCACAGCACAGCCCCCTCCACACAGCCCAGATTTATCCAGCCCAAATATCCACAATGCCATGGTGGAAAAAGCCTGGTCTGAAAAAACATTTTCCAAATACACTTGTTTGACCATCCTTCTCCTGTTCAAGTGTTTCTGTCGCTCTTAGCGGCAGAAAAGGGAGGGATGACAGCACCCAAGACAGCCCTGGGGAGGTGATGGGCAGCACCTCTCCTTCCCCTACACCCACTCCTACAAGGATGGAATATTCTGGAGCCTGGTTATGTGATGCATGTTCCCAAGCGTATCTACACTCAGGAGACCTCCAAGGCTTTGCTGTGGACCTGGTCTGGCTGGACCCTGGCTCCATTTCTTACCTGCTCCAAGTCTACAGGAAAGGCCCCCCACCTCTGTGAGCCTCGTTTTCCTCACCTGCAAAACAGGTGCCATACTGCGAAATGCGCTAGCGGATCCAAAGCACTTAGAGCTTAGATGGAGGCAGAGGGTGGCTGCTCTTCACCTGGATTCCAGCCTCCTCTCTCCCAGCTGCATCCCTTCCCCAGCGAGGATACGGCAAGGAGGGAGGGTGCATCACACAGGCTGTCTCAGCAGGCCCGCACCGCCAGGTCCCACAGGGGCTCTGCGGTACCCTGTGTGCAAAGCAAAGTGCTTCGGTGGCTCATACAGAGGAGGACAGATCCTTTTTAAAGGTGCTTGACACAGGAAAAACACTTGGTAAATATTCATTGGATGAACAAATGATTATCCTTATGATAATAGAATCTAGCCCAGAGCAGTTAATCCAATTCACAGTCTCCATGCTCGGTGATTAATCTCCATCTACTTAATAAGTGCGATACAGAGCAATGAATCCTTGCGCAGCCTCTAAAGCACAGATGGTCTTCACAGCCTTTTCCTATCTTTGTCACTGGGAGCTCACAACAGCCAGAAGCTACAGCAGTGTCACCAACCCCAATTCACAGATGAAATAATTGAGGCTCAGAGACAGAAACAATTTGAAACACACCTCACCCCACCATCACCCCTGCTGATGGGTGATGAATCCAAGATCCTTGTAAGAGGAAGGAAGATGGAACGGCCTCAGGCACTTTCTAAGAAGAATGATCAATTAATGATCGATTCATTGGTTGGTTGGTTGGTTAAATGAATGAATGGCTGTAAGGATGTAAATGAGAAGTTTAATGAACAGTTTCAAGTCCCTGCAAGTACTTTGGAAGCACCAATTTACTTATGAAAGATTGGTATATTCATGCCAAACTGTTCTTCTCTGCTCATGGTGAGCGAGACCCACGCTGAGCGTCACACTTCCCCCAGGGGATACTGAGCACCTTTTCTTCTGTTCAGCCTCCCACTGATCCTTCACATTCCTCAGGAGTTGTCCCTTTCCTGGGAAGCCTCTTACCCAATCCCTTTCCAGACAGACAAGGTGGACTAAACTCCTTCCTCCTCTGTGTCCCCACAGGAGGCATGTGCTCTGTGACAACTGCCCTCCTTGGTTGTAAAGTTTGCACACTTGTCTTCCCAATGAGCAGAGGGTTCCTTGGTGTTGTACCTGGCATGGGTGAAGTGGGGAAAAAGGGTAGATGAAAGGAAGAGAGGGAGGGAGGACAGATGGATGGATGGATGGATGGATGGATGGATGGATGCATGGGTGGATGGGTGGATGAACAGGTGGGTAGATGGATGGGTGGATAGATGGATGGGTGGGTGGGTGGATGAGGGTGGGTAAATGGATGGACAGATAGATGAATGAATGGATGGATGGATGGATGGATGGATGGATGGATGGATGGATGGACAGGTGAGTGGACAGGTGGGTGGGTGGATGGATGGATAGATAGATGGGTGGATGGGTTGATGGATGGATAGGTGGGTGGATGGATGGACGGGTGGATGGGTGGATAGATGGGTGGGTAGATGGATGGGTGGGTGGGTGGATGAGGGTGGGTAAATGGATGGACAGATAGATGAATGAATGGATGGATGGATGGATGGATGGATGGATGGATGGACAGGTGAGTGGACAGGTGGGTGGGTGGATGGATGGATAGATGGGTGGATGGGTTGATGGATGGATAGGTGGGTGGATGGATGGACGGGTGGATGGGTGGATAGATGGGTGGGTAGATAGACATGTGGGTGGAAGAACAGGTAAATGGGTTGATGGATGGGTGGGTAGGTGGGTGGGTGAGTGGATAGTGGATGGGTGGGTGTATGGGGGTGGATGAGTAGATGGATGGGTGGGTGGATGGATGGATGGATGGATGGATGGATGGATAGACAGCACATTCTGTAGCCTAGCTGACTCCATGTTCTACATCATATCTAGAGACTTCTTGTGAGAACTGGACTTTGTGCAGAATTCCCACCAGCTAGGACTGGGCCTTTGCCTTCTGCCTTTGCAGTGTCTAGCTCAGCTCACGTCAGTGATGGGACAAAGGCCCCCTTCTCTCCCTGCTTCCATGTGCCCTCAGGGAGAAGTCCTCTGTGCCCCGGCTCTAGATGACAAGGGCCGCAGGAAGGGGTGCAGCCCAGCCCCTTGTCCTGGCTCCTCACTCACAAGCCCACATGCCTGCACCCCACCTGGACATCTCAGGGCACTCTGTACGACAAATGCACCCTGCTTTTATCATCCCCCCCTCCAGAGGGATAACTCCAGTTTCCCCATTGCTGAAACCCTACCAGACCTCTGTCACCCCTCCCCTGGATGGCAGGGACCCCTGGCTGGGCCTCTTCCTCCTCTACCAGATAGACCTTCTGAAATCCAACTCCAGTGTTCATCTTCTGTTGGAAGCCCTTTGCTAGCTTCCCATATCCCTCAGGAGTCAAAAGTGAAGATGTTAGTGGGGTGTGTGACACACAGGCTGTTTCCAGGACCCCAACCCCATCTCAGATGCTCCCTTTACTAGTGGGCTCTTGCCATGCTGGTGCAAACATTGCTCATGGATTCCTTTAGTGCAGTTGCCCAGAGGCCTCTGTCTCAGCTGCCTGCCACCACACTGGCTTTCCACCCAAGCATCTCCAGCCCCTGGACCTTTGCACCTGCTGTTCCCCCGCCCCCCACTCCTTCAGCTATGCAACTCCCAAGTTCAGACTTAGGCTCAAGTGCTGCTTCTGTAGGGAAAACCTCCCACAACCGTCTCCCAGAGTGCCTTCTGAAGCCATGCCTTCCCCTAACGCTGGGCGCCTTTCCTCCACCCACCACAGCAAGCATGTTTGATGTAAGGCCGCTTTCCCTCAGGGGGATAAGGGCATGGATGGCATCTGTTGCCTCCCCTCTCAATCTCCAACATGAAATAGGTGCTGGGGTGAGAGAATACTGGGTGCTTCTCCCCTGGTTGACACCAGGTGGTGATCAGCCTGGGTGCCGCTGAACAGCCAGTGCTGCAGACCCTTCTCACCACCTGCCAGCGTGGCCGGTGGGGGAGCCGGGCATCGTCCTGGGCCCTGCTGGCTCCTGCAGGCGAGTGGGGGCTGCAGCTGGGGGTCTTTGGAAGGGCCCCCGTGAGGAAGCGCCATCGGGATGCTGCCCGCGGTCAGTTATTCACAGACAACTTCGAGGGGGATTGCACTGACCCGCTCCCGGGGAACGTGGCCGTTAAAACGAGACAGTTTAATAGCAACCCACTCACACAGTCAGAGGTTCTGGAATGATCCATCTCATGCAATTACCATCACTTTCATACTCAGGGGGTGTTTACCCTGAAGAGGTCCTCGGAGGTCATCTGCGTGTGTGCGATCTGAACGCCGGCTTCCAGGAGAGGCCTGCACGAGCGCACCCACCTGGATGGTGCTTCTCCCGGCAGCCCTGAGTGCTGAGCCACCCGAAGGGTCTGGCTGAGTAACCGATTCCAGGGAGTCGACGGCAGTGATGACTTCCGGGCATTTTCACCTGAGCCTCATGTTGCAGCTCCCCAAGATCCCAGTTCGTGTCCCTCCACCAACCCTTACACACTTGTCCCTCACCCCTGTCCCTTCACACCTGTCCCTCACCCCTGTCCCTTCACACCGGTCCCCCACTCAGTCCCTCACATCAGTCCCTTCACATCTATCCTCACACAAAAGTCCCTCACCCAGTCCCTCACACCACCCCCTTCACACCTTTTCCTTCCCATCTGTCCTTACACACCTGTCCCTTCACACCAGTCCCTCACACTTGCCTCTCACACCACTCCCTTTACACCTGTCTCTCACACCAGTACATCACACCAGTCCCTTCACACTTGTCCCTTCACATCTGTCCCTTGACATCTGTCCTCACACTAGTACGTTTTATGCCACCATGCCTTTCTCAAGCACCCCTGCCCTCCCCCGTCCCTCCTGCTCTCTTTTGCACAGCCAGCTCAGCCCGCACAGTGTTTCTCTCCATGTGATGTCCTTCCTCTGGGCTCCCACATTCTCTGCAAATCTCTACATCAGCATTTAAGGTTAAAATGCTCATGTCTCTGCCAGGTATCCAAAGTGCCCTGAGGTATCCATAAGCCACATATAAGTAATTAATTCAAGCTGTTCCATCTTCTCATCAAAATTTGATCTTTGTCTTGTTGAAGAAAACCTTCCTTATAACAAGGTCATAAAAATGTTCTCCTGCTTTGTCTTCTAAAAGTTATGTGGGTTGGCCTTTCACATATAAGTGTTTAATTCACCTGGAATAGATTGCTATGTGGTGGGGGACAGGGTCCCATCTCATTTATTTTCAAGTGAATCACCACTTACCCTGATGCTATTTATTTATTCATTTATTCATTTATTTATTTATTTATTCATTCATTCATTTATTCATTCATTCATAAAATATTTTATTTATTTATTCAGACGACACACATGGAGAGAGGCAGATACATAGGTGGAGGGAGAAGCAGGCTCCCTGCAGGGAACCTGATGCAGACCTCAGCCCAGGACTCTGGGATCATGACCTGAGCTGAAGGCAGATGCCCAACCACTGAGCCACCCAGGTGTCCCAACCCTGACACCACTTTAAATAGTCCATCACCTTCCCGGTGATCAGCAATCAGATCAGTGGTGCCTAAAGCTCCTGCATGTACTTGGGTCTGTCTCCAGGCACTTGATTTGGCTCCTTTGGTCGATTAGTCTTTCCAAAGGATGCTAATCAGTGTAGTAATTCTTGATGCATTTCTGGTAAAGCAAGATACTCAACTTACTCTTTTTTTTTTTTTTTACTCAACTTGCTCTTGAGGAGTGTTGTAGCTATCCTTGATCCCTGCTCTTTGATATATACTTTTAAATTAGCTCATCAAGTTCAAACAAAACAACCCCAAACCTACTGGAATTTAATGCAGAATTACATTGTCTGCAGGTAAATTTGAAAATAATTGCTTTCTTTGCTAAGTTGGTTTTCTCCTCCACTCATTAACAGGATATTTCATTTACTGGCATCTCCTTAAATATCTCAATACCATTTAATCGTTTTATTTTAAAAAGTGCCCTGAGGATAAGACAGACATCTTTTTCATCTTCCTGTGTCTACATATTTTAAATACTCTACCTCTAACTACTTCAAAGGTGTTTGCTAAATTTACTTTGGGACTTGAAACCTTAATGCTGGAATATCCAACACCAAGGCTGCCTCCTAGGAAAAATATTCTCGGAGAGTAGGGTGTGGCCGGGGTGGTCAATGTGGAGGGCATAATGTGGGGAGGGGGCCCCTCTCCGAACTCCTCAAATATAGCATTGTGTCACTCACTCATGTGATCTACACCACTGCGTGGCCCTATCCACTCACAATAACAAATAGCCTTCATACTTTACATTTTTGCAAAGACCCTTGAGTTCACAATGTTCAACTTTCCAGCATCAGGTGCATATCAGGGGAGAACCTCCAGGATATTTTTTAAAAGGGGCAGTTCCTTTTCAGCGCCCATTGCCCTGCTTCTTCCCTCACCAGGATGTGGAGCGCTCCCCTTAGGACATCAAGTGAAAGAAGGCAACTTCAACTTTAGGTCACGTGTGGTTTGTGTCTAATATTTGTCACCCTGTTCTAGAAACTTCCTTGCTGTTTTGTGCGCTTGTGCATTTGGCCATATGGCTATTTCACCTTCCCCAGCATATGAGCAGTGAACCTAACTGGATTTAACTAAAGATTATTCAAAGCTTCCTAAAAATATTCTTCAATTTCTATTTCTCCAACTGCTAAAGTAAGGAACAAAGTAGCATCTTTTGATTCCCCTCTATGTCCAGAGGAGTAGCCAGAAGCCTCCTCCCCACCTTTATCTGTCTCCTCCCCACCCCCTAACATGGCAGTCTTTAGTAACATTACCCAAAATTTGTATGATAAGCTTTCCTTTTCAAAAAATTCTTTTCAACACGTGCATTTGGTTTCTACTCATGTTTCAACAATAGGTGCATCTGCCCGTGGCCCTCCCTGTCTGTCCCTATGCCAGGCCTTCTCTGCCTCCCCAGCACTGAGCAAAATCCATTTCTCTGCTGAAACAACATCTTTTCAAAGCCTTCTCCTTTCGGTATCTGGTCCTGCTCTCTGAAGATGCCCCTGTATTCCCTGAAACTACAAATGACAGCTGCATTGGATGTAAGACCCAGAGGTCCTATCTTTCCCACACTTGTGTGCAGACACCAGAATCCACCTTATTATTTTGAAATTTAATACTAAAAACATGTCCATCCTGGCCTGATTTTTCTTCTTTTACACATAATTTTTCTTTTCTGGGAAACATTACAAATTCCTTTTCCCATCACAAATAGAGAAAGAAAATTCAGAATGTGAGTTCGGCTTCACAGGGGCTCCTCTGCCACCCCAGGAGCTCCATCTTGACACCTGCTCTGGCTCAGCCCCAGGTTCTGGTTTGGAAATGCCTGGATCCTCAGGTGTGCTCTCTCCTTCCATCTCTGGCTAGCACCTTCCTTCTTACTGTCATCCTCGCGTCTGGAGCGCCCATTCTGTTTGTGAGAACACCCTGGGTTCAGCCTCACACCATGGATATGCTTTTCTTGCTCTTCTGCTGTCTCCTGCTTCTGCGGTGGCCTTCGGTCCTGCCACTGACATTGCCAGGGTCTTACATCAGAGTTTCAGTCCCACCAGCCCTGTCACTTCTTTCTTTCTGTCGGGGACTTGTCCTTCCTCATGGTCTCCAACTTTCACCCACACCAATGGTGCTGCCCGCCAACACCTCGCTTCTCACCCTGCAGACTGTGAAGATGCAGGGGTTTGGGGGCTCGAGTGGGGAGGCAAGGAGGCAAGGAGGTGCAAAGGAAAAGCAAGCTCAGGGTCCCTGGGAACTGGGTGCCTTCACGGAGATGCTCACCCACTGGGGCATCCGATGGGGGGTTTCCCAGCCTCTTGCAGGCAGGTAGGGCTGCTCTGCTTCATGAGCTTCCCAGTAGCGAGAAGTATTGGCTCCTAGCATGGGCTCTGCTTCTGGCAGCTTATCTGTGCTGTTTTCATAGTCGGGGTCACAGGAACTCCAGGAGGCCCGGGGCCAGGGCTGACACTCTGCGTTCCACAGACAAGCCCTACCAGATGGCCCTCACTCTCTGGTTCAGGTCTCAGAGCTGGATCATCCGGCGCCTCCAGGAAAGCATCGGTGCCCAGGGGGCAGAGGGATCTTCTTTCCCTGTCCTGGGGATCTTCTTCTTCCATGCACTGACAATAAAAACCCTGGCCCATGGAGCACCTCAGTGGCTCAGTGGTTGAGCCTCTACCTTTGGCTCAGGTCATGATCCCAGAGTCCTGGGATTGAGTCCCGCATTGGGCTCCCTGCAGGGAAACTGCTTCTCCCTTTGCCTGTGTCTCTGCCTCTCTCTGTGTCTCTCATGTATAAATAAATAAAATCTTTAAACAAAAAAACAAACAAACAAACAAACAAAAAACCTTGGTCAAATCTGAGTTCGGAAATCCCAGAGGTTATGTTATGTTGCAGGGGACCCTTAGAACAGCACCTGCCCCGTTTCAAGTGGGCCCTTGTTCTCGGGGAGGAAAGGTATTTACGCCCCTGCTAGTAAAGGAGATGACCACATTTTATTAAAAGTATAGCAGGACTTTGGAGGACACATAATGGCTAATTTATATGGGACAAATAACTATTTAATTGCTCTCTAATTACATGACAATTAGAATGTGTATCGTGGCCCTGTCCTTAGGTATCTGTTTATGGGCTGCATGGAGCACAGTTGCTGTGCCTGCAACCATTAAGCACAGTGACAATTACAGAGCATAATTACCCGTGTAATTATTCTCTTATACCTGAGTAATTACATGGCAGTATTATCTGTGTATTACAATTTATTCATATACCTAATCATGGTCTCCTTTCACAAACTGGGACCCGGCCAGGAGGCACTCATCATTTTTTTTTTTTTTTAACTAACATAAAAGTCATCTGATGAAAAGCTCAGGTACCAGGCTGCCTGCATTCACTGCCACATGGAGAATCGGCCAAAGTATGGGTGAGGGCGCTGGGAAATCACCCCCTGACACCAAGGTGGTGACAGCAAGCCCACCCAGCCCAGTTGTGAGGCCCGAGACACCACCACAGCTCTCATGGGCACTACCCCACGTGGCGGGCTCTTTGCTGCCGTGTCTGGTGGGCAGTGGCCTCCAGCCAGTGCCTCTCTGCAGACCACAGCCCTCAGCCGCCTGTGAGCCCAGCACCATGACCCACCCTGTGTCAGGACCACCTGTTTTCTTGTCTGTCTCCCCTTCTGGACTTTGCTCCTTGCCATGGCAGGACCCTCAAGGGTCTTATTTCTATTGGTAGCACGAAGGGGTGAATGCCCAAATCAGAGTAGGGGCTCCTATACAACCTGCCAAACTAGTCTGGAAGGACAGGCCCCTGGAGATCAGAGAATCCCAATTATAGAGTTGGGGTGGGAAGAGGAGGAGAATGTGATGGATGACCCAGGCCAGCCATATCAAAGTTACTTTCCCTTGAGAACTGTAATCGCATTTCTTGCAGCTCCATCCAGCATATCTTGCAAGGCAAGCTAAAAGCAATCAGCAGGGCCACCAGAGCTTCCAGGAACAAAGTAGCTGGAAACAAAAGCCAAGTCACTGGCAGTCGGTGCAACTGTTAGTGCAATCAAAAGAGTATGACCTGCAGCAAGACACTCCAAACAGAAAAGACACAGCGAGAAAGCAAAGCACAGTCAAGGCCCTGGGTGGGAAACAAAGATTGAGACCCCAGCTGGGCAGGCAGCTTCCGGCTGGCAGCAGCCTTGTCCGCCCAGCCTGGAGCAGCCTTCTCCCCCACCCATCCCCGGCCTGGAGCAGCCTCATTCCCCCTGCTGGCCCTGGGCCTCCGCATGTCCATGGCAGTAGTGCCTCAGCCTGGGGACAAGAGATGACTGCCTGCAATCTGGGAAGCACAGGCCAGGTCTCTCATCCCCCAGCCAGGCTTCGGGGTGCGGGGGAAGGGCCTGGAGACAGGAGCAGCAGGGAATATGGCAAAGCTCAGACCTCAGCCTGGGGGTCTCAGGTCTATAGCTTCTGCCTCTCAGAGGAGTCTGCTGTGGCCGCAGACCCTCAAAACCTCCCATGGAGAGGGGGTGGAGGGAGGTGACATTGGTTGGAACCGTCTCCCTACCATGGGGGCTAGACAGTCACTGAAGTGCTAGGGAGGTGATGGCAAGAGCCAGGAGCGTGGGTCAGTTTCCTATTACCGCTGTAACAGAATCACCATACATTTACTGGCTGGAAACAGCACTAATGTACTATCTTGCAGTCCTAGAAGTCAGAGTCTGAAATGAATCTCAGGAGTCTGAAACCAAAGTGTCCGCAGGGCTGGTTCCTTCCAGAAGCTCCAGGGGAGAATCTGTTCCCTTGCATTCTCCAGCTTCTAGAGGCACCTACATTCCTTGGCTTGTGGTTGCTCCTCTGTCTCCAAAGCCAGCAATGCAGCATCTTCAAATTCTCTGTCCCACGAACTCTCCTGCCACCCTCTTAAATGGAGCCTTGTGATTATGTCGGGCCCACGCAGATAACCCAGGAGAAGCTCCCCATCTCAGATCCCTAACTTAACCTCCTCTGCACGGGTAATACTCAGAGGTTCCCGGGATCGAGGCATGGATGCCCCTGGGGCGGGGGGAGGCGTTCTTCAGCCCGCCACCATGCGTGAGAACGAACATAGCCACCAAGCATCCAAACCTGCTATTATCCACCGCAGTTCACAGAGGGAACCAAAAGGCCCAGAGAGGTCACACAATAGGCACAAGGACACCCTGGCCAACAAACCAGAGTGCTGGATTTGAACCTAGGACCACCAGGCCTCCCAAACCTTGTCTGACCCACCATACCCTGCTGTCCCATCAGACAGATGGACAGAGGCACTCAGACACATGGGCATTGTGTTTCGCCCTTGTGGTAATGGCTGTGTGGTCACTTAGCACCCACTCCCCTTCCATTTGGTGAGATTATCCTGCTTCCCTCCTGCAGAATATCCAATCCCTCCCGGGTGGACAGTCCTATTGGAAATACCCATTAAGGTCCCTGCATTCACAGAGGCCCAGGTGGCTCAGTCAGGTGAGCATCTTACTTTTGCTTTCTGCTCAGGTTGTGATCTCAGAGTCGTGGAATCAAGCCCCACATCCGGCTCTGCTTGAGGCATGGAACCTGCTCAAGATTCTTTCTCCCTCTCCTTCTGCCCCTCCCTACCACTTATGCTCTCTTTCTCTCTCAAAAAAATAAAAATAAAAATGAAAAGTTTCCTGATTTCGAAGGGCAAGTTCATGATCTAAGGAAGATATAAAGGAGGGTATCATTGGGGTTCCTGTAAAAGCAGCTGGTTGCTAGCAAGGTCCCTGCTTCCTGACCTTTGCCAGCCACCTTCCTGGTCACATCTCTACCTGATGGCTTTCCAGTGAAGACCCTTTCTGCAGCTGCTGGCCTGCGGTGGCCTCCAAAGCCCTGAGGCTGCCGCCTATCATACCTTACCTACAGCCACATAAAGCAGTGGTGCTAGAGAAGCTTAGACTTGCAGGAGCCTGCATGTCCTCTGGCAGGTGCATAAGCAGAGGTCCACAGAATTGCCATCTGCAGACAGTCCCAGCGGGACAGGGCAAGGCAGGGCAGGGCAGGGCAAACCCTCCACCAGTGGATTCCATAGATAGGATTCATTTCAGTTTCCAGGAGCAAAGACTAGAGCTCCCCGAATCCATCCCACCAGCCAGGGATGGCTTCCACAAGCCCTACAGTGCTGAGCTGATGTGGCTTGTGCTCCTTGACTCCCAGCTGCCTGGGTACACCTGGAGGACAAAGCTCGATACCATGTAGTGCTCGAGCCCCACTCATCAGGAGCCCATGAGCTCAGGAGGGCCTCGATGAAGCAATATAGACCCATGTTACAGCCCTCTGTGTGAGCACAGAAAGGAACCAGCATGAATCGACAGCACACTGATGCTGGCCTTTGTGAGCACTATTGCAGAGAGCATCCGCCTCTGTGGGGATGGAGGGTCTGCAAATATCACCCCACCATGCATCAGCTGAGAGGGGGTGGCCAGTACTGGTAGGTTTTCAGTGCCTGATTCCAGCAGGGTTCAGGGCTTCCTGGTACAGGCACCCTCAGCTCCCTGCACCCCTCTCCGGGAGCTCCCCATACTCCCCCTGTCGAGGCAGGGCACTTCCACAGGAAAGCAGGCCAGCTGTGAGGTCCTTCCTTCAACCTAAAAATAGGCACTTGCTGCTGAGTTGAAAGAAGCAGGAAGAGGGAGTTTGAGATCCAAAACAAATTTCTCAAATAAGGAATGATTTTTTTTTTTCCACAAATCTCAGCAATAGCAACATCAGTTGGGTGCGAGTCTCCAGATGCCCATCGATGTGGGCACATGGGCTGCTCTTGCTTCCACCCGCCCTTGCTCAGGGAACCCTGTCTACCTGGTTTGGGGAACCAGCCTCCCCTCACTCCATTCCACTAGGATGGGCTGACCTCACCCCCAGAGGACATGGGCCTGGGTCTGGCTAGTCAAAACAGCAGCTCCCTCTAGTCACACTGACTGCTTTAAGAAACGGGGCCCCTGACCCAGCCCAACATCTGGAGCCCTCCCTGGGGTCTGTGTGCAGCACCTATTGGGAAAGGACCCCACCCCTTCTAAAATCCAGGTGCTAAGGATTAGGTGTGCCTGATTCCCAGAGGTCATCACTCCAGCCCAACAGCAAAAATGTGCCCAAGACTGAAGCCAAGACCTAAGAGAGGCTGGCTGAGAGATGGGGGGACAGAGACACCAGTCACCAGTAGAGGCCCTGGGATCAAGCCACAGCTGAAGGAAGATACCCTTGATCATCACAGCGACATAATCCAGTATGTTCCTCTTCTTGTCTGAGTGGTATATGTTACTTGTAATCCAAGGAGTCCTAACATAGCACACAGCGTTAGGGTGCATATTTACACCACGACTGGTTCGTCAAAGGCAGACAACTAGAACAGAGAACACTAGAAATGGAAGGCCCCACGAAGGCCACATGAGGACGGACAACTGCTGTGTGACATGGGCACTGCCACTCTGTCCCTCTGGCACCCAGGGTCAACAGCACTGATCAATCAGGCCATTCCCTCCCACTGAACTAACACGACCCCTAGGTCCCTCCCTTGACCTCCACGGAAAGAAGACCAACTGTAGGAGTAGATAGATGTGATAAACCTACTGCCAACCAGACTAACTCCAAGGGAGGGGAGGTGGCTTGTCCCAGCCTCCCCACTAACCCGCGGGAGCACTCGAGACGGCACGGTCCCTAAGCCTCCTGCAGTATCTGACGATTTCTCTCAGCACGGGCATGGGCAGCCCTACCTCGTGGAGAAGCCATAGGACTTTCCAAATTCCTGGATATCAGGATATTCATATAAGAGAGGAGGAGGGGGTATGATCAGTACCTTTTAATTTTTTTTATTTTAAGTTAAATTCAGTTAGCCAACATATAATACATCACTAGTTTCAGATGCAGAGTTCCATAATTCATCAGTTGGGTATAACACCCAGTGCCCATCCCACCACGTGCCCTCCTTAACACCCATTGCCAAGTGACCCCATCCCCGCCAACCTCCCCTCTAGTGAGCCAATTTGTTTCCCAGAATTAAGAGTCTCTCATGGTTTGTCTCCCTCTCCGATCTCTTCCCAGTTTTTTAAATTAAAGAACACAACTGCCAACGTTTGGTGATAAGCAAATGCTAAGAAAATACATACAGAGGACTTTTGGTGGCTGTCCGCTGTCTGTGTTTCCCCGAACCCTCCAAAGAGCCAAGGTGGCAGGGTGGGTAAAAACCCTCACCTGCGTGGGGGCCCAGCCCCGCCGCACCGCCCATACCACCCTGACCCTGGGAGCTACGTCACCTGTGGCTCCCAGCTGTCTGCGGGTTCGGTGGGATGACGCTCTGTGGCTTCAGCAACAATGTCACGAGTCAGCAGTGGCTCGGTGTCCGAATCCACACACAGCACACAGATAGCACATCTCATTCAGCCTTTATGGGCAAGGCTCAGAGGGGTTCAGGAAATTTCCCGAGTCCTAGTTGTGCCTTATTCCAGGAGCTGCATCTTCTCTGTGATGTAGGCGAGCCGGAGTCCAGGGCTGTGCTATGAGCCCCACCTTCCACACCCCGGGGGCCACCAGAGATGCCTGCTGCCCGAGCCAGCACTACTCCACCCGGCCTTACTGCCGGCACAGGGCCACCACCTACCTACCTGCCAGCACACGCCCGCCCCACTGTCCCCCCTCCAGGCCCCCATGTTGCAAAGCTCCCTCCATTCCCCAGAGAAGCCCTATAACCCTGTGTGTCTTTCTGGCTGTGGATGGTAACAGAACCAAGAAGTGGAGAGGCGACCTGGCCCCGTGGAACCCAATGGTGACCGGCTCTCCAGGGGCCACAGACAGCATGGTGTCTCTTAGGTCCCCCAGCTCTGGGACTCTGGGATCCTGGGTATGCACAAGTTTAAACAGTACACATGCATCCTCCCATAGTGATGGAGTCTGAGTCCAAAATCAGTCTCACTGGGGCTGTAGTCGAGGTGTTGGCACAGCTGAAGGTTCCAGAGGAGAATTCATCCCTTGTGTTTTCCAGTGTCTAGAGGCCATGTGCATCCCTTGGACCCTGGCAACTTCCACTATCATAGCCAGCAGTGGGGTATCCTCCTGTCTCCCTCCCTCTCCTGCCTGCACCCCCACCCTCGCTTCCAGGGGCCCATCCCCGCTCTGACCTTCCTGCCTCATCTTACTAGCCTGCCCTGACTACTTGGGCCCCCTGGACAATCCAGGACAGTTCCCCACATCCATGTTCTCAGTAGAACCCCAACCGCTTGGGCCCCTTTGCAGTGAGCAGTGACACACTCACTGAGGGCTGTGGTCTCCGGGGTGTTCGGTCTATACCACCTTCCAAAGACAGAGTGAATCCAGAGTCTCTCTCCCTGTGCGTTTTATCAGTTGCAGAGCCCTGAGGCCCAGGAGACACGCTCTCTGAGAGGCGAGGCCCCTTTCTCTCCCCTCTCCCACAACAGCTATGGGCTGGAAGAGGGAGTCATCTTCTGCCCATTAGCTGAACATGCCAGGGGTTCACTCTATTTCTGAGACAAAAGCCTCTGTACATCAACAGGCCCAATTGAGCCAATTTTCTTCCGGACAGAGGAGGATGCCTGGCTCTCAAGGGGAATGGAGAGCACTGGTGATTGGAACAAAAGGCCCATTTAGCCCCGTGCCCACCTCTCAGCCCCTGGCAGGGCTCTGCTCTCTGGTCTGTCTCTCTGTCAGGCAGGGGCTCCTCCCCCACCCTCCTAACTCACAGACCTTGCAGGATCCAGCTCAGGTTTACTCTAAGTGCTGAGTCGAAGGCAGGGGTGAGGCCTGGGGACAGCAGGGGTGCTCTGGGCTGCCTCGTCCCCAGGGCCCACCATCTTAGGTAATGGCACCCCATTCACCCACTGCTCATACCAGAAGGTAGGGGGCACCTAAATCGCAAAATGTCTTCCCACCCTGTCCCTGCCCCCTGCCATGATCTCTGCACATTCACCATCTCTCACCTGGGTGTCACTCCACAGGTGTCAGAGCCATGCAGCCAACACAGGATGGGTTTATTTTCAGAGCATGGGGCCAGACTCATGGGAAAGATGCACACAAGGCGTAGATTTGGTACTGGTGAGGTCCCAGTTGTGTGCTGGTACCGTGCTCTGGATGTCACATGCACTGGCCCTGGCTCAGGGGGCCAGGGGCATGGCCTCCTCGGTGCTCTAGAACCCCAACACTTTATCTCTGCTGCCACCAGGCCGGCTGCTGCACCATGTCACGCACCATGTCATGCACCATGTCGTCTAACCTCCAACCCACTGCGTGAAGTGGGTAATGCTGTACCCATCTCACACACAGAGACGCGGGCAGCAGAGGGGAGACACTGGCATCCAAGCCGCCTCAGTAGTGGGTCTCCCCACTCTGTACCTGGGCCCCTTCCTCCTGACACATTCTTCACTGTTGGGCCTGGGAACAGGGAGCTGGCTGGCCATAGGGGCAGAGCTACCTGCTGGCTGCTCGGGACACCTGTAAACATGTGCGAAGATCACGGGCTTCCCAGGACCCCTGCACCGCACCCACCTGAGGATCCCCCAGGATACAGCCCACAACGACACAGAGGCGGGGCTGGTGCTCTCCAACCCGGACCTGATGAGCCAGAGATCACCCACTCGGGTGCTTGCTGAACGCAGAAGAGGGTTTGCAGTGGCCACGTCCACAGGGCCTGGGCTAACCCTGGCTCCATCTGGAAGGCCGACTACCACGACCGGCCCCAGATAGGAAACAAGGCAGGGGTGGGGCAAGAGGACCGCTGTGGGGAGGGGGCGGGGCCTCCACGGGGGAGGGGCGGGGCTTCCATGCCAGGGGGCAGGGCCTGCACATCAGGGAGGGGCAGGGCTCCCACCCAAGGGCTGCACGGCCTCCACCAGGGAGGGGCACACCCGGGGGCGGGGCCTCCACTCCAGGGACGGGGTGGGCTCTACACCTGGAGGGCGGGGCCTCCACCAGGGAGGGTATGGAGCCTCCACACCACCAGGACAGGCCCTCCCACACCAGGGAGGGGTCGGGCCCCCACCCCAGGGGGTGGGCCTCCACATCAGGAGGGGCTCCCACCCCAGGGAGCAGAGCCTCCACATGGGGAGGGCAGGGCCTCCACAGTCGGAGGGCGGGCACTTGCACACCACGGAGGGGCGGGGCCTCCACACCAGCTGGCCCTCAGGGGGAGACCAGGTTTATAGGCTAGCAGGCCAAGGAACTGAGCCGAGGGCCCAGACCCAGGCAGAGGGAAGAGAGCTCGAGGAGCCAAATGTGAGCTGGAGACAAGAAAGGCTGACCTATGTAAGTAGACCAGAAAAGACACCCAGGTACAAAGAGCAGAACAAAGTGTGACTTTTGTCCTGTGACACACTGCAACTGCCAGAGGACGCAGACAAGCCACAGGCCGTAGAACAACTAAGGAGCCTGGGTCTCACCTTGGCCACAGGATGCAGGTGCACCAGGTGGGCGTGAGGCCCCGAGGCAGCGCCGCCCAGTCATCCTGGCAAGAGCGCTGAGTGCAGAGAGCTTAGCTGAATGGCAGCACCGGGGTTGGACTTGGCTCCCAGGCCTTCGCCCTCTACCTTAGGTTCCCTCCCACTGGGGGGGGGCACCCTTGTCGCCCCAGGACGGGCTGCTCAGCATCCGAGCACAGCTGCTCAGAGAATTTGTGTGTGTGTGTGTGGGGGGGGGGATTAGTGGAAAGTAGCATGGGTCCCTGGGCCTGGGGGCAAATCCAGACTCTGCTTCACCGCAGGGTGGTTGGGAGGTCACGGCTTCCCTCTGGTCCTCACTTCCTTCACCCGGGCGATGCGCAAAGCCTCAGCTGGCCCTGCCGTTGCAAGGATTTGAGACAACACACCTGAACCTCTTTATACCAAAGCTGACATGCGAAGGGCTTTCAGAAACTCGGGCGTTTTTTATCACTATCAGTCCTGCCTCTGCTGAGTGGATTTCTTGCTCTCTGAGACACTTTGAGCTTCTTGAAGGCAAGATTTTGTTTTGATTCATCTCTCCATCCTGAGTGTTTGGCACGTGGCAGTTCCTCAGAACATCTCAGGTGAGTGAACAGAATGAACACATGGATGTATTGATGGACATCTTGTCCCAACCCTGTGTGTCTCAAATTAGAAGCCATGTGCCTCCCCCTGGGATGGGGAGACATGGTGGTGCCTGGGCCAGGGGGTCCTGGTGTTTAAAGTGGGAGCATTCTCCTGGGTCACCAGGTTGAGAAAGACTTTTTTGTTGAAAATGTGTGTGTCTTTTTAGTATTCAAACCACCGCTGATGTAGCATGGAGTAAAATGAACATTCATATGAATTTTTAATATAAACCACGATGCTTGAAAGCCATCCCATGCCCCAGCCAGCTCCCGCGGGCCATGTCTTCATACCTTAGACCTGTGCACCGTGGTATCTGTGGCCAAGTTAGAAATAGGCAGCTATCCGGAGCTAAGGTGGGGATTGCAGACAGAAGGCCCATAGGGGATGTCTGGGGATCGTCAGGGCCCCCGGGGCCAGAGGTCATGCCGTGACAATAGTAGAAGGCCCTACCCATGCACAGGGAGGCCAGGGAGCTCTGTTTTACTGCAGGAGAGGCAAAAATAAAAGGGAATTCATTTTGTAAGACAGGTTGCAAAGTGGTCTCTTAAGAAGCTATAAAGTGCTGCCTGGCCTGTAATTATTGCTAAATGGACTCCTAATAGGATTCACATCTTCCTGCAAAGTCTATCTATTACCCTAACTGAAGAGGTAGGCACGCATCCACAGGCACCCCTGCAAATTAGGGCCCGATCTTCTCTCAACTCAGACTCACCCCAGAACAAGTCCTCTTGATTTTCCTCCCACAAACCATGGCAGGAGAGGTTCAGTTCCTCAGCCCTCTTCCAGACCCTCAAGGTTCTAGAAGGTTCGAGCTGTCTGTCCAGTTCACCCCTGCACCCCAGGGCCCAGCGAGGGGCTTCTACTCTGAAGAAATAAATATGTAATCCAGATTTGTTTTCTATAAAACTGGATGAAGGGTCCTCCCGCCCCAGCAGCAAGCACACAGCCTGGCATGTCGTAGGGCCTCGACCCACATCTGCTGAGTGGGTGCGCGCTGGTGTTGAGAGGGAGCTTAGGGGCCCAGCTGAGGCCCGGGATGAACCATGCAGAACTGGGGTTCTCCTCACATGTGTCTCCTTCCCCAGCCACCATTCCCCTGCTGGGACGGGAGCAGAGGAGTCTAGAACATCCAAGCTGGAAAGGGCTTTGGAGAATCTCGAGTTCAACCTCCTTGCAGAAACAAGCCTGGGGAAGAAACAGGATCTGCCCAGAGTCACCCAGCTCAGCCATGCTCAGACTGGGCCCGCCCCAGCCCCGGCATGTCAAGGAACGCAGACTTCCACCCTCCAGAGAAGTGGGCTGGACTGCGCTTGCATGGACCTGGGGAATCCCGTGCACTCCCCAGAACTTTGCTGCGGGGTGCCTGGTGAGCTCAGGGTAAGACACAGTGTGCTCCAGCATCTAGCAGACCCAGGCACAGAGACACAAACACTCACTTGCTTTGGGTGAACAGTAAACACTTTTCTACCGACCAGTTGGGAGAGCCTGGATACATCCCCCAGCTTCCCCGAGCCTATTTTCTCACCTGGGTAGTGCAGGTGATGGTGTAAACCCCCAAGTTGTGCCCCACCTCCCCAAAAATAAATGGATATGATTGACATCTGTTTTTGGCCCAGGGCCTGGAACACCATGAAGAATCACCGTGGGATGGCTAAAGAATCAAGAAGCCATGAATGAATGAATAATATAGCACAGCGATGGAAGGACAATTACACCTCATAGGAAATAGAAATCTCTTTCCCCGAAGGGCAGCACCCCATCTCCAGCCCAGCCCGTGGCATATTTCCCGAGGCCTGGCTGAGCACTCAGGACTGTGCCCAGCCGAGGACACGGAGGTGAGTACGATACAGTCTCCACCAAGTATTCTGCACGGGCTGCTCCTGTTCCCTCAGATGCTTCTTCAGAAGTTTGAAGACCAAACTTCAGGGGCTCAATGATTGAGCGTCTGCCTTTGGCTCAGGTCGGGATCCTGGGGTCCTGGGATTGAGTCCTGCATCAGGTCCCCACAGGGAGCCTGCTTGTCCCTCTGCCTATGTCTCTACCCTTCTCTGTGTGTCTCTCATAAATAAATAAATCTTATTTATTTAAGCCACTGCGGATTCCCTGTCCCCTACATGCTATGACCCCATGCCACTTTTTGCTGTGACAGTGACTGGGGCTTTCTGCTTCTCAGTGCATTCAAATCTACATCCCATGGAGCCCCCACCTAGGCCCCTCTCCTGCAGGGCGGCTCCAGGAGGCACAGCACCACCGCATCCCCGGCCCCCATCTAAGTAGTTCCCACGTATCTACTCATGCAGTCCACACTCAGCTGGTATGACCCCTGTGAGGACAGGGAACACAGGCAGGGACGATGGACATAAGTGCCCAGGGTTGTCCTCCTGCCAAGCGGTGCAGTCTGCTGCTCAGAGCTCAGGCCTCTGCTGGCTACCTCCCAGACCTGCGGCCACCTGGGTCAGACACCTGTCACAGACACCTGACAGGGCCCCCATTCTCCGGGCCGGTTCTTGTTCCCCAACAGACACAGCTGACAACTGCCACCCCATGTGAGTATGAAGCACCCCAGAACCACCTCTCCTCCTCACAATCTCTGGTGGTTGGTAAGGAGAGGACCTCCTGCATTTCTAAAGACAGTGGTTCTAGGAACACAGGTAGGGGTTTCACTTAAGCCAGGCCATGTTCGGAGCACTTGACACGCAGCACCTCATTTAAGCCCATCTACCTGACAGTGTAGATACTACTGTTACCCTCCTTCCACCAAGGAGAAACTGGGAGCAAATGGTTTAGGACTTGGCAAGGTCACAGAGCTGGGGGGCTATAGAGGTGGCCCCAGGCGCAGCCTGACACTCCAGCAAGAGAAGTAGAGGAGTCAGTCTCCGGGCTGCCTTCCTGCCCGGCCCACAAGTGCCCCGACTTCCTTCCAGTTCCCAGTGTTTCCAGTCAGCTGTGCTGGGTACCCCTTGCTGCCCAGCTCCCGAGGCCCAGAGGAATACACCTGCCCTGACTGGTGCCCCCGCCTGCCTCTGAGACAGACACCCATCCTGTGGGCTCGTGTGTGCCTCAGTGGGCCTATTAGTACCTTCATCCCCACCAGAGGGAGGGTCAGCTCAGTCCTGAGGTGTGTTGGGGGGTGAGGGGTGCTGCCATGGGAGAGGTCAGACCCGGGACAGGCCTGGGCCCTGCCTGCATCCGTGACTGGGCTTTCCAATCCTAGAAGGAGGGCCCATGGGAAGGGGGCCGAGGATGGTGATTCCATCCAGAGTGGGTGTGGCTGGGCAGGGCAATGGAGGGAGAGGGGAAGCTGGCCTCCCTCCAGTCCACCCTCAGAACGGATGTTGCACGACTTCTGGCGGCCACCATAACAAGTCACTGCAACCAAGCAACTTAAAACAACAGAAATTTATCCGTACAGTGGAGGCCAGAAGCATAAAACTGAGGCATCTGCAGCCTGTGCTCCTATCTGGAGGCCCCAGGGGTGAAGACTTTTCTGGCCTTTCCCAGCATTTAGGTGTCCTCCCCCATCCCCAGCCTCCGCCCCCGCCCCCTCCCTCCCTCTGGCGTGGGCCCTGCGATGACAGGGGCTCACCTAGAGGATCCAGGACCACCTTTCAAAGTCCTTAGCTGCATCTCTGAAGTCTCTTTTGCCATGTAAGGTGACAGTCATGGTTTCAGGACTGGGAAGAGGACACCTTTGGGACCCATTGTGCAGCCCCCCACCCCACAGTGACAATTACGAGCAGGACGTAACTCCTCAATCATTGCCCTGGGCTCAGAGAAGTGAGAGGACCTCAGGGAGGTTCCTTACTGGGAGACGTGGCAAAGCACGACTGAGTTCGGGACCCCCCCCAGCCCAGGCACCGTCCCCTAGGCCTCCAGGCAAATGCAAGGTGACCAGAGCAACCCCAGGAAGGAGCCCGGGGCTGTGCACATGCAGGCCTCGAGCAGGTGGGTGGCTCTCCCACTCTGCCAGGTGCAGGAGAGCTCTGGGGGAGTCACTCATTCAGCAGGACCTGCTGCCAAGTGTGGCACACACTCCACTCTTCCAGTGTCGGCTGAACCCTTGGGCTGCCACAGGACCCCACCAGACCCAGACTTCTACCCCCATTGATATTTTCAGACTAAAATGCAAATCCTCATAAAACCTCTCATGGGCTCCAACTGAGCCAGGTGGGCCTGTCTGTGTTAGACACCACCATCTCCCCGCCGCTTCCTTGCCCCTGTGCTGCCTGCAGGGGAGGCTCTGCAGGGTGTCCCAATCAGAGCCCCCCCCCCATCCCCCGGGCTCCACACATCTCCAGGTGGCCCACAGTGACGTCACCTTTGGCCTGCCCAAAAGGCCCGAGCCAATCCAGAAGCCCCTTCACTGCGCCCCCTCCCACCACTTGCCTCATCCTTCCTGTCCACAGGCCAGGAAACTGAGGCTGTTGGCTATTGTCACCACTATCCTGCCCGGCCTCCAGGTAAAGGCCTCCTTGATCTCACAGCCTCAGAAAGCCCGCTCTACACCTTCCCTCATTGCTCCCCAACTTCTCATTTCCAAAGGCGAGCACGGCCTGCAGGGACAGCGCTGGCCCCTTCCCCGGTACCTGAGGACCCTCCTGACTGGGGACACACAGAGGATGTCACAGGCTCTGTGTCCCCTGGACCTTTCATTTAAGTCATCAGAGCCACTGTCAGTGCGGAGGCCCACCTCATACTGAGGGAGCGCCAGGCTATGGGTTCCAATCTCCAACATCATGATTTGATTCTCTGTGCCAGCCGAGGTTACCTCCCCTTTCCCGTGAGGCACCTGATCTGTCCAAGTAAGTCCCCTCTGGTGACACTGAGCTGCTTCTCCAGACACAGCCAAGCACACAAGTCCTCTCTACCCCCCGGTGCCTCCTCCAACCTTGTTCTGGGTCCGAGGTGGCTGGGAAGCAAGCACAAGTTTACACATGGGTGTTCCCCAGAACCGGGCAGGCAGAGGCAGCCTGGGAACAACGGCTGTCCCGATGCCATAGCCAGGCAAAGAGCAGTCAGGAGACACGCTCAGACCAAGAACACAGACAGTACAGCTCAACTGAAAAACTGAAGCCAAATCAAAACCAAATAAAAACACCTGCCAAAGACAGCACCTGCTCACAACTGCCTTCCAGAGACCAAGCAGAGACCTTCCTCCACTCCGCAGCACCCACCGGCCCCGCTGCCTTGCCCTGGATGCTGTCTGCAGGGCTAGCAGAAGACAGACGCACCCGCACAAGTGCTCACGGCCTTCCACCGACGGCCCAGCTGGCCATCCTAACAGTCAGCAGGACAGATCACAGTGGAACCGGAAAGGGTGTCGTGGGAGAGGTTGTCATGTCACACACCCTGGCCAGGGGCCCGAGGCTGGAGCCCGGCCGTGCAGAGTGGGCAGCTGCCCCAGCGTGCCACTTACCTTCCTCTTGTTCGTCGGACAAATGTAGAAGTTGTCGATGACTGTGGTGACGCCAGGCTGGAGGGTGAGCTTGGTGTAGGACGTGCCAAAGTCCGAGGACCTGGGGGAACAGGACAACAGGTGTCAGCCAGGTGTCCCTCCCTCCAGGTGCAGGTTTACCCAGCCCACATGGCAGCCAGCAAGGGCTGCACACCAGTGTGGACATAGCACCCCACGACAAGCCCTCCCTGGGAGCGACGTGCCCCAGGTGACAGGGAGGAGATGGGGCTCCCTCAGCGTGGCCAAGTGCTCCAGGTCTGGAACTGCGCGTGGAGTCAGTGAATGCCAGCCAGTCTCCCCACGCGGTCCCCTCCTCCGTGGCCTTCCACAGCCCTCCGTCCTGTCCCTAAGTTTATCTTAGCCCACCGGCCACACGTGTGTCTGTTTATGAAGGGCCTCCCGTGTGCCAGGCACTCTGTCCTTCCATCTTTTCGACTCCTCGAAAACCCTTAAAGACTAGGTCACTATGTCTCTCTTGCAGGTGCCCCAAGGATGAGGAGGAGGCTCAGCACAGGTAAGCTCCCACCTGAAATCACTCTGCTAACCAGTGGCTGACTCAGGATGTGCGAGCTGGCCTGTGCCACTCACGGCTGGCATCCTGTCTGCTCCGCCGAATATTCCTGGGGGGTGGGAGGGATGCACCTTCCCCCCTGACCACACGGCAGGGGACAGCAGACAGGATGGAGCTCCGGGTGCTGCTGGAAGCCAGGCCCCTGGCCCTGTGTCCACCAGCGAGCGCCACCACCGCTGGCTTCCCGCCAGGGCACGTGCTCCTCACTGTGGGCCCACATCGCTGTCTGTAGCATGAGGGATGCAGGACAGGATCTGGGGCTCTAAACCCCCAGTCTGTGCAGTGAGAGGGGGAGACAAATCAGTTGTCAGGTAATTCCACATCGGTTGTTTGGAAGCAACCGATACATCGGGATGTGGGATTAATTCCACATTGAAGCTTAAAACCTCCGTGACCCTAAAGCCAATGCTCCTTATTATCATACCATCAAAATGTGCTGTGACTGCAGAGCAAGCCTGGCTGCAAGCCAGAGCCAGCTGGGTCCTCCTGAACCCCAAACTGGAACATCCAGGACCTTCGGCTTCAGGGCTCTCCTTGAGCTGCCCCTTCTTCTGATATGTCAGGGAAGTCACCCACCAGGGAACAGGGCCTGTGGTGGAAGCCACTGCTAGGGAGCTCCTGCCGTGCATGGCACCCTAGGGCCCAGGCCTCCCTGCAATCACCTCTGTCTCCTCCCAGCCAAGACCTGCTGGCAGGAGTGCAGCCCCAGGGCCTTGGGCGAGAATTTGTGGCATGTGCAAGGGGGAGGGGGGCGTTGGCTGGAACCCTGGCATCAGGCCCCCACACCCCCTCCCCCTCCCCCTCCAGGGGCTGCACGAGGCAGGTGTTTCTCAGGCTTGCCCAGTGCTGTCGGGACCCAGGGGCCACGTGGGACTGCTCGTCATAAAGGCCTGCACCATCGGCACGTGTCGGGTGCCTTCCACAGTACATCTTCAGTAGTCTCTGCACCAACAGACTTCCCCCCCAGATCTTCAAGACAAACCGAAGCTCCAGGAAGATGTGCTGTGTGTTACTGCCCTGGTGCCTAGTGGTCACCTGTCCACCTGTCCCCAGAGGCCAAGTCCCTCACTGGCCTCAGGGCCACAAGGGCCTTCCCAGACCAGGACAGAGGGCAAGTGCTGTCCCCTCCCCCTCCTCCCCAGAGTGGGCCCTTGACTGCCCTTGGACTCCCCAGGGAAGCCCTGCTCCAGAAAACCAACAAGGGCTCCCGGAGGGGTGATTCAGGACACACTTACTCTCCAAACCCCAGAGAACTGATTTGCTTTGAGAAGGAGGGAGCCAGAGGCCCATTAGCAGAGGAGTGATCAGAGACCCGGGGAATTCGAGTCTCCACAGAAACCAATGGCTGTGTTTCCAAGTTTGATGCATGGAGCCTCTTGGCCCCTCTGCTGTCCCTACTGCCACCAGCAAGCCGAGTCTAAGACCTGCCCATGGACTCTGCCTCCCAGATACCTTGTCATCCATCCCTGACACCCACCTGCCTCACAGCCTAGGTGCTCCCCCAGGATCCAGCCTCCCCTTCCCCCTACCCCGTCCCTCACCTTCCCTGACCAGGTCACAGGATCTGCTCACACCTGCCCACTGTCCAGGGCACCTGCTAGTGTGGGCCTGCAGGTGGAGCAGGTCTAGTGGGACAAGGGAACGAAGGTGATAAATAAGAAAAATATAACAACCTCAGGTGTGGTCAGGCCTGGGTTGGAGCAGTCCATGGGATTGCTGTCTAGAGAGTCAGAAAAGGATCTTTGGACACCAAGATGTTTGGGCAGAGACAGGAAGGAAGGGAGTATGTGCCTGGCTGGGGCAAAGCCATTTGTACCTGGCTACGTAATGTCCCCCCAGAATTTGTGTCCACTCAGAACCTGTGAGTGTGACCTTATTTGCAAACAGGGGCTTTGCAGATGTAATTAAGTGACAAGGACATCACACAGTACTGGGTGGGTCCTGATCCAATGACCAGAGTCCTAAGAGGAGGGGATTTCAACCTAGGGACACCCAGACACACAGGGGGAGTGTCATGTGAAGGTGCACACAGACAAGGGATGCCAAGGATTGCGGGCTACAGCCAGAGGCTGAGGGCAGGCCCGGGACAGGTTCTCCCCAAGAGCCTCCAGAAGAAGCCAATCCTGCCAACATCCTCAGCCAGGAGAATATGTTTCCGCTATTTCAGGCAGGCCAGTGAGTGGTCCTCTGTCACGGTGGCCCTAGGAAACTAACACAGCATTCCAGGTAGAGGGGAGAGCAGGTGCAAAGGCCCCGAGGACAGGCTAGCTCTCCCTCCTCCTCTTGGGACAGGTGAATGAGTCTGCCACTGCCACCAGTGACTGAGGCATCAGGAATGCCTCACCCCATAGGACAATGCAGATCCAGTTCCCCGGTTAGCCGTGAACCTCAGATTCCAGGCCTCTTGCCAGAGGCGGGGCTCTCAGCTCGCTCTCTCACTCACTCACTCACTCACTCACTCACTCACTCACTCACTCACTCTTTCATCCAGTATTTGTTTAGCTCCTCAAAGCCTCCAGCTCCACACTACAAGCAGGAATTCACATTTCTTCACTGGGTCAAGTTTGTTTGTGGCACACATGTTTATGGAATACCCACTGTGCACTGGTCCCTTCATCTCACCGTAAGCAGGACACATGCTGTCCTGCCCTTGGGGACACAGAGAAGAGCAGATAGGCAGTTCCAGGTAAGCAGTGATGCCAATGGACACATCCAGAGAACCTTGGGAGACTCTCAGGGGGATGTGAAACCAACCCGGCCAGGGGCCTCCCTCGACCCCTCTGCCCCCAACTGTCCTCAGCTGCCCCCACCACCCGTCCAACCATTTACCCTCCCCTGCCGACTCTCCCTCCAGAATCATTCACATTCGGTCCCCACATGCCCCCCTCCCCACCTCTCTCCATTCCCCACCCATCCATGACGGGCCTCTGTGGGCCACAGGCTCAGAGGAGGGAGGGGGAGGCCAGTACAGGCCAGACGTGCTCCACCTGAGCCAGGTCTGCATATAGGGGACCAGGGCAGGGAGCAGCATATTGGCGGCTGATGGGCCATAGTGGGCCATAAGGGAGGCAACAGGACCAGAGGCTGAGCAGGTGGGCCGGGACAGGATGTGAACGGTCCTCAAGCCATGGAAACATCTGGGCCCGCCTGTCTCGGGAGACTGGGGGGCACTATTTGTCCCTGTCAAGAAGCACCGTAGAAGCAAAATACATATTGATTTGAAAGAGAGTGGAGGGCAGCCCTGGTGGCGCAGCGGTTTAGCGCCGCCTGCAGCCCAGGGGACGATCCAGGAGACCCTGGATCAGGTCCCACGTCAGGCTCTCTGTATGATGCCTGCTTCTCCCTCTGCCTGTGTCTCTGCCTCTCTCTGTCTCTATGAATAAATAAATAAAATCTTTAAAAAAAAAAAGAGAGTGGATAAAAGTGAATATAAAATATTTCATTATAATTTTAATGTCGATATAAAATGTTGGATATACTGAGTTAAATAAAATATATTATTAAGGCCAATTTCACCTATTTCTTTTTTAGTTAATAGAGTTGATTTTTTAGAGTAGTTTTGGGTTCATAGCAAAAGTGTGAGGACGGTACAGAGATGCACCACGTACCCGCTGCCCCTACATGCCCATGACCTCCCTTATTCCCTCCTCCTCAGAGTGTACATTGTCATGGCTGATGAGCCTACAGGGATGTGTCATCATCGCCAAGTCCACAGCTGGCATGAGGTCACTCTTGGCATTGTACAGCCCCTGTGGGGCTGTGGCCGGCACACCCGAGGCCAGCGGGCAGTGGAGGTCAGGGAACAGAACTTTGGCAGAAGGTGGCTCTTGGCCTGGCATGGACGCTGAAGGAGAAAGGCGGCAGGCGGGAAGGGACCCCAGAAAACATGCACAATGAGCCTCTTCCTGTTTTTACCCGGTCCCTTGGGTGTGTCTCAGGGTCCACACTTCTCTCCTATAAATGAGGATACCTGACACCCTAAATCCAGAATGATTTCATCTCCATCCTTAACTAATCACATCTGCAAAGACCTTATACCCCAAAAGGTCACATCCCGAGGTTCTGGGTAGACAAGGATTTAGGGGAGCCTATTTGGGCCCACTACAGGCTGCCGAGCAGGCCTACATTCTATGCACCTGTGCTCCACGAGATCAGCTCTGACACCTTGCATTCCTAGGTCTTGCTGGATCTCCCCACAGTCCGCTCTCCAGGGGAGATGTGGACTCCTGCACCTGGGCAGAGGTAGAGCAGGGAGGCAAAACCCAGTCCTGCCGTCCCCTCCGCTAGCTGTGCCCCTAGGAAGAGTTCCGTGTGTGGCTAGGATTCAGGTGCACAGGCTTTGGAGTGAGGTTCCTTCAGAGAGTGGGAAGCAGGTAACAAGAACACGGGGAGACTGAGGTGCTATGCATGACCCTAGTGACAGGGACTGTTCCGTGTCTGACGGCTCCCCCATGCTGGCTGAGTAGCTGCTGGCCACCAGCTGCATACCTGCTGCCAGGAACTGGCTCCTGACACTCTGCGTATGAGAATGCCAATGGCCAAGGCCTGCAGTAAACAGCTGCTGACCTGCTCTGACCTGGTCACCTCGCAATGGGCCAGCCTGGCCCCTGCTGGATCCCCACCTCTGTGACTGCAGGACCCGGGTCTGTCTCTCAGTGGACCCCCAGGGTAGGCGGGGGATGAGAATGGAATCTATCACCATGCATAAGTCCAGGGAAAGAGTCTGACTCGCCTGAGTGCTCAGCTGGTCAGTGGGGACAGGTCAGAACCCAGGACCTCAGACCAATCCTGAAACTCACCCTGCCTCCTCCTGAAGTCTGTCCAGATCATGCAGTGAGGACAACAGTCACCAGGATCATGCAAGAATCCACAGGCCGGGCACCCAGGTAGCACTCAACAAATGCTTATTTGGATTTCTATGGACGTGCTCTGGTGTCAGACCTGGAGGCTGTGTGACCTCAGGTGAGGAGCTTTCCCTCTCTGAACCATGGGAGTTTCCTGTCAAAAATGTGGGGATGGGGCGCTATCATATCTGAGCAGTGGCACCAGCACCCAGGGGCTCAAGCCCCACACGCCCTTCCTAGCTGCCCCAGGGACCCCCGAGCCTCTCCACGCTAGGCCCTCACCCGGGGGGAGGTCCCTCCCCAGCGCTCAGCACCCCTACCACCTCCAAGTGCTCCCTAAGTGCCTCTGGGAATGCAGACAGTGATTATTCCAACCTGCATTTATTCAAATTAAAAATGAAAAACCAGACTCTAAACCTGGGCACATAGAAACAGAGAAGGCAGGCGCCGCTGGAAAGTCGCTCTTCGCAAATCGGCTGCCTAATTGCCGAGTGTTTGTACATATTCGCTTTTTAAAAAATGATTTAATTGAGCCATTTTCATACTCTGTAATTATTTCATTGGCAGGGACATATGTTCAGCTCCCGCCCCTCCCTGCCATGCCGATGAGCACCCACCGCCCCCCAGCCAACTCCCCCCGCTGGCTTGGAAACCCACCGCAGGTGTGAAAGGCAGCGCCCACCTGCACAGCCTAGGAGGGTCACAGCACCACCTCTGTGAGGTGCAGCTTCCTTATCTGTAAACGGGGCTGATGACACAGATGCCACACACCTGCGTGAGCTGAGAGCACAAGGTGTGCTCGTGGTGACAGCAGGTGAATATACAACATTTCTGCACCGCCCGCAGGGAGCTGTCACAGCCCTTCCATGTGGCCCTTTCTCTGGACACACCCGTGCGCTCCAACGAAGGTGGCACCATGTGGCAGGCGCTGGACACCCTGAATGCCCCCGTTAGCCACTTTCATGAGAATGCAGAGATCCTGTCCTCCCATCAAGCGGGATGTGCAGTGAAATGTGTGTTGTGCAGTGCTCAGGGTCAGGCACTCCGGGGGTGCCAACCCAGAGCATCTCCCTTGTAACGAAGAGTGTCCAGGGGTCAGGCCTTAAAGTCCCTGGAAATGCTGGCGGTGCACAGAGGGAAAGGCCACTCATGGCTGCTAGATGAAGTTGCTCTGATATAAAAACTTGCGGCACGTTGATCCCAGCAGCGGATGCTCTGGACTCCCCCGTACATCAGTTCCCCCAATAAACCTATGTCTCAATTGCTGTCTCTGGGTCTTTTCTTCTTCTTCTTTTTTGTGTGTTGTTGTTGTTGTTAAAGATTTATTTACTTATTCATTAGAGACACAGAGAGAAAGGCAGAGACATGGGCAGAGGGAGAAGCAGGCTCCCCGCAGGGAACCTGATGCAGGACTTGATCCCAGGACCCCAGGGTCATGCCCTGAGCCGAAGGCAGACGCTCAACCACTGAGCCACACAGGTGCTCCTCCAGATCTTTGGCCTCAACAAACCACCACCCACCCTGGGCTGCGGCACAGCTGGCACGGCTGCATAGACGCTGAGGAGCAGTACTGGCTCTGCACCTGACAGTTTGCAGGGAATCTTGAGGAGAGGCCCGTAAGCCAGTCCACAGGGTCAGAATTACCATCTGCACTTGACACACAGAGAAACTGAGGCCCAGCTAGGAAAGGAACTTGTCCAGAGCTGTATGGGGATCTGGGCACCCACCATGGGCTCTCCCCGCAGACAAGGTGACGGGTTAGAGGCACGAGCCGGCAGCAGCTCTGAGCTTTGGTGGGATTCCAGCCGTGCACGGCGTCTGTGATGTGCGATGAGGAGGAACGGACGCTGAGCCGCCTTCACACAGGGGCCGTTCCAGTTCTCAGGCACTGACGACTCATGGGACCCACGACCGGGGGCAGTGCCTGCTGCCCTATCTGTGAATACGCCGACTCAGGATCGGCAGGAGAGAAGGGGGGCAGCACTGTCCCCGGGGTGCAGAGGGTGGTGGGGAGGGGAGGCACCTGGTGAGTCCGCCGCAGCTGCTGGGCAGGATCCGGAGAGTGGGCCCCTCTGAGTGAGAGGGGAGGGGGCAGTTAGTGAAACCACATGCTTATCACACACTGGATGCCACGCCTGACAGACGCACGGACTCGTTGACACAGGAAAACCACGTCCAAACAGGAGCATACCTTCCCATTTTACAGATGAGGAGACCGAGGCTCAGGGAGTATGGAGTGCCTTCTTGGTACTCAATGACACGGCAACTACAGAACCCAGGCTGTCCCTGAGAGCTGCAGCGATGTCCGTGGAGGTGTTCACGTGGTGCAGCACCCCACCACCACGCGGCTGGACTTTCCGCCTCCATTTCCCTGGCAGAGCCTGGAGGGTGGCACCCGCTAATGGTCAGCCCTTGGGTGTGGACTGCAGCCCGTCCCAGTCAGGGGTCTGAGCCACCATCATCTCTGGCTTTCACAGCACTTTCACCTCAAGCCCGTTTGACATCCACCCGGCTGTGTTCCCAGCAGGCCTGGAGGGCTGGTGCCCCTATGGCCACGTGGTGCCAGAGCACACACCCCCACCCCGAGCCTGTCCCACAGGCCCAGTCTCCCAGCCAGCCCTTCCACATGTGGGTCCCAGCCGCCCTGCCCTGGGATTGCTAAGCCTCTGCACCCGCAGGTGTCAGGCGGCGTGATGCTCACTGGCAGATCTCTCTAGAATGAAGTTGGGCTGGGCAAGGTTGCAGAACAGCCCCAGTCTCTCTGGCAGCAGCTCTCCCAACACCTTAGGGATGGGAGTCGGGGTGTGGCCTGGGAGCAGATTACCCTGCAAGACAACTTGCACGCCTCGGCTCAAGTTGGCTCCTGGCCACCTGGATTCATCACTCCATAATGACGATCACATCCTTCCCAATGAATCCCTGTGTTACCCTTAGAAATACCTGACATAAGTGAATGCTCTCAGGGGCACCTGGGTGGCTCAGTGGGTGACGCATCTGCCTTCCGCTCAGGTCATGATTTTGGGGTCCTGGGATCGAGGACCATGTTGGGCTCCCTGCTCAGTGGGGAGTTGGCTTCTTCCTCTCCCTCTGCCCCTCCCCTCGTGTTCACGCTCTCTCTCTCAAATAAATAAATAAAATCTTAAAAAAAATAAGTGAATGTTCTCAGTTTGAGAGTTCCTTTCAACCAACATTTCCTGAGCGCCTGTTCCACGCAGGCTCTGTGCTAGGCTCAGCATGCAGACGAGGATGGGCAGGGACTGCAGCTGGTGGTGCCTGCTGGTCTGTACTAGTTGCTCAGATCTTGGAATGATTCCACACCAGTTAGTATCCCTCCCCTCAACTCCAGGAGCGGCCCCCTGCCGCCCAGGCCCCTCCTCCTGCATGCCAACCCTCTCCCCAGACCTCTTCACAGACCAGCAGCAAAGGAGTTAATCCCTACTCCTCTGGGGGCAGAGGCCTCCAGGATCCTGTTCTGGGCTGTGCCCATGTCCACTCTGAGTGAACAATGCCCCTGCCACATCTTTGTGGAGCAGGACAGGGTGCTGCCTTTGAGGGCACAAACCCAGCATATGGGGCTGAAGGACCACAGAGATGCAGCCCAAAGATGAGCTTCTGGGGCCTAGAGCAGCTTCTATGAGATCTCAGAGCCTGGCATGCTAGGGGCTCCCATGGAGCCCAGAGAAGGTGCTAGAAGCCTGCGCAGAGCTCTGGAAGGTAGGTGGATGTGCTCTCAGGGAAGCCTGGAGAAGTGCGTAAGGGTGCCTGGGGGGTCTGGGAGGCCTCACAGAGAATCAAGGGGTAGGGGGATGGGCACTGAAAGGGGAAGGAGGAGGAACAGGGTATTGGGCTACAGAGAGCAGGTGTTTCGGGAAGAGCCCCCTGGCCATCAGTCCTGAGTGCTGGTCAGGGGAGCTGGGTACTCGGTGCAGCAGCACAGAAGGAATACAGGCCTAAGGTCCAGGCCTCAGACAGCGGTGTCCCGAGGAGACAAAGTAACACAAGGCAGCCTCAGTCACAGCCGGGCAGCTCATGCCCCCAGGTGAAGACACATGGTGGCTCCCCTCCTCTACTCCCCTTCCACCACCCACTCAGGGCAAACAAGGAAACTGAGAGTCAAACAGGTGGTCATTTGCTCATTTGCTCATCAAGGACAAAGCTGGCTCAATGTGACTCCAGGTCAACTATTGGCTTCCAGCTCTGGGAAACCCAGGGGACACGGGACACCATGGCTCTGGCTGGTTTTATTTCTGGAGGTTTTAACATGGCACAAGGTAGGACCTTTGTAGCAGCTCTCTTCCCAACTGGGGAGGGTGGGGGAGTCTTTAGAACTGGTTTATAACCATTGGGACTAAAGGAGGCCTGTGTCCCTAGAAGTGCCCCACTGGAAGGGCTCACCTGGCAGGGCAGGGCTGCCTGCTGCTCACCTTGGCATACAAGGCCCTGTCAACCTCCCATAGATGTTCTTGCTTTTACAGCCGCTCAGCAAGCCCTCAGCTGGGCCCAATTCCAGAGGCCAAGGCAGGTGACCAAGCCACCCTTAGCCCAGGCTGCAGGCTGGGAGCAGGGTGGGGCCATTAGCAGCAGCAGGTGTAGGAAGGGGAAGTGCCAATCGCCCCAGAGGCTGCAGGCGACAGGCCACTGCCATAACTAATGATACCAGATGTGGCTCCCTGAGAAGCGACCCGGGGACCAGACAGGACATTGCTGTGTCTTCTAGGTTAATTGAGGAACTTGTATCTGATGGGGGAACTGGAGGGGCCTGGCTGGGTTTATGCCCGGGCGGGTTCATATGCCCACCATCTCTGATGCTTCTGACACAGTGGGAGTGTGGAGGGTTGGGGGAGGCAGCGTGGGGCACTCTAGATTTTTGTTGGGAATGACACACAAGCACCTCCTAGGAACAGGACAGGATAGTTGCTGGCCAGGACCAGGCCCTGCCCACGGCCGACCTCTGTCTGTCAGGGCCCAGGGTGAAGCACAGGGGTGCATACATTCTCCAATTTGGGAGAATGCCAAGCCTCTCTGAAGCTCAGAAATGTCATTTCAAATAGAAAACATCCAAATAGAAAAAAGACAAATAATAACACGAAAAGGCTTGCTGCAGACCAGATAATGCGGCTCTGAAAAGCTGTCCAACCCGGCAGCTGCCTCATCTTGGAGGAAGATCGGCAGGGCCTGGGAGAGCAGGCCCCTGAGAGGTGGGGTGGGTGGGGTTGTGAGCTGCAAAGTCAGAGGGTCTGAACATGGCTCTGGGGGCTGCACCAGCTTAGGCTACCCTTGGGATCTGGAACTTATCCGTAGGAAAATTCCAGAAGTTTACCAATCCACTTACAATGAAATTTCCTTCTTGATATGCCAACTCATCCTCCACTCTTCTTGGAATCATTTAAAGATAATTGGAGGAAAATAACAGGAAGTGTCTACAACAGTAGCAAGAAAAGAAGCTTCTGCTTCAGCCATCGACTGGGCCCCATCATCCTCTACACTCGTCCGTCCAGCCTTTGTCCAAATGTGATCACATTCATAGGGCGGCAGTGACAGCCTGTACACAAAATCCCATTCTGCATTTACGATGGTCGGCATTTCCTTTCAGCTGTGTGACATTCCATCCAGGCCACGTGGCATTGCTGACAGGCCATTCGTTAGGCTGAACTATGTCAGGCATTTCTACAAACACTGAGTGCCTCTTACGCACTATGCACTTTGGAAATTCATTTTTTCCCATATATTGCTATTCAGAGCCCCTCTGCCCGTCATAAACAACATCTTCATTATTTCAACACATCCTGGATTATTCCCTGGGGTTATGTCCCAGGAGCGGGGCTCTTCTGTGAAGCTCTAAGTGTCTGTGTGCTGTTTAAAAAAAAAAAAAAATGTGTTTTTAGATCTGAGAAAATCTTACAATTTGATATCTTAAAAACGAGGGTCCTCATTTATTCTTGAGGGGGTCCTGGCACAAAATGATAACACTTTTATATGCCAATTTGTCAGATTAGAGAATCTGATGCTCTAAATTGATTTTCTGAATGACTCTTGACTACATTTGGCTCCTGCCAAAGGCAGCCCAAATGATAGATTAAGCTTTTTTAAGAAGAGTAAGTGCACAGAGGCATTAGCAGACAAGATCCAGGCAATCTGGAAGGGAATTCTATTTTTAAATGTTACAAGGAATATTTTAATACAAAGTACAGAAATGGGGTAAGAAATAAGACACAACACAACTATCTCGGTAAACATCAAATAACTTTAAGTCATGAAAGTGGGGATATCGGATTGAAAAAAAAAATTTTTTTATGGCAAAAAGTTCCTGGAGTATAAACAAAGGCGGATTCAATGACACAATGGAATAGTTAAGCTGAAAGCCTACCGATTTCCGTTCCCAAACTATGTCCCTAAAGACATGGCCTCTGAGCTGAAGTTAAGAGATCCGACCTTGCAGGCACCTCCAACCTTTCCTGGTTTTGGACCTTGGACGATCTCTGAGAGTTCGTATCTCTGAGACCAAATTTGTCTGTGATATCAGGTGACAATAACAGGACTGGTGACAATAGCACATCATTGTTATTCCCCCAGATGTCATACTAACCAAGTGCTGAGCACGATGTACTAAACCCTTGATCCCCCCAACATGTAACATGTACCATGTTTCCAGAGCAGGAGACTGAGGCGCAGGGCAGTAAATGTGTGGACGGTGTGGGAGCTGAGTGTGGCAGGGGCAGCCTGGCCTCCAGCCTGGGTGGTAGCTCTGCCCCATGGCATGCGGTCCCCACTGCTTGCCAGCAGCCACTCCCCAGACAGGACAAGGTGAGGGGAGAGCCGTCTTCAATCTGCACCCACAACTCCGGCAGTGGGTCAGGGTTCAGAAGGAGCCGGGACCACCCAGAGAAGATCAAGTCTTCCTGGGAATCAAGAATTTTCCATCTCTGTGTCCCTCTACTAGGTTCCTCTTCTCGCAAATCATGCAACTGCCCTGTGAACTACCCCCAAGAGGTCCCCAACACCTTTGGAATAAATGCAGAGTCCCCAACAACAGTGGGCCAACGGTCAGGCCCAGGAGAGCACACAGGGAGGGATGTGGTCATCCACCCCTCTGCACAGGAGGAGCCTGGGAAGGTGGAGACGACAGGAGGCACATGGCCTCCTGGGCGACCCCCTCAGCCCGCCACGCCGCCTCTGCTCCTCTTCTGCACGCCCACCGCTCCCTGGGACACCTGTTCCATTCGAGGGACCCCCCTGAGAGCCCCTCAAGGGCCGGGACTGTGTCGGACCGGCTCTCTGGCCAGCCCCGAGCTCGAGCCCCAGACGAAGCGGGGACCAGGGAAGGCCGCCATAAGAGCACACAAATGTCCACCCGCCAGACCTCACCCAGAGCCTGCCGCAGCCCTGCATGAGCTCTCAGCCCCAGACCCCACTGTGAGAGCCACACAGGGCAGATTCCTTCAGGCCTCCTCCACACCCCTTCTGTGAACAGGACACAGGCCCAGAGAAGGGCAGCCACGGGCTCAAAGTCACACAGCAGCTGAGTGGCCCAGGGTATGACCTTGACTGAGGTCTCCCGGCCCTGAGCAGAGCTCCTGAGTCCAGGAGACTCCGGGCAGTCCTGGGTGGGCAGCTGGAGGGCAGAGGTCACAATCCCTGCTCACTCCAACCCACCGACAAGGAGGTGAAACAACCAAGTTCCTCAAACCAAGCCAATGCCAAAGACATCTTTGAAATCCATCAGGTGAACGTTTCTGGAGACTGAAGACAAACAATAGGTAAAGGCTCCTGTCTACATGGAGCAGAGGCCATGTGCAGCGGCGGCAGCAGCAGCATCTGCCTGCAGCCTGTGGGGAACCAGCAGGACAGACAGCCACGTACCCTCCTCTCAGCAGACAGAGGAGGCAGCTCCAGGGCCACCTGGTCAACCTCGTCCAGCTGCTGCCCTAGGCACCCAGGGAAGTGTGCACTGGGGGCTGTGGCTCTCCCAGGGTGCACAGAGGACCCTGAAGAGTTGTCGGACCCCCTCCAGAGCCCTTCCTGGGCCAAGCAGGGGGCCAGCCCCAGCAAGGGCCACAACTTCTCCCAGCCAGTCTCCTACAAGAGACACCCATGTGCTTAAAGCATTACTCCAAAGACAGTGGCCTGCAGCCATGGCCCATGTCACCCTCAAGTGGAGGGGCCTGTGTGACCTTGAGCTGGTGACTCAATTTATTGACCACACGTGTCCCTTCTGTACAATGGGGACATGCCTTCCATCCACGGTCGTCACAAGCATTAAATGAAATGATAGCCATGAACCTCCCAGCACAGTGGCTGGCCCAGAATACAGCAATTACCTCCCTCCCCATCTTCCTCCTCCTTCCCCTCCTCCTCCTCCTCCTGGAAACACAAAGTGTTGGTGACTGTGCAGTAAGAGGTCAGCTCAGAAGGTCTGGCTTGTCTGAACTCTGCACACTCCAAAGAAAGGCTAAGCCCCAGATTAGCATCTGGAAGGTCACCTCTAAGCCCTTGGCAGGTCCCACCTGGTAAGAGCGCCTCTACTCCCCTGTGCCCCCAGCCAGCCAGCCAGTCCATGCAGACGATGTGATTCCTGGTAGGGGTCTTGGGTCAGCTGGGATCACTCTACTTCCGGAGGGGCAGGAGACGAAGTCAGCCACAGGGGACACATGACCAACAACCTCAACAAAAACCCTGGACACTAAGGCACAGGTGAGCTGCCCTGGTTGGTGGTACCCATATGTGTTGTCATGTGTCATTGCCTGAAGAGTAAAGCACTGTCCCCATGGCCTACGAAATGCCGCCTGGTGTGCAGTCCGCCCTGGGCCTTTGCACATGCTGTTCCCCTTCCCAGACACACACAGCAATGGACTCCCTGCTGCATTCCAGGCCTTGTTCAACTGTCCCCGAGGACAGCATCCCAGGCCACTTTCCCATAGCTCTGCCCTGTTGCCTGCTTGACTTTTATCCATAGCACACATTGCTACCTGATGTTATACACGAGCTGTGTTAATTCACTTCCTATCTAGAGCGCCAGCTCCTGGGAGCAGAGTACTGGTGTCTGGTTACCCTCTGCCCTGCGAAGCTACTCATCCCTGTCCTGAAGACCCCACTGCTGAGGATCTCCTGTAGTTTTGTGGTAAGTGTGAGCCAGGGTCATGTTTCATCCTCCCCAAGGGATGCCTGCCTGGGCCTGCCCCCTCCCCACCTCACCCCTGCTGAGGGGTCATCCTCCCCCGACGCCCTGTGCATTAACCTGAGTCCCACTAGTCAAGAGCCCATAGTGCGGCCCTGCTTGGGCTGCCCCGAGCCCCTGCAGCAACATGGAAGCTGCAAGGCGTGACCCTCACCTCCACATCCCCAGCTCCCAGCCTGAGCAGTCGGTGGAAGTTTGCTGAAGTGGTGAATGATGCCCAATTTCCATAATGGTGCAAACAACAGTAGAAGTGTGGCGAGGAGCCGCCCGCACCGTCCCTCCCTTGCCGATGTGGTCTCTTCACACGGGCCCCATCACTCCGCCTCCTCCCACAGGCACCCCATCATCACTGCTCTCCAGGCAAGAAAACCAAAGCAGGTGGAAATCGGCAGAACATGTCTCTCCCAATTCTTAAGATCCCCAGAGAGTTCAACAGCGATAAGATGCCTTTAAGCACATGAGAATTATGAGTCTGGCCCTTCTCAGAGAAGGTGCGTCATTCAGCAAGCACGCAGGATTGACCGTTGTGACCATAGTTCTGAGAAGCTAGGAGACGCAGGGAGGGGGTACTGGGTCAGGCACTGGGTCAGGGTGTCTCCTCGGGAGCATGTGGGGGTGTCTCGGGGCCGGGGACTCTCACCCCACAGGCAGGACCCGTCACAGTGTCAGATGGACAATGTGCCTGCCCCTGCCTGGAACCTGCCCCAGGACATTTGGCTACACTGCAAGTGGATTCTTAACCTCCAGGCCACAGGAAGGGGGACTGTGACCCCTTGTGCATACATCACTCCTAGAATCCAGCCGAAGCCATGGTCCCCCTTCTGGGGGTGTTTCTGCCAGCGGTGCCATCTCAGCGAGCTGGGGCAGGGGGGCTCCTGCCAGACACTGCCAGGAAGTGGTGGCTGGAATCCCCACGCATCCCCAGCAAAAACATTTTTAGAAGTCAGGCAACTTGCATCTGTATTACAGGCCCCACTTCTCCAAGTGCTCTCACACTGAGAACCCGGGGTCCCATTGCGGACCCCAGGAAGCCAAGGTCCAGAGAGGTTCAGTGACTTGCTCAGAATCCCACAGCAAATAAGTGAGGAGGCAGGTGGACCCAGGTGTGTTGGGTCCTGTAGCCCACGACCTCGCCCCACCCACCTGCAGAGAAAGCAAGTTCTGGTCCTCAGATGAGCTGCTTGGTCCAGGAACGGTGCCACACCCTCTCACCTCACCCGCAGCCCACAGGGGGGCCCAAGAATCCACGAAGGAAAAAGAAGAATTTGAGGCTCTGGTACATGAAGTGGCTCAGCCGAGGCCCATGGCCACTGAGGGGCAGTGCCTACAGAACAGGTTCTAATATTGGAAGAAAAGCTCCCTCCAAGCTGGGGTCTGTCCTTACAGAGATGTGGGGTCCCAATGTCCAGTAGGGCCCCCAGGAAAGCCACACCTGTGTGAGGGCCCATCAGTAGGGGAAGGAGCCTACTCCTCCATGGGAGGGGGTCTGGGAGGGGCAGGGGTAGGAGGAGGGGATGTCTTTCCTGCCCTTGGAAAGCTAGGGGGCAAGTAGGAGGTGTCAGTATAGATGGAGTCTGGGGGAGCTGAGTTCTGGGGGTGGGGGCGATCCTGTGGGTCCTCGCTATAGACCAGTGAGTGGTGTCTCATGGTATTCTGGGCTTGTTTCTGGTTGACACTCCCCATCTGCTTCCCTCTGACCATCCAACCCTTCTTCCATCCACCACCTGCCTGGCCGGGCCATCCATCCATCCATCCATCCATCCATCCATCCATCCATCCATCTATCCATCCATCCTTCCTTCCTTCTTTCCTTCTTTCCTTCCATCCATCCAACTCACATGTTCTTGGGCACCTGCTGCGTGCCCGGCCCTGGGCTGGGCTCTGAGAGGGGGTACATGGAGAGGCTTTGTGGAGGCTCCACCACCAGGAGCCTAGGAGATGTTTGATGAATGACTGACTGAGCCTTTAAAATGCCCTCCCAGTAACCATGCTGCCTGTTTATACCATCATTATGTCTCCTGGATCCCAGGGCCCATTACTGGGTTGATTCCAGCATGTGACTCAACTTCTATTTTAAGAACACCAGGATGTCATTGTGCTGTTCTTCACAGGAAGCGTGCAAATGAATCCGCCATGCCCACAGTGCTGCCCACACGGGAGGACACTGTGTATCTTCAACAACAACACACCACCTTGCAAGGACCTGCCAGAGATGGATGTGCACGATTCAGGCCCCAGGGTGATGTCAGTTCTGTTTCCTTCCCCATGGAGGAGAGTCTTTTCCTGAGGACAGATTCTTAGCTGGAAGAGGGCCAGGCCCAAGCCTGTCTGAATTTCCTGCGTCTGAGCATCTGGGGGAGCGGCAGACAGCTGATGCTAGAATTCCAGACGAGATGAAGGAGAAAGCCTCAATTTTTTAGCAACGTGAAGAAACGGGCTGTTCCGGGTGCTGCTCAGCCCCCAGCGGTCTCGGCGGGCGTCCCCAACCAGTGTCTGCAGACCCTGCCACCCAGGTCCAGCTCCCTGTCTCTCTCTGTGTTGGATCTCTGGCCTCTTGATGCACCTCCAATTCTGTCTCTGTCTCTCTCTGTGTTGGTATCTGTGTGCATTCTTTCTCCATCTCTCTACGTCTCTGAGAGTTCTTCCACGGGACAGCTCTGTCCTTGTGTCTCTGGATCTGTCTGTCTCTCTCTCTCCACATGTCTCTGGTTTTCTGTGTGAGCCATTCTCTCCTTCATTCACTCCTTCTACCTTTCCTGCTCCCTTTCTCCCCAGGTCATCTCCAGAGTACACGTCCCATGATGAAAAGATCTAGGACAATGTGTGGTCCTCTCTCCGGGGCCACCAGGAAAGCAGGACACTTGTTCTGGCTTCACCCCTTCCTGGGGGGTAACCAGATGCCAGGGCTCCTGACCCCAGAGAGCTGATGCTATAGGGGGACAGTCAGAGGATAAATAAGCAGGACAAATGTATAGCGTCAGGTCATGCTATGAATCACAGAATAAGGGGCTGCTACTTCAGAGGGGCACAGGATGCCCTCCCAATGACATGACATTTGAACAGGGACTTGAATGCATTGAGGAGTTGGTCCATGTGAGTGTCTGGAAAAGAGAACAGCATGTGCAAAGGCCCTGTGGTAGGACGCTGAAGCTGCCTTTCCTGGGCAGGATACTTATTGAACAGGACACAGCTCCTCCCTGGTTTCCTTGCTTAAGGCCACTGGCTTCCAGGGGCCTGGAATTGGACTGTGTCATGAAGTAAGGGCGCTTCAGATTTCAACCTCTGGTCTTGCCAACTTAGTGACGGACAGGGCTGGGGCCCTCCTGGGGGAAGTCAGCAGGAGGACATCACACACACACACACACACACACACACACACACACACACACACACACAAGTTGTGGACAGCTGGGGAGGGCAGGGACACCTGTCCTATCTGGGGGCCTCAAGCTGGACTCTCCCAGACAGAGCTCCAGAACATTCAGTAGGGACGGCCTTGGCCTCCTTCCATCGGCTCAGTCTCCCCTGTCATTCCCACACTACAGCGGGCTCCTGCGGCCCCAGGGGAATAGAAGCCTCTTTGTCCACATCAGCTTCAGTCAGGGGCCGTGGACATAGCAAGGCCACTCGACAATCCAGCCGCTGGTTGAAGCCCCACATTGCAAGACATCTGTGTACTTTCTTCAAACATAGCATCCATGCTAATAAGGCAAATAAACACAGCATTTAAAGATCAGAGGCAGGGCAGTTACAGCCTATTAAATTAAATTCACCGTCAAGGGTGAAAGAGAAGATAAACTGGGATTATTCCAGTCATGGCAATTAAAAAAGAAAGAAAGAAAGAAATAAAAAAGGAACATTTAGAGAGAGAGATGTAATTTCTCAGTCCCCGAAGCAGTGACAGCAGCTGCCACGCCAGAGGCGGTGGTTTGGAAAGGCACCTCGACTCCCTCCTCGCCCAGGCAGCTCCCTCCTGAGTCTGTCACTGAACCCCAGATCCTGGCACACACCCCGTCAGGCAAGGAGGTGGAATCTCGTAGAACTACCTCTCTCTCTCTCTCTCTCGTATATTTTTTATTGGAGTTCGATTTGCCGACATATAGCATTACACCTGGTACTCATCCTGTCAAGAGCCCCCCTCAGTGCCCACCTCTCAAGCCCAGTGAGGCCACTGCCAGGAGGTGGGAGGTGAGCATGGCCTCCTTGGCCTCCCGCCTCCCTCGCCCTGCAGAGCCCTTTCTTTCTGGTGGCTCGTCCCAGGCCTTTCAGAGCTTCGCTCTCCCCACCTGGGCAGTGGGAATGACAGGAATGCCCTCCGTGTCTGCCTCAAGGTCCTCCTCTTGATGTGATGAGAATAGACTTGAAAATATATTCCCTGCCCTGACAGCCATTCTCATTTCCCTCAAACCTATTCCCTGTCCCCACTCTGCTCTGAGCCACGGGAGCCCGACCCCACAGGCCCCCTGACCCAGGCCATCACATGTCCCAGTGGGCTCTGTGGGGGCAGGCTCTGTGGGGGCTGCAGGAGGGAGGGAGGGAGACACTGGGGTATTTCTCCTTTGTTTCCTGTCTCCAGCAGAGTCTGTGCCTCTTCCCTCCAGCTCCTGCCCAGCAGGCTCACCCCGATTCTGGCTCCTGCTGGGAGCCTGGATCCTGAACTGCAGGAGAGCCACCATCTCCCTTTGTCCCTCTGCTCTAGAAGTAGCAGCAAGTCCCTGAATTCCTGGGGCAGCCCATCGGCCTCACCTGTCTCTGTGTGCTTCAAGCAGAACTGAAGTCCTGCTTGGGCTTTGACAGAGGTGGCCTCCAAAGAAATTAACAGTGACCCACAAGGTGCTATTGTATGGGTTCAGTGTGCCATCACAGTCCCCGTGTCCTTCCCTGTCCTGCTCACAGCACGACATGCACTGTGCATGCAATGCTCTTCCCCAGGACACAGCTTCCTGATGATTCACTTCTCGCCAGCCCAAAGGATGTTAGCCCTTTCTTCCTTTCCAATTTTGTTTTCTTTCTACAATGTTCTCTATCTTTTTTTTTTTTTAATCATTCCTCTGGGCCTCTCCTCAGAGCTCAGATGCACAGTGCTGCCAATTTTTTGTCCATGCAATGAAAGTCGCTTTGTTGTTTTGTTTCTGATTATATGAATCATATTTGTGCACTGTAGAAACCTGAATGATACATACGTATAGAACAGAAGAAGTGTAAATGGTGTGAAATTCCATCACCCACAACTATGGCAGAAGAGTCAGTGAGGGGACCGGTGACCACCCTTATGCTCCCCTCTCTCCTGTTCCCCATGACCTTCCTACAAGTTTTGTAAAATTAATCACCCCAACCCCATCCACAAAACTTCCCTCCATCCACACCCAGACAACAAAACCCAACCAAACATCCCAGGGAGAACTCCTCAGATCCTTCTCTGAGCTCCCATACTTGCACACACACAGACCTCTGTGCGGCAGGCTTGTTTTGCTGTTGGTAGGTTTTGTTTCACATTAAGCAAGATAACATTATCTCCTACCCTCTATCTTGCTTTTCTTGCTTACTATAATGTATCTCAATTAAGTGGAGGTATAAAGGAACATACCTAAACATAACAAAGGCCATATATGACAAGCCCACAACTGACACCATTCTCCATGGTGAAATGCTGAAAGCTTTTTCTCTGAGATCAGGAATAAAACGAGGATACCCAGTCTCGACACTTTTATTTGACTTTAGTATTAGAAATCTTAGCCAGAGCAATTAGGCAAGATAAAGAAATAAATGGCATCCAAGTCAAAAAAAGAAAAAAAGGGGCATCCAAGTAGGAAAGAAAAAATAAATCTTTGATTCTCTGCAGATGACATTATATTATACATAGAAAACCCTAAAGACTGAATAAAAAAAAAAGTTAAAACCAATAAAAGAATTTAGTGAAGTTGCAGGGTACAAAATCCATACCCAAAAATCTGTTGCATTTCTATTACTAATAATAAACTATCAGAGAAATTAAGAAAATATTCTCATTAACAATTGTGTCCAAAAGAATAAAACGCTTCAGAATAAATTCAACCAAGGTGGTGTGAAGACCTGCTTATTAAGATGTTAATAAAAGAAGTTGAGGAAGGCACAAATAAATGGAAAGATATACCATGCTCATGGATTGGAAGAATTAATATTATTCAAATGTCCATACCCCCCAGAGCAATCTACAGGTTTAATGCAATGCCTATCAAAATTTCAATGACACTAAAAAGTATATATATATAGCAAACAATCTTAAAATATGTGTGGCACAAAAGACCCCAAATAGCCAAAGCAAACTTAAGAAAGAAGAACAAAGCTACAGGAATCACGCCTCCTGATTTCAAACTATATTACAAAGCTACAGTAATTAAAACAATATGGGGGGGGGTGGTTCCTGGGTGGCTCAGTCAGTAGAGTATCTGCCTTCAAGCTCAGGTCATGATCCCAGAGTCCTGGGATTGAGCCCTGCATCAGGCTCTCTACTCAGTGAGGATCCTGCTTCTCTCTCTCCCTCTGCCATTCCTCCTGCTTGTGCTCTGTCTTGTGTGTGTGTGTGTGTGTGTGTGTGAAATAAATAAGATCTTAAAAAAAACAAAAAATTAAAACAATATGGTAACAGCATAAAAACAGACATACAGATCAATCGGATAGAATAGAGAGCCTAGAAATAAACCCATGCATATATGGCCAGTTAATTGCAACAAAGGAGCCAAGAATATGCACTGGGGAAAGGTGAGTCTCCTCAATAAATAGTGTTGGGAAAACTGGACAGCCACACACACAAAATACACAAAATTATGGAACTGGACCACTCACTATCTTACATCACACACGCAAACTAACTCAAAATAGATTAAAGACTGAACATAAAACCCGATGTTATAAAACTCCCAGAAGAAAACATAGTCATTAATGTCCTTGATATAGTTCTTGGTGATGACTTTTTGAATTTGACAGCAAAAGTAAAAGCAACAGAAGAAAAAATCAACAAGTAGGACTTTATCAAACTAAAAAGCTTCTACACATCAAAGGATGCCATCACCAAGGGGAAAAGGCAACCTATGGAATGATTTATTTTTTTATTTTTTTTATTTTTTTAAAGATTTAATTTTATTCATGGGAGACACAGAGACGCAGGCAGAGGGAGAAGCAGGCTCCATGCAGGGAGCTCGACGTGGGACTCGACCCCGGATCCCAGGATCAGGCCCTGGGCTGAAGGCGGCGCTAAACCGCTGAGCCACCAAGGCTGCCCCTGATTTATTTTTTTAAAGATTTTATTTATTTATTCATGAGAGACAGAGAAAGAGAGAGAGAGAGAAGCAGAGATACAGGCAGAGGGAGAAGCAGGCTCCACACAGGGAGCCCGATGTGGGACTCGATCCTGGGACTCCAGGATCACACCCTGGGCGAAAGGCAAGTGCTAAACCATTGAGCCACCCAGAGATCCCCCTACAGAATAATTTAAAAAAAAAAAAAAACAGCTTACAAATCTGATAAGGGGCTAAGATCCAAAATATCTAAAGAACTTATATAACTCAACAGAAAAAAAAGTCCCAAACGATACCATTGAAAAATGAGCAGAGGATCTGAACAGACATTGATCCCAAGAAGACATACAGATGCCCAACAGGTGCATGAAAAGATGCTCCACATGACTCATCATCAGGGGAATGCAGATCATATCCACGACGGGACATCACCTCACACCTGTCAGAATGGCTATCACCAAAAAGACAAGAAATAACAAGTGTTGGCGAGGATGTGGAGAAAAGGGAATCTGAGTACACTACTGGTAGAATGTAAATTGGTGTAGCCACTAGAAAACACAAAGGCCCTCGAAAAATTCAAAATAGAACTCCCACATGATCCAGCAATCCCACTTCTGGGTATTTATCCAAAGGAAGCAAAAACACTAACTTGAAAAGATAAATGCACCTCCAAGTTCACAGCAGCATTATGTATGATAGCCAAGACATGGCAACTCAAGTGTCCATTGATGGATGAATGGATAGGCACACACACACACACACACACGCATGCACGCATACACGTGTGCATATATACACTCTGGACTACTACTCAGCCATAAAAAAGGAAATCCTGCTATTTGAGGGCATTGCACTAAGTGATACAGGTCAGAGAAGTACAAGTACAGTATGATCTCACCTATACATGGGTCAGGGAGGGGGCAGGGAGAGGGAGAGGCCGGCCGCCCAGGGTGGGGGTTTGGGGGAAATGGGTGAACGCTTTTGTTTTCTTTTTAGTTTAAATATATTGAATTTGAAAAATAATACAATGTGGAAACTGCTCCAGTCTGATGACAGCGTCCCTCTCCCGACTGCCCAGGGGTCCCTGGTGTGGATGCGCTCGGCCCGGCGCCCTGTCTACAGGTACCCGCTCTGCTCCCCGCTGCCCAGCTTGTTTTTGTCACATTCAGGCTGTAGAAACATCCCATCCGTGAAGCCTTAAGTCCTGCCGTTCTCGTCGCCCTCGGGGAGCTAGCAGGGGTGGCGGTGAAGGTCCCATGTCTATGTCCCCTGGTGGGTGTTGCCGCTGGCCCTCCGCACCGGGAACGCGTGGGCCGCCCCCGGGGCCGCTCACTCCCATTCCCGAGGCTCGGGAGAGAAGGCCTGACACAGATCTCCGTGTCTTATTTACGCATCGCTGAGGGCTGAGGAGACAGCGGTCCCGTCCGGCCTCTGCCTCCTCGGGGCTGAGCATCTTCTCGCCAGTTAACAGGTGCGGGGGGCTGCTGTTCTGAGAACATCCACCCACCGCCCCAGGCCTTCCACTCTTCACCTCCTGCTGCTCCCAGCTTACTAGAGCTTTCCAGAAACATGCCAGAGGTGGCTACTGCATATTAGTCCTGCCCTCCTCAGACGTGTGGCTGCGCTCTGTTGATTTTGGTTCACAGCATTTTGGCCTTACACACAGTTCTGTTTTATACATCAAATGTGTCCCATACATTTTCCTATAAATTCTGGGTTTCCTGTCTGGCTGAAATGATTGTGTATATTCTCTTGACTTTTCTTGCTATATTTGGATTTTTTACTTTTTTTCCCCTTGACACATCTAACTTTGGCACAAGGCTTCAGCCCTGAGACCCAACCGCATATTCTCTCCTAGTCTCTCACCAAACACAGGGCACAGCCTTCTGTTTTCTGCTGAAAGTACCAAATGGGCCAATGGCCTCTTTTCCTCACCTTTCTGGAAAACCATCTTTCTCACTGCTAATTCTCATTGATCGCTGTGTGTGCGGTGCGTCGGCAGGGGTCTGCTTCAGGTGCTCGGCCACCTCACTAACAGACTATTTCCAAAGCCAGCAACTTCACAGCGAGTTTTAAGAGTTTCTAAGCAAATTCCCTCTCCTTGGTTTCTTTTTCTATTTTCAGAAAATTTTGTTATGCACAAGCAGCTATCCTTCTACATAAAGTTTAAGAGAATGCCATTCACTTTCATTTTTTATTCAATAAAATATCTTAGTGTAATGTTAAATAAACATTGGCTCTCAAATTCTACAATCCTTGATTAAACTAAAAATGCTCAGAAACACACTTGATTCAATCAGTGCTCAGAAACACACTTCAGAAACCCTTGACCTCCTGACGATGATTACAGGGATTTCTTTTGACCATTAGATGCTGGTTCATTTACCAGCTTAATGGGTCCAGTAAAAACCAGCTATACTTGGAGAAAATATTCCTAACTCTTTACACATGTAATTAATACATTTCATGTTTACAGCACTTCCCTATACTGTGTTGTTTGTTTGGTTTGGTTTTTTACTGTGTCTTGGGGAATGAGTGTCTATCTCCTGAGATGTTTGAGGCTCTGCTGCCTCCGGGAAGCCCTCCCTGACCACATCAAGTCTCAGGTAAGTTTACAGGCTCCTACTCAATGACTATCCATGTACTTTATAAATGTTTAGTTCATGTCTCCCAAGAATCCATATAAGGTCAGAAGTAAGGAATCCTCCAGAGACAGGACCACTGAGGCTCAGAGAGGACAAATGGCCAGCCCAGGAACACACAGCCAGTTTGTGGCTTCCACCTTCCACTGTTCATCTTGCTGCCCCAACAGAGTAAAACCTCAGTAATGTTAGCAGATGAGTGGATGGATGGATGGATGGATGGATGGATGGATGGATGGATGGAGGATGGATAGATTCATAGATGGATGGATGGATGCATGCATGCATGGGTGGATGGATAGATGGATGAAATGATGGATGGATAGATGGATGGAGGATGGATGGATGGATAGATGAATGGATGCATGCATGCATGGAGGATGGATGCACGGATGGATGCATGGATGGATGGATGCATGGAGCATGCATGTATGGATGGATGGATGCATGCATGCATGGATGAATGCATGGATGGAGGATGGATGCATGGATGGATGCATGAATGGATAGATGCATACACAGATAAAGCAATTCTGTCTGCAGCTGCTAGAAACTTCTAAGTGGAGAAATACAAATCCATTACCATGGAAAACAGGGGCATTAATTCTTCCCCAGTGGAGCATATACAACCATCCCAAATGGCATCGGATACCAAGGGCTTACCATAGGCAACAGCCTCATCCAGTGTGGTTATTCATAGCCTGCTGCACTTTGGTGGAGGTGGTTTATGACAATGAGACAAAGTCCCATTTCCCACATGCTGTTTCCTGGGACTCGGGCAAACAAGACACGGTGACCATTGGCAGATGTAGATCCTGGGCTATCCCACTGCCCTGCTGGCTTCCAGAAACCTCCCTATCCCAACTCGGTGCCCACCTGGAGAGTGGTGAGGTGACCCCTAGCTGGGCACTGCATGACCGCTCCCTTTGCCTGGCAACTCACAACAAACGATTTTGCTGCTGTGAGCCCTAATTCACAGATGGAGAAACAGAGTCTCAGAGGCATCAGGGTGACCAACATTCCACGGAGGCTCTATGCTGAATGCTGCCATGTGCCACCACCGAGTCTTGACTCTGTCTCTACGAGGACAGGGAGTCCATCACTCCAATTCTCCTAGGAGTTCACTAACTCACAAAGGTCACACAGGAGGATGGGGCTTTGGACTCAAGGAGACTTTCTCCAGAGCTTGCTGCCTACCTGCTCACCATCCCACCTGCTGCGAGACAGGCTGTGGGAGTGTCCCCACCACACCAAGGGCATGGTGCTATCTGCTTCTCATAGCAAGGGGGCCAGGTAGACCAAGTGTCACAGGGCTGGGCCAGGTGGGTGTCAGATGTGAGAGGAACACAGCAGGCCTAGGAGCCCTTGGGGGCCAGGGGCTGCCTTCGGGAATGAGTGCCAGGTGGCAGGGGACAGTCTAGCACCGTGCTGCCTATGGGCCTGATCCACAGAGGGATGGGGAGAGGCTAGGACTCCTGAAAAGAAGAGGCTAGGCCAGGGTCCAACAGAGCAGGGTAGTAAGGCCCCTCCTGCTGTTGGGTGGGCCACACTGTCTTTCTGGGCACATGGGGCTGACAAGGCCCATTTCTTGGGGCTGATGAGACAAGTCAATGAGACTTCCAGTAGACAGGCCCCTGGCCAGCACCTGACAACCAGCAGGTGTGAGATAAATGGCAGCTCTCACCCCTTTTTTTGCTCCACAGACCACCCCCTGCTGCCATATTGGATTCCCTACATACCACATCAACTCTTTCTTTTTTAAAAAAAGATTTATTTATTTGAGGTAGGGGGTAGGCAGAGGGAGAGAGAGGAAGAGAATCCCAAGTAGACTCTCCAATGAGTCTGGAGGCCCAACACGGGGCTTGATCCCAGGACCCCAGGATTGTGACGTAAGCCAAAACCAAGATTCAGATGCTCAACCGACTACACCACCCAAATGCCCCCAGCTCAGCCACTTATTAACTGAATGATGTCAGCAGTTTCTTCACCTTTCTGGGTTTGGCTTCCTAGTTTAGAAAATGAACAGTACTTAAGAGTTAAGAAATGGATTGATAGAATCAGAGGAGCTATAGTGGGACACCCAGCACCAAGGGGACATCTAACACATCTCCGTGTCTTCACTCCACACCCTGGCTGAGTCAGAGGAATAGGAGAAGCACTGAACACAGTGCCGAACCCACCGGAAAATGTTCAAGGCTCTTCCAGCAAAGGCATTTGGGCTGGAGTTATGCTGATAAAGGAACACTTGAACACTCACTTCAATTGCATGTGCAGTGGGAAGAGCCTGAGACTGGAGCCAGAAGCCCCCGCGTGGCATTGCCGACCCCCTCTGATGGTCTGGGCTTCAGGCAGACCTTAGGCTGTGCCATGACAGGCGCCCTGGAATGTACCCCTACCCCTCACCCCTACAGGTGGAGAGCAGTGAGAGGACCTGGCAGGGCGCAGGGCACGGCCTGGAGGGGTAGGGGGCCAGGGGTGGGGCTGCAGCAGCACCAGCTCCTTCCCTCTGCCCATGGCCAGGGCACAGGTCACACAGCCGAGTCAGAGAGTATGGGGCTGGCAAAGGGACGCCTTTCCCTTCAGGGGCACAGAACGAGCTCAGAACCACCCCCTGCCCTGATGCTCACCCCTGGCCCCCAGCCTCGGGTCCTTGGTGAAGTTTAAAATGAGAAATAGTTAAATGTATCCAGCAGGCCAGTGGGCTGGGCCAGTCCACTTCCATCCATGTACCACATACGACTGTTCTGGACCCAGGCCTGAGCCCGGCTTAACCACCAGGGAGCACGCGGCCCACCCTCTCTGTATCTACAGCTCTGGCCACCTCCACCTCCCTGTACCTGCACCTGTCTGTCTGTACCTGTCTGTCCCTGGATCTAGACTGTCCCCACCTCCAACTGTTATTGTTCGGGTAGGGTCATCTGCATCTGTACCATCATTTCCACATCCACAGCACTCCTGCCCCCAGCTGTCTCTATGCCCATCCCTCATCCACTGCACCGCTGCCCCCAGCTGTCTCTATGCCCATCCCTCATCCACTGCACCGCTGCCCCCAGATGTCTCTATGTCCATCCCTCATCCACTGCACCCCTGCCCCCAGCTGTCTCTATGCCCATCCCTCATCCACTGTACCCCTGCCCCCAGCTGTCTCTATGCCCATCCCTCATCCACTGCACCCCTGCCCCCAGCTATCTCTATGTCCATCCCTCATCCACTGCACCGCTGCCCCCAGCTGTCTCTATGTCCATCCCTCATCCACTGCACCGCTGCCCCCAGCTATCTCTATGCCCATCCCTCATCCACTGCACCCCTGCCCCCCGCTATCTCTATGTCCATCCCTCATCCACTGCACCCCTTCCCCCAGCTATCTCTATGCCCATCCCTCATCCACTGCACCGCTGCCCCCAGCTGTCTCTATGTCCATCCCTCATCCACATCACCCCTGCCCCCAGCTGTCTCTATGTCCATCCCTCATCCACTACACCCCTGACCCCAGTGGTCTGTCCTTCTATCCCTAAGTCCTCTCATATCCATGTGCTTGGGCCTGTGGAACGTGTACAGACTAGATCTGAGTCAAGGTCAATGCTGATTCTGTATTTCTAGGAGGTAATAAATTTTGTACAAAACACCCAGTTACCTTGTTTCTATGCAGGTGGTCTCACCGCTGTCTATAAAAGGCCCAGCCCCCCAGGGCCATGGAAATGGGTGATCTGTGTATGCGGGGCTTTTCTCCTTCTGAGTCTGGATGTTCCCTGCTCTACAAATTAATAACTTTCCTACTGGGGCTTCTAAGAGATGGCAAAGATATGGAATATATAATACATATTTAATTTATTCTTATTTTTGATCTCCCAACCCCTCAGATGAGCCTGGGCTCGCAGAGAGAGGTGCCTCTGATCTAAATGACAGCATGTTACCGTTGCCCAGACCACTCGGCACGGCTGTTTAATTTGAACACAAGGAATGGGGTGGAACCTGTCCAATAAGTGCACTCGGAGATGAAGGAACAGTCAGATTCTTGAAAAACAATGAGCTAGCATTTGCATAGGTCACAATTCCCCTGGGTCACTCACACCCTTGTGGTTTTATGATATTCTTTTCTCCCCCAACTGCTGAGGCTGAAGGGGTGACTTTTTTAGTGAAGCACGTCCACGGGCACCCCTCGGAAGGAAAGGCTGGCTTCCATCTCCTGGGCAGCAGGTGCTGAGCTCAGAGGTCATATGGAACCAGAGAGCAGGAGAGCCAGTTTTCAATTCCAGCGGTGGCCCTTCCAGCCCTGAGGCCATAGGCATGTAGCTCCTGTTCCCTGCACCCCGCAAGTACCTCTTGTCCCAAAGCTGTCATAGGCCAGAAGACAGGCATATTGTAAGTGGTAGCCATGCAAGGGACGAGGTGATTGTAGGGGCCAGGACAAGAGGAGCAGCAAAGGCTGTCTGGTGTGGCATGGCACCAGCACACAGACTAGCAGAGTCTGCTGCAGCTCCTTTTAATAAACAGCAGTGGCCGTTCTGATCACACTCCTGAATATCCCTTCTCCACCCTGCGACGGCCTTCCTTTGCACTCATGCAAATTATCCCTTTATAAACAGAGATCGTAGCCCAGCCCAGGGTTCAGAACCATCAGCCCCACAGGGCCCACCGTGACCACAGAATCCTCTTCCACACCTGGGCTAGGTATTGTGGGCCGAGCCCCGTGACACCTGGCTTCGGCCTCCCAAAACTCCTTCCCTGGTAAGACCCTTCAGTTCCAGCGGCGCACATTCTTTGTTTCGAGGAGACCATGAGGCACAGAGCAAGGACACGTTTCATGCGCTGGGGCCAAGCATCCATCTCGGGTGCACAACGGGGAGTTTGATTGCAGGCTCCGCAGACATGGTGCTCACTGCTGGGGCCCACGCCTCCTTCCTGGGAGAGCAGGGGTGACTGTTCCCACGATGTAATTACAGTGGAAATTAAGAAAATCACTAACCCTGCTGTCAGGTGCATAATTAATTTGAGAGACTTAATTGTGTCTTAGCGGGGGAGGATCTCCCTGGTCGGGACGTACTTTAAAGGAGAGGAAGAAGGGATGATACACCTCCAGATTCCTTCAGTCTCACGGTACAGAGGTGCAGCAAGACCAGCAGGAAGACCAACCGTGGAAGGGTCTCTGTTCCCCTCTGTGGGCGGGGACACCAGGGCATGTCTGGGTCCGGTCTGGGCTGTCCTGATGGCAAGGAACGTGCTCGGGCCGCAGAGCCCCGGGAGGCTCATCTTCTGCCTGGCCCCCTTCGCCAGCCCAGCACCTTTGCCGTGAAGCCCGCTCAGCATGCGTGGCGCATAAATCCCACTCCTTGGGTGCTCCTGGCCTCACCTCCTGCAGCAGACGGGGCTGCCAACGTGCAGGGAGTCAGATAGTCACCAATGACTGTAACATTAACATAGAGGTGTCCCCACTTTTATCCCTTAAGAAAGACAAAGATGTAAAGACAAAGGAGAACGGTAACTAAGAGACCAGCACAGAACCAGCAAAGGAGCTGGGTGCCCTGCAAGGCCTGTGCAGTGCCGCAGTCAGGCGGCACAAATCTCAGTGCCCCAGAGAAGGAGGCCAGGCCCTCTCTCCAGAGGGCTCCCAGGAGGGAGGGTCCACACCGGGCACAGCCGGCTAGGTGCTGCCAAGACTAAAGCCCCAGGCCGATGGCAGGAGTCTGATGGGCCCTAAGGTTTGGCCACGGGTTTCCTTCCGTCAGGCTGCCACAGGGCACACTCCACTTGAGCCTCAAACAGAGGCCCTGGTGGTATGTGGGAGGAACTGAGGTTCCATCCATTGCTGCCCCCAGTACCAGGTTTTCCCTGAGTTACCTACGGAGACAAGCAAGGATCCTGCACGGATCACAAGTCCTTCCTCAGGAGCCCCTAGACTTACTCCTGCCTGTCCGTCCCTCCATGCCCCCAGCACGGCCTGTGCTTCCCACAAGCCTGAGGCAGTGCCCCCTAAAGCAGACAAGGATGCAGGAGTGGGAAACTTCCTTGAAAAATGATCCCAAGAGGCACCTGCAGAATGGTAGGGCCGGGGGTAGGGCAGAGGATAAGACAGGGGGAAGGGTGGTCAGGAGGAGTCATGGCTGTGGGGGCTCAGTGCTGTGGGGTCTTGAGAGGTGGCACAGAGCACGCCAGGAGCCAAGAGGCAGGGGTGGTAGGGAGGGGGTTCTTCTCAGGCCTTTCCCCAGCACCGCCTGCTGCCCCCATGTGGGCTGAACGAGGGGACCACTCCAAGTCCTTCTACACACTGTCCCAGCACAGGGCTCACGGGGTTCTGCCTCCTGCTCCCAGACACCTGTCCCTTTGCAGCCATGCTGCACTCCAAGGATGCCACGGAGAGGACCGGGGTCCGATCACGTGTGCACTCCCAGCTCCTGGCAGCTGCTTTGTGCTGACTGAGGCAGGGAGCGCTATGTAAACTCAGGACCCACTGCGCCCCGGTGATGCTGTGTCCACCTTACTGCATTTTCTGCCCACGATGACCCCGGAGGTCAGTTGTTCTTTTCCTTTCAGAGACGAGGGGACGAGGCTCAGGCCAACTGGACAGGCAGCTCCCGGTTGCAGCCAACCCCTCCCCATTCAGGATGGAGTCCCCTGGAAGGCAAGGCTCCATCCCAGCTGCCATTAGGTGGGACCAGGTGAGCACGCCTCCTGCAGCTCTGTCTGTGCACCTTCCAAAACCAGGGAACCAGTGGGATCTCTGCCCATTGGCTCCCAATTTCAATGGGAAGCAGATGTGTTATGTCCCCAGCACCGACCCACGGAGCCCAACAGTGGACAGAGCACCTGGGCCTTCCCATCACCTGTGACACAGGGTAGAGGTGTGCACAGTGACATATCGGTCCAGGCAAGGGTCTGGGTCACTGAGTCCACGTGGAGGTGGCCTGTTCCCACCTATGTCAGCATGCTCAGGCATAGGAGAGCTGGCAGGGAGCCGCCATCCTTCATATCCATGACCCCACACACGTCCACCCCCCAGAAGTGCAGCCATCTGAAATGAGGACAGAAGGACCCCAAAGTGCAGCTGGGTCACACCACAGGAGATGAGCCACAGCAGAAAATCATTTCTTAAAACTGTTCTTTCCATTTTTTTACAAACTGCCTGGTGGCCATTTGGCTTCTGAAATTCATGGCAATGAATTTTCTGGAAAGAATATGGTCTGGAGTCTGGGACCTGGCTCCCCGACTAGGTCATGACTTGGGACAAGTCACTTACCCTTGTGATCCTCAGTTTCCCCATCTGTGCAGGGGGGGCATGGAGGCACTTGCCACCTTGGGTGACAGAGCTAGCGCTTACATATGGCGAAGACGATGATTATAACTAATGGAGAAACCTGAACTGTGGGATTCTTTGGATGCAGGACTCTTATGAGCCTTGGCTGGAACCCAGCCAGGCGAGGAGCCTCAGCAGGGTCAGTCGTGCTGAGGAATTGGGATGGTCCCAGCATCAGGACGGCCGCATACTTCCCACGGGGTGGCAGGGGAGGAGCCCTGGTGATGAAGGTGCAGAGGCTGGGCAAGTCCCCCAGACCTCCCAGAGCCTCTGTTTCCTCATCTGACAATAATAGCAACCCCAGCAGGTGGAGAGGAAGGCTGAATGGGTCCCTCCTAATGGGGACTCAGGACTGGTGAGAGGCACACAGTGGGTCTTCCAGTAGTGTCCTGGATCTCCATTCCTTCACGTACCAACAGACCAAAGGGAGAGGGAATGGCAGAGACGGCAGGATGGGGAGAGACAATGGGGTGTGCGCCTCTCGAGCCTGAGGCCTCAGCCATGTGACGCTACTTCTCTCCATCACTCTGACCTAGTGTCTTCTTCTGCAGAATGCCCACTATCCATTCATAGCATTGCTGTTTAGAGTAAATTAGGCCCCACATATAATGATAAGGCCCCCAGCTCAGTTTTGTGTTGTTCTCCTACTGTGTGCAGGCACCTGTACAAACTACACTGCAGAGCCTGGTGTAGCATGGAAAGGCACCTCTGGCCTCCCTGATGGAGCTGTGCTGTGTTCACCACCACAGGACCCCCTTGTTCCTGCCCCCAATTGGCAGATGCATCCCTCCCCATCCTGATGGTCAGGTTATCCCACCCCCCACCCACCCCACCACCCACCCCACCCCCCTACACCTCTGCTGATCAGCAGGTGCATCCCCTCCCATTGGCAGGTGCATTCCCTCCCTGGAAAGGCCCCTCCCATCCAGGGACCTTTCCACTCATGCCTAATTTCCTTCTGGAGCTGCGGCCTTTTCAAATATCGCCCATGAATAATGGATCCTTGTTACAAATTTAGAGAATGTCCTTGGTCCCACAACTTGGCCTTTTTCTTTATCATGCTGGTTTATAAGAAAACTAATCCCTTGAAAATACGTTGTTCCCTTAACCAATTTCCTGACAACTAAATTTAAGTTGCTAATTTTGCAGCTTCTCTGCAGAGTGCCACTGGCTCGATGCCCTGAGTGTGGGGTCAGGGAAGGGGTCGAGGGCCACAGGAGCCTTCCAGAAAGTTCTAATTCCTGGGAGTCAGATGTGTGATGGGAAGGGCCCTTGGAGTCAGAGCCAGATGGGAACCCTCACACCCCTGCTCCCTGGGCGGCCCCAGGGCCAAGCCTCCTCCTCTGGGCTTCGGGCCCCTCACCTGAGCTTCAGGGGGAATGTTCTCTGCAGTGTTCTGGAGGGTTCTGTGGTGCAGCGTGAGCATAGAGAGGGGCAGCGGTGCTGGCACAAAGTAGGTCCTGTTGCTTCTGCTTCCCCCCCCTTCCTTCCTTACATTAACAGGGTAAGGCACAGGAAAAACTTTCCAGAATAATCTCCAGAAAGCTCCAAATTCCCTTCTTGTCCACTCACCTCTGCGACTTTGGCACTGACTATACCACCCAAGCAGTGGAGTCTGGGTCTGCTGCTCTGTTGCCATGCCCAATGCCTCCCTCACTCTCGCAATGTTCCCAACACCTGGTGCTGGTGCTGCCGGGCCTAGGCGGCACTAAGGACGTAGGGATGACAGACATGAAGTATGGACCGAACAGGATGTGTCCAGAGAGTCGCAAAGCCCTGAGCTCCAAGGGGCAACAACCAAGCTCCCTGTGCTGCCCCATGCTCCTGGAGTCCCATTCTCTACCTCTTTCAAGGTCAAGCTCAAGATCACCCTCCTCCAGAAGCCCCTCCTGGCACCCCCTCGGCCCCCTGACCCTTCATTACTTAGGCCCTAGCCCAGCTCTTGTCCTGGCTGAGCCAGCTTCATGGCACCCTGCAAGGTCAGGTACTACTCGTCAGGTTGCCCCTACCTCCCACCAGCCAAACGCCACCCACCTCGGCACCCAGATTCTCAAGAACTAGGCCTGGCCTCTCACCTCACCCACCACCAGCCCTGACAGGGACCCAGGAGAGAGAGAGCTCATGCCCTGGGTTCAGCATCGCTCCTCACCTGGGTGCCTTCCCCGGGGCAGTCCCTCAAATCAAGGCAGCGCTCAGTGCAGAGCCCTTGACCTCCCAAGCACTGTCTGGACTGGAAAGTGGCTGTTCCCATTTAGTGGATGAAGAAACTGAGACCCAGGAAAAGTGAGAGAGCTGCCAAAGGACAGGCCGCTGGCTGTGGGGCAGGGATTTGCCCCAGGCCTTCCCCACATAGACCAAGCGGGATGTTTGAAAGGTTCAGTTGCTGGCCACCAGCCGTGTCCTCCTGACATCCCTGCATGCGTTTCTCATTTCCTGCATTTGTCCCCTGGGTCCTGTGGGGTTCACCCCATGTGACGGTGTGAGCCCTGTGAGGGCAGAGCCTTCCGGGCCCCCTGTGGGCTGCTGTGAGGCCCGGGGTCCCGGGCTCGGGCAGGGCAGCCCCCTCTCCTCCGTGCCTTATGGATGCCGCGCTCAGAAGTCCCCGGTGCTCCCCACTTGAGCCTGCCCACCACCTGGAGCGAGGCCCTGGTCAGCTGGCTGCCCCTGACCTGCGGGAACCCCGAGCCAGCCTGGCCCCCCAAGCACCCCTGCCCTCAGGGACAAGCAGGAGAACAGCAATCGTGCCACCTGAAACAGGGCTTGTGAGGAGGGAAGCGCTGCCGGGCAGAAGGGCTCACAGGGCATGTAGCTCACAGGCTTAATAAATGTTTGCTAGACGCCAGCTGTTACTGCCACCCTCTCCTTTTACAGATAGAACATCGAAGCTCAGAGAGGTTAAGTGATGTGCTCAAGGTCACACAGTTTGCATCAGGAGGGGTCAAACCCAGATAGATCTTAATCAAGGCAGTCCCTCTGCATTTATTCCATCAGCCAGCATGAAATGGGCACCTACTGTATGCCAGCCCCTGCACTAGCTCCTGGGTATCTAGGATAGTGATGTGAAAAGTGCTGCACCTGCTCTCAGGGAGAGGCGCTCGCTTAGGGACCTGGGGAGGGTCCACGGTGCAGGAAGCTCTGTGACCCCGAGCAGAGCTGCCATGAGAGCAGAAGTGAGGATGCCCCACCCCAACGTAGCCTCAGCCAGAGCCACAGGTAGCTTCTGGAGGATGTGATACGTTCCTGGAGGACTGCAGCGTGAGTACAGGCTGCTCAGCTAAGAGGATGCAGGAAATAGCATGTGCCAAAGCGTGGAAGAGAAGATAAGCGTTGTGTGCTCAGAGGATGCCAAGGAGGTTCGGAGTGGAAAGAACTCAGAACTGGGGGATAGAGAAGGAAATAGCTGGAGAGCTTGCAGGGAAAATTTTGGTTTATACTCGCAGGAGGGCAAAGGGAAAGCCGTGAGAGTATTCCAGAGCCTTCCGGAACAGAAGAGCAGCACAGTGAGGATGGACTGGAGAGGCTGGGACAGGCAGCTGGGACGCTGATGAGAACAAGGCGGGCAACCCGTCCCTCTATCACTGGATCCCGACCAGGGCAGGGCACACTGGGGATGATGCCTGGGAGCTGTCTCTCCCCTGTTTGCACCCCTCGTCCCCCTGCCTCCTCCAAGAAAGGAGATCTCTGAGTGGGTTGTCCCAGCAATCATGGCCTTTGAGGCTAGCCCCTCGACAGTGGCAATCCTGACCCCTTTAAAAGACCGACACGGGGAGCGTTCTGTGAGCAAGCTCTGTGGCCTCCGCGCAGGAACTGCCTGGGCTCTATTCCACGAGGAGAGCTGTGTCAGCTGTCCTCCCCCTCCCTGCCCTAGACGGGGCTGGCACTGCCATGCCAGGCAGAAGGATGCATTCTTGGGGTCCTCCCCAGCCCTGAGCTGAGTCTGGGTCCCCACACAGTCAGAAGGGAAATGGTCTAGGAAAAGAGGATCCCAGTAGGAAAATAAATAACCCAGCGTAGAGGCCTCTGGATCTTCCTGCAGAGTTCACTGCAGGTTGGCAGCACTTCCCAGCCACAGTTCACCACTCACCTGGGGTCAGGGCCCCCTCCGCACCCCTGCCACCCGGTGTGACCCTTGGGGTCTGGCCAGCACCCTCCCTCTGACCACCTTCCCATCCCACTGCTTTGCACCCTGCCTGTCCTGCTGCAGGGGTTCCTACAAACCCAGAGCTGATGGGAGCGTCAGCTGTGAGCCTGGTTCACGGCCCTGGAGTAACCCCCACTTCACACAGGTTGCTCCTCTCCACTGGACGCCCCTTGTCCCATCCACTCACTCGGCAGCCGGCACTTCCCAGAACTCAAGCGCCTGGAAAGAGGAACCCTTAGCTCACAAGTGTTTTCCTGATGAAGAAGGTTTTTGACTGGGGTTTGAGCAGGCATTTGTGTTTTCCAGAACACTTCTGTCTGTGAGCAGAAATGGCAGGTTCACCTGAACTACACGCAATTATTTCAGTTCAGAGGCCTCGACTTTCATACACAGACCAGATTTTCAAACCTAAAACAATACATTTCTCGTGGCCTTGCTGGCACAGAGCACTGGCTGGGGATGGTTTAAGACACCAGCATTAACCATAGGACGGATCTGTGGATTCCTTGGTGGATACCTTACCACCAAGAGGAAGGTGATGCTTTGAGAAAGGCTTCACACAACTCTGAGACCTCTTAAATCCACACTGTGGCCCGGACAGCAGCAGTGGTTGCAAACACTGGCACCTGACAAGGCCCTTGATGCGAGACGGGGTGCAGGAAGCAGTTTCAAGCAAGCATAGAGGTTCTGCAGCCAGAAATTATGAGGTCGATGCAGGGTGCCCGGGGATGGGAGCGTGTGAGAGCATGCAGGGAATTCAGGGTGGTGAGCTCAGGGGTGACCCGAGGCCACCCGCCTGGCCCCCTACCCTGCTGATGGCCGCAGGAGGGCCAGGAGCCAGAGGGGGAGCCAGAAGGAACACTTCTGGAGTTCGGGGCTGCACCTCACCATCTGTGCAATTATGTGGTTAGCATCCATCTCTCCAACTAGACTGTCCATCCCTGAAGGTCTCCCAGCTCTGGATGGTGGAAAGCATTCACTAAATAATTATTGAATGAATGAATGAATGAATGAATGAATGAATGAATGAATGAGAAATGCACAGACACATGAAAGAAGCCAGTGGCCAGTCATGGCAAAGCAGGTACACTGCTTTATTCATAAGTGACACACTCGATCAGATCTGACTCCTGCACAACAGGGCACCAATGCTTTCCCATCAGGTGGCCAGGGGACACCTGGGCCCATGTCTCAGCTTGGCCACTTTTGGTGGCTTCTCCACACTGAGCCTCTGTTTTCTGACCTGTAGATGAAGCGGCCATTCCTGTCCTGGTGAGTCACAGGGGCTCCCTGTGGGGATAGAGGCAGGGAAGTCTGGCAAAGTGTGGTGTAAATGATGGGGTTTCCAGGAACGCCAGGTAGAGAGTCTACAGGAGGCACAGTCTATGCCAGAGTAGGGCTGGGCATCTATGCGGGTGGGGGCAACAAAGCAGGACACCTGATGACATTTGCTTCTTCTTCCAGCCCGATTTCTCAAACTGCGAGGCTGAAGGTGGACACAGGCCCCAATCGGGACCCCATGGCGCACTTAAGGTTCCTGCCTTTGCCAGAAGTGGGTCCCTCTTGCAGGTGCATAGCTGTGGCTATCACTGAGGTCCTGGTGAGCTCTGGGGCTGGAAACACTGCCTTGGTGACAGGGAACCCGGCTGGCCAGATTGGAAGGACTTAGCTGGACGAAGCAACCAGCACATGGGGCCCTCAGTGCCCTCCTTTGGAGTCCACAGCAGACGTTACTAATTAATCACTGCACTCTGTGTTGCTGGGACCATCTTTTTTTCTGTTAAGATTTTATTTATTTATTCATAAGTGACACACAGAGAGGCAGAGACACAGGCAGAGGGAGAAGCAGGCTCCACGCAGGGAGCCCAATAAGGGACTCGATCCCAGGACCCCAGGATCACGGCCTGAGCCAAAGGCAGAGGCCCAACCACTGAGCCACCCAGGCGCCCCTGGGACCATCTTAATTTCAGAGCACAGAGTCCAGGAGATCTGAACAACCTGAAACGCGGAACCTACTGACCCCTCTCCTCGCTGAGCTGCTAGAGGCAGCCACAAGAAGGAAGCACGGGGCCTGCTGATGAGAGAGCTGCTCTGCCCTGGATTTCTTTCGCCTTTGTCCCTGGGTGGAATCGGGCTGTGCCTGATGTCTACAAAGAGAAATTTTAATAGAATCACGGCAACCCCAGGATATAATACCATTCACTATGACCCTTAATTAAGGTGCAGAGAGCCCACAGCCAGAACCCCAGCACCATAGCTGCTGGGGCTTAATTGAGAGAAAGAGATGCAAAGAAGTAGATGGCCTGGCAGCGTGGGGCTGGGGGTGGAGGAGAGCCCCCACCCAGGTGGCTCTGAGCTCGTCCATCACTGCTTTGTGAGTCTGGTGGAAGCCCATCTTAGCATGCGGCCTCCCTGCAGGCTGGTAATCCCTAGGCAGCCGGGAGCACAGACACCCATGCAGCTTGGCCTCCCCAGCTCCAGCAGTGAGAGAGAATGTTACCAGCATCACGGTCATAATTTTCCATGAAATTTAGATTGTGGCCAACAAGGCCACTCAGGCATTGATGTCGGAGGTGATACATCAGGACTGCCTGGACAGCAGGCAGGGGTCCCAGGCTCAGGACCACCCCCTGCCACTCCCTGCTTCCCAGGGGAAGTTCTGGACAATTGCAGCTGTCCAGGCCCCCTCCCTTCCCCTGTGAGATGAGGACAGCTCAGCCCACAGTTAAAGGTCTTTCTGATGACCGAGTGGACACATGAACGTAAGGGGGGGGGGTTGGGAACACCCAGCTTCAAGCCATTCTCCAGAGAAGCTCCTGTGGCCCCTCCAGGCCAGTGGCATCTCAGCACAGGGAGAGGTGGCACGGGGGCCTTCTGCCTTCCAGGCTGGAGGGAGATGGGGTGCACTGGGGAACCGTGGGGTTTGCAGTGGGTTTGTCAGCGACCCTCAGAAAGGTGAAGTCCACATCCTAATCCCCAGAACCTGCAGATGCAAACTACCTGGGGAAAAGGTGTTTGCAAACATCAGTGGGTGAAGAGCCTGCAGAGGAGACCATCCCTGGATCGTCTGTGGACCTTGAATCCGACAACACATGTCCTCATAAGAGGATAAGCAGAAGCAGGGATGCAGACAGACAGACATGGGGAGAAGGCCGTGTGATGGCAAGCAGTGATACAGGGACACGGCCGCAAGCCCTGGGGTGCCTGGAGCCCTGGAAGCCAGAAGAAGTGGACGGAGTCCCTCCAGGGCCTCAGGATGGAGTGTGGCCTGACAGCACCTCGATTTCAGCCTCGTGGCCTCCAGACCCTGAGAGACGGAACGGCCTCTTCTAAGCTCCCAGTTTGTGCTAACTTGTGAGGGGAGCCCCAGGCCAGGGACAGGGCAGGGGCTTCTCTGCCGGGCTGGGAAGGACAGTTCAGCCTCGCCGCCCTGGCAGGTGAGAAAGCCCGGGCCTCGGGCAAGGGAGAGGCCAGCAGCACCAGTCTGCCAAGAATGAAGTGGCCTCCGCTGAGCCAAAGCCAGGCCCCAATGTGCCGGAGAGGCAGAGGGGACAGCTTCCGGGCCCTGGGCTGGGGCCACCCAGGTGCTCCACACAGAGCCCGTCCATGGTGATAAAAGGCCACACAGATCTACAGGCAGCCTCAGGGTGGGGGTGAGGTGCTAGGGGTGCGAGAACACCATGGGAGTACGTGCCCGATGGCAGATACAGCGGCCCTTTGCAGGGAAGACAGAGGTGCAGTTCTTTTAAAATTTTTTTAAGATTTTATTTATTTATTCATGAGAGGTACAGAGAGAGGCTAAGACACAGGCAGAGGGAGAAGCAGGCTCCTGCAGGGAGCTCAATGTGAGACTCGATCCCAGGACCCCGAGATCACGCCCTGAGCCGAAGGCAGATACTCAACCACTGAGCCACCCAGGTGCCCGGAGATACAGTTCTCAACGCCCCTAATCAGCCCCCTCGGAGAACAGGAGAACACAGTTAGGTGAGTGGCAACCCCCCGCGTGGCGGCAGCGAGCAGCACACGAGGTTTGAGGGCAGGTCACAGGGGCCCCCAGGACGATGGACACCAGATGCCTCTCAGCACATGTTGGTTTTTACTGCGCTGTGTTTCCTAGGACACCGCAGGAAAGCAAAGAAACATAAAAACACTTAAACGCTTGAAAAACTAACTCGGAAAAATCACACGCATCCATCTAGAACAGCCTGGGCTTCGGAATTCCAGAGATGCTACTAAGTACACACGCCTCCAACTCTCCAGGCCTCAGTTTTCCAGGAAAGGGTGGGGACTCGGTGGCGTCAGCCCTTAGAAGAGAAGGCGTACGGGCCAGCGCGGGCTGCACCTGGCCACAGTCAGCCCTGGGTCAGGTCAGTGCGCCTCCTCCCCTCTTCCCTCTTCCAGGCTTAGATGATCTCAAAGGCCCCAGACCCCAAGAACCCAGGCTGGAAATCCTGCTCAGACTTAGTCGCAGGTTATTTTGGGTCTACCTTAGTGGAGAACACCGCCAGATGCGTCATCACTATCAGTTACCCACCTGCTATCAAGATAGACGTATACCGGGACCTCTGACACCTGGCGCGGCTCGGGCCTTTCCCACTGGACCGTTCTTGCCAGGCTGTGGGGCCGGCAGGGCCGCTAACACCTAATTCCCAGAAGCAGTGGCGGTCCTGGGGAGTAGGCGAGCTGCCCCAAAGCCAGCTCAGTGGGGGGACTGAGATGGGCTGTCCCTGCTAGGGTCCCCCATGCTTGTATTCCTGCCAGGATAGCAGCCGTGAGGAGCTAGGAGCTGTGGTCCAAGGCCCGATCCCCGTGAGTCACAGCAAAGAAACTGAGGCTCAGAGCTCTTAATGCTCACGCCCATGCCCAGTAGAGATGCAAGCGATCCTCTCTGGCCCCTTCCTCCGCTGAGGGCTCCAGCTGAGGGGAAGGACACCCCAGGCACCGACCCTCGGTTTGCACACCACATTCTCTTTCCTGGCAACTTGGAGACAGGTCTGGAGAAGCTGGCTGAGCAGATGCCTGACTTACCACCATGACACAGACTCACGGTCTGCCAGGTGGGATGGAGCATTTGTGGGAGCAGAAGAGCTCATTCCCCAAAGGGAAGCAGGGAAGAAGAGGGATGGAGAGAGAACAGAGTGGTCACCTGACTTCACACCTGCTAAGTCACCTGCTAGCATCATGTGGGCCCTCACCTGGGTCCCTGTGACTGGCTGATAGCACCGCTCGTCCAAGACAGGCAAGGCCACTCAGGGCGTCTTCCCCACTCCATCCCCAGGGACGAGGCTCTGCAAACCCAGGGGAATGTTCATCCTCGCCTCCTCAGCCCAGACCTCAGGGCTCCTGACCTGGTCAGAGCTGCTGCCTCCTTCCTGAGCCCCAGATCCCCACTCTGCCACCTGGGGCTGCCCGCCTGACCACTCCTGTCACTCCCCACCACCTCGGCATCAGGCCCCTAGAGTGGTCTATACTAATATGACCCCCACCTGCTCTTCAGGCCTTACCTCCTACAACTGCCACTGCCACGCCCAAACAACGCACCAACAGCTTCAACAACCACCAGCCCCACATTTCCAGCCTCCACACGCTTGCTCATATTTTCTCTCCTGTCTTCCAAGGCCATAACTTCCACGATGGCCTAGAAAACTCCTACACATCCTCCAAAACCCTTCCCAAAGGTCACTTCCTCCTATGGCCCTCCCTGAGGCTCCCCAGCACATGAATCCTGCCAATAGCTCTTCTTCTCTCATCTCTTCTACATTTTACCATAAAGCATGGTGACATTGCATGACTTCCCACATCCCCTCCATAGACCGGGAACCCCCCAGAGAGCAGAAGGTAAGTCTCTTCTCTGTGTTAGGGTTTTCAGGCCTAACAGGCCCTGGAATGCTGTGGATGTGCCAAAAATATTGTCTGAACTAAATTAAATTACTCTGTGAGCTCCTGCCCTCACAGATAACTGTGAGTTTTATATCCCAGGGCTGGCCCTGAATGAGCTAATATGATCACTGCATCAGCTGCCAACCCCCAGGATTCCAGGAAAGCATCCATGGGAGGAAGAGAAGATGAGGCCCACGGCCTGGGTCCAGCACGCCTCTCCCAGGAGGACCTGTGTCCAGGGCAAAGTGCTGACTTGGGGGGACACCTGTTTCACCCCTGGTGACAGTTCACCAGCTGCTCCCCTCTGCTGACCTCCCCGCCACCCTGCCCAGACAATGTAGGATATAATTCATGGCAAAGGCGATGGGTGTCTTCTATCCAACGTGATTCAGATCAGATCCAGCCCCCAAGAATATCACACTATAGTTCCAACCAAGCTGACCCATTTCTGAGACCTCCTCACAGAGGCCGGGTGCCGACTGGCCTGCCAGGAGGGTGGGACCAATACCATGTGATATGACCAGCCCTGGCACACGGCTCCGACCCTATAATCCTGTAAGGGAAGTAGCCCCATCCCCAGCGCCCACGCAGGCACACTCTCCCAGTCCCTCCGGCAAATCCTCAGTGGGTGAACTCCATGGCTCCCCAGCACTGACAGGGGTTGGTGGGCGTTGATGGGGAGTGGGTGTCATCGAGAAAAAGTGGGCTAAGTGAGCCTCGCTGTCTGTCCTCACACCCAGATCAGCAGCCCGGCACTGGCCGGTGTTCAGCACCGCCTTGCTCATCAGGCCTACTGTCGGAAAGAAACCAAGCTTCCTGCAGAGGCTCAAACGCCAGGACAAAGTGCCCGGGACAGCTCAGCAACCAGGCTTGGGGACTGATCAGGGTCCCCCCAACCAAGCACCACAGATTGCCTCTCACAGTCTGGAGGCCTGACATCCAAGATCAAGGTGTGTGCAGAGCCTCCCTCCCTCCAGACGCCCCTGGGGAGGGTCCTTCCCCATCCCCCAGCTCCAGGGGTTCCCCGGTTTGTAGACACAGGGGTCCAACCTGCCAGCATCGCCACATGGCCCCCACCCGACTTTCCCACAAAGGTTTAAGTATCCTGACAACAATTTCCCAACCATCACAGTTAAGAGGAGCCTCCCCAGAGGCTGCAGAGAATCCCCTGAACTGTGGTCCAAAGTTAACTTTCAAATAATGAAACTTGGAGTCAAAAAGCCTCTCCAGGGGACTCGTTCATGGGAGGGTCCTGACCAGGCAGGCTGGACAAAGGTAAGGCCACATTCGGGACCCCTCGCCCAGGTCCCCCTGGGGCTCTCCAAACCTTCATGCTGCCCCAGGCGGCCCTGACTCTGCACCTCTACCACTCTCGCGGACCCTCCCCGCTGCTCCGTCCCCTCCCTGACCTCCCCCTAGGGTTGCTCACTGCATCACTCACAGAAAACCCTGCCAGCCCAGCCTTTTCCCTCCCCAGGACAGTGCACACCCCTGCTAGTGGTCATGCTCTCCTGCTGCACTGGGAGGTCCCCAGGGGAGGTCCCCATGCAGCCAGGAGCCCCAAGTGCTGAACAAAACCAATAGAACAGTCACTGTGTGGGCAAATGAGGGCTGTAGTCTCAGTTTTGAGGTGTAGACACTTTTCCTGCCATGGACATGCTTTGGGAAGTACACAGTGCCACACTTGTTGGAGGAGGGGCTATGGAGCTGAACCCCATGAAACCCCTGCTGACTCCAAGACAACACTAGTTCCATTAATGAAATATCAAAACTGGGATCCCAGCTGGGGCAGGGATGCTCCAGCCAGCTCACGCTCCGATACCGAGTGGGCAAAGGCTCAGAGGGACAGCCCGGGACCTTGGGGACCATGAGTTGGTCCCCCGAGCCAGGGGCAGGTTGAGGGCCACTTTGGCACAGTCAGCACTGTCCCCATGACCGGATCACCAGTAGAATCACTACTGTGACAATGGTGTCACGGCAACCCACTGTGGGGTCAGTCATCCTTGCACTGGCGCTGAGGAAGCCACACTTCGAAGATGGCAGGGTCTGGAGAGCTAGGGGTCACAGATACCACAAATGGATGCCCCAGCCTTCCTCCAGAGGCCGGGTTCCTCCTCAGGGCTGAACAGAGCTGTGATCACTTGGACCTGACGCCAGCAAAGCCTGTGCAAAGACTACCCATCAGAGGGCACATGTAATGGTGCATTTCACAAACATCATCTGAGAAGTGAGACATGTTTCTATGCCCAGAGGAAGGCGCTGGGTTGCCAACTGCCATGAGCAGCGCCGAGGACGCACCTGGTCTATGCACGCCCACCCACAGCTGGGGGACAGCCAGGAGCCAATGCGGTGGACGAGACCTGATCCATCTGTCCCTCCCCAGGAACCGGCCCCCACTCATACCATTCACAAGTGCCATTTACAACAAACTGGGGCCCAACACAGCAGTGGATCTGAAGGTGTTTCTTAGGAATTTTTAAGGGAGCCCTGACTTGGGGGGGGGGGCATGTAGTTCATTGAAAAGACAGTCACGAGGGAGCACAGAGGCTCTCTCCTCATGAAGGGAGAGGCCCCAGATTGCTCTTGGGAAACTGAAGCCGTTCTGTGAATCCCGAAGATGGACCAGCAGGTGCAGCATGTGATGGAGGAGGGGCATGGGGGTGGCGGAAAGAGGGCTGAACAAGACACAGTGCAGGCGTGGACTGGTCACCTTTTTCTTCCAAGTTCATCTGCCCTCTGGACCCGAGTCTGGGCTAGACAACAGTGTCCAGGTCTCCAGCCTTCGGCTCAGCTGTCCCTCTGCCTGGAAATGTCTTCCCTTTGATCCCTCCAGGCCCAGCATGCACCCTCAGCTTGGAGAGCGTCCCGGTACCACCTAAAACAGCACCTCCTTTCCGTCTGCCCTCTGTCACCTGCCTCCTAACCCTCTCCCTCAGACTTGGCCTTTCTTCACGCACTAAATGTTCTCGGGGACCCCACGAGGGGCTGCACGTTGTTTTGGGCTCTGGAAACAAAGCAGGGACATGCAGATTAGCATCAAGTCTTTGTCTTTAGACTGGCCTGTGTCCCGCAGGGTACGTGAGCTCCATATGACAGAGGCTGTGTGTTCATGTGCTCGGTCCTGATAGTCCTTCCACAGCTCCCTCTCCAACCTTAGCCATCCCCCAGGGTATCCCCAATCATAGTCTCCAGACATGACAACAGCTACCAAGGTCTCCCTCCTCAAGCAGCCAATGGCGCCTCTTGGCCCCAGGGCAGAGCCAAGCTTCCCCTGGCAGCTGAGACCCCCAGGGAGTGCCCATGCACCTGTCCAGCCTCACCCCACCTGCCTTTCTGCTCCTACCACCCTCAGGACTCAGGATGGCCCCAAATATACCTGTCTTCTCACTTGTGCTGACTCTGTTCCTTCCACCCAGGATCCCCTGCCTGCAAACCTATCAAGACTTAACTCAAATGCTACCTACCAAAGGGTGACCTATGAGGCCCACATAGGCAGGATTACTTAAAAACACTCAGTTGCCATTTAATCAGCACCTAAAATAATCACATCTGCTCTGAATTCCCTACGGATGGATCTGCAGCTTCATATTGGCCCAGAAAGGTTGGGGATTGTGCCCAGAGCCACATAGCCCTGACTGGCAAGCTGTAATCCTACAGGCTATGTGCTCGTAGCTCACTCTCTGCCCGGCTCTCGCTCTGCATCCCTCCAACAGCCCAGATCACACTCATTCTCTGCCCATCAACTGGTCTCTGCCCTTTCCCAGCCACAGCTATAGGCCCCTTGAGGGCTGCATCTTTTAGACTCCTTTTAAACCCCAATACTGCCCAGTCCAGGGGCCAGGACAGAGCACATGTGCTAATGAATAGGATGCCCTAAGGGGGCTAGAACATAGGATGCCTTCTACCTATACTAGAGCTTTTTATTTTTTTCTTCTATAACAAGGCTAGAAAGGGAGTGGGAAAGGGGGTAGGCGGGGGAGGGGGATGGGTAGGTGGGTGGACAGATGAACAGATGGTGGGTGGACAGATATAGTAACTTGCTGTGTGACCCTGAGCAGGTCTCTTGGCCAATCTGAGCCCCATTTACTCTTCTAGGGGAAACTGGGGAGAAGGCTCAAAGAGCAGAAGGAATGTTTCTTCCTTAGCCATGAACCTGCCTAGGGAAGACTGGACTCCCTAGACCGGTGACTTCAGTACATTTGTCTGCCTCCTTTGTGACCTCTGACCTCTTTTTTTCTTTTCAATATGGCTAAACATGAGGACCCATTGTCTGATAACAGACGCCTACCTCCTTCTGGTGACAAATTCCAGCGGTGCCACTAATCTTACCTCCCCATGAGATGCTAGGTGGGAGATTGTTTTTAAACAGCCCTATAATGAGAAAAGATGAAATCCCTTGCAGGATTCGCAGCCTTGGCTGCAAATTGGAATCACCTGGGGAGCTTTTAAATAGACACCGGGGCCCCACTATAATCCAATTTAATCAGACTCTCTGGGGTGGGGTCCAGACTCATGATTTTCACAGCACTCCAAGAGACTCATGTGCCACCAGGACTGGGGACCGGTCGACCAGAGACCTAGAAGCACTCAGTGGTTGGAAAAAAAGCTACAGACTCAACTAGCATTGCAAGAGCAGGAACTTTCTGTATAAATAGGATTCCCTTTGGAGGTTCTGACCCATCACCTCCTGCTCTCAGTCAGCCAGGGAGCACAAGGGAAGAAAAACCAATGACACAGCTTGGAATCAGGGTCTGCATCAAACCAAATGTGGGCTCTCAGAGCACTGAATTTCTTGGAGAAACAAAGTTGTCTATAAGACCAATCATAAGATCACTGTTTCTGTCATTTTCAGTCCCTTCTATGACTTTCATTATTGTCATCATCATCATCACCACCATCACCATCATCACCACCATCATCCTCACCACCACCATCACCATCATTGTTACCACCATCACCATCATTGTTGCCACCACCATTATCACCATTGACACCTCTGCCGTGTCTAATACTCACTGTCAAATTCTGTGCTAAGTGCGTTATGAGTGTCACTGATGTCTGGCACACAACAACTCTTCGGAGTACTGCAGTTTATTTTCCCTATTTTCCAAATGAGCACATCACAGTTCAGAAATGTTAAACAACTTGCCCAAGGTCACACAGCTACCAGATGGTGAGGTGGAGATTCCAACAGGCAGGTCTGCCTGGCATTAGATTAGGTGCTTTTAATAGGAAGGGGAAGATCAAACATAGTATCATGACCTAAACTCCTAAATGTTAGAGAACAGCCAGGAGGGAACAACCAGCACCTCAGATAGGAGTCCACTCCTAACCAACCCTGTGGCCATCTCCAGTGATGGGAGGCCACTGGGCTTGAGCAGTGAGTGGTGGGAAGTTACCCAGGAAAGCTGTAGAAGGATGGTCATGCTCCAGGGCCATGGCAGCCAGGGTACCATGGTCTTCTCATCCCAGAGTCCTGAGAAAAAAATGAAAGCCTCATCTGATGGAGGCCTCTTAGGGAAAGTTCCAGTCCACTACCACCATCCCTGGCAAGGGTCCATATGGACAGAGGTGGCAATGCAGGGGGTCGTGGGTGACACATCACTCAGCCACATTTGGCAGCTTCTAACAGCAGTTCATAGGCCCAGCCGATCCCCAGACGGCCTCACAGACACTGGGGACAGCATGTGACCTGCTGTAGCCAGCAGAGTGGCAGCTGCCCAGCACCTGGACAGGAGCCAGGCTGGCCACGGGCAGGGCTGCCAGATGTTGTGGGGAAACTAAGCCAGGCCTCCACGCTGTCCCTCCAGATGCTGTCCCATGTGGGTTGTTTGCTCCACCATGAAGCCACTGACACCCATGTGAACAAGCCCCATGAGTCTCAAAAGGGAAAGGCAACTGTGTACTTTCCCTCACTGTCGAGATCCATCCACCGCCAGAGACATGTCCAGGCACGCTACAAACAGAAGTTGGGCAGGGTGTCTGGCCTGGACCCTTGGCCCTCCCAGGAACCCATAACGCACCCCGCCCTGCCCCCCAGCCCAGGCCACATCTCAGGAATCACCCAGACCACAAATCAGGGCTTCCCCTGGAGTCTCCTTCTCCCTCACCCCAGAACTAATGGCTCAGTCGTCCACTGGTTCTGCCTCCTAAACAGGTCATGAATCTCCCCGCTCCTCCTGTCCCCGCTCGCCATGCAGGCCTCGCCAGCACTCAACATAATCCACGGTGATGACCTCCTGAGAAACCCTATGCTTCCACACCCACCCCTCCAAGCTGGTGTCCACGGCAGCCAGCAAGATCTTTCACACATGATTCAATGTCTGAAAACAGGTGTAGGTGGGTGGGTGGGTGTGTCACAGAAGACACAACTTCCCTAATCTGCTCACTACCCTCGCCCTGACACTACCAGTCTGCCACGGCAGACTGTGGGGTTCAGGGAGCCCACTCTAGCTCTGAGGTTGTTCATTGCAGCAGGGAATGGCCCTAAGACAATGTCTGGATTCATGTCCTATTGCCTGGAGGAGGACACCCCATGTGGACAGCAGTTGTCTCCCGGTGGTAAGACCTGGGGACATTTTTTAAAAATTTCTATCATGCTGGTACCTGCAATCTACTACTACCTGCACTCCTGTCCTCGCCCTGCCACTGGCCTGCCTCTCTGGCACAAGTGGCTTGCCCCGTCTGACCCTCAGTCTCCTCATCTGCAAAGGGGGAGTGATTAGAGAACGTGCCTCTCGGGATTATTGCAACACGAGCCTGAGACCATTGACTGTGGAAGCTTTCCGTTTGGTGTGTTTTCTGGTTTTGTCTGCAGAGATTATATATTAACCCTACTTAAGACTCCCTTGCTAATAGGAAGGCGAGGCAGTTTCCGTGTGAATCTTTTCCTCTCCATTTTCTATAACGGCTCCGTGTTTCTATAAAGGAGGAAAAAAACCAATAGCAGGAGTCGAGAATTCACATCTCTAGCACAAGTCCCCCTGGAGATGGTAGACGTGTCCCCTTAAGCATCCAAATCAGCAGAAATGGGAAAAAGCCTCAGCCAGCCGCACTCTGGATCCCGTGCCTGGTGAGGAGCCTCCTCCTGCCTCCCCCCCACGGGCCCCCGGGCCCCACGCAGCTGATGAGTGCAGCCAGGACGCCACGCACTACATCGTGAAGAAACCTGCAAGACTTGTACTGTTCTGCTAAATTAAAAAGAAAAAGAGTATTAGCAGTGCAAAGCTAAATTGTATCCACTACAATTAAATATTTATGCCTCGGGGATTCTTCGGGGCTAAATGTAGAAGAACGTGTGTGCTGAGCAGGAGAGACTCCAACGCGGGGCCGCCCGCCGGCTCACTCGAGACCCACAGCCAGCCCGTGCTCTCCTGACATCAGCACAGGGACCTTCAGCCTCCCCAGAAAAGCTAACCACAGCCTCATTGCACTTTCCAAAGTCCTGGAAGGACAAATCCGACTGTGGCACTCCTCTCCTCCTCTTAGGTCAGGACTTGCCCGAGCCAGTTAGCACGGCCCTCCAGGCCTCCTGCACCTGCTCCCTACTCCTTCCTCCCACTGCCTGACCCTGTCAACTCTGTGCCCACATGCTACTCCCATTTCCCTGAATAGCCCACAGCCCTCGGGGCACCCTGAACTCAGGCTGTGCCCTCTCCTATAGGGACCTCCCACCCCCCAACCCGGTGAACTTGTATGCATCTCTCAACAACCAGTTTGAAAGAACCCACTTGCCCCACTCCCGAGGAACCTTCTCTGACTTCCCCGGCTACTCAGCAGCTACTCTAGCTCTAGTGTGAGCTAGACCCCTGCACTAGGTCCATATGGACTGAGGTGGCAATGCAGGGGGTGACAGACACATCACTCAGCCACATTTGGCAGCTTCTAACAGCAGCTCATAGGCCCAGCTGATGATACTGCACCATAGTGAAGCTGTTTGGGTCTGTTTTGCTCCTCTAGACTGGAAAGCTCTGGACTGTAGGGCTACGTCCCATTGGCCATGGCATCCCCAGCAATTTGCTCACTCCTGGCCCAGAGCAGAGGCTCGACATGCACTTCTTGGCGGGAATGATGGAATTATGTAATACTGTGGCTCACAGTGGCTTCTAAAAGCCAAAGAAGTAAGACACTCCCATCCTTTCTGATTCTGCATCCCACAGCCCACCAGTGTAGGGGCTCAGCGTTGCCCGTCTGAAATCCCCAGCCGCCGTATCGAGGCTCCCAGTCTAACAACTGGGAAACCAATTTCATGCCAGTTTGGTGCACATCAGTATGCAGACCGAGGAGGGCTCCTGCTGAAAAATTAATCGAGGCCATTTGTATGCACTGCTCTGCACTCCGGAGCAGGGCACGAGCACGGCTCCACGGGCTCCCCAGATCTGCTCTACTTTTCCTCTCTGTGATTTTCAAATTCAATCAGCACAAATCATCTAGTTTGTTTTTTTTTTTTCCCAGAGTTAAACAACAAATTGCTTTGCCAGTTTCCAACGTCTGTTGTTTTAATGGGACATGGAAAAGAGCACACAAGGTTTTTTTACAAGTGGTTCCCATTTGTCCTGAGAGGCCCTCGAGCCAGCCACCCCCCCCCCTTGGCCCCATCCAGAAAGATGCAATAGGTAAGACATGCCTCCTCCTTGGGAAGGAAATATTTATTAAGCACCCACTATGTGCTGCTGTCTTCTTTTCAAATCCCCTTTGCAAAATATGTTGAGTTGAGCTCCAGGAAAGCCAAGTAAACAGTCCAACTCCACCCCCGACCACAAGTCAAACAGCAGCAATATGTGTGGGATTCAAAACCAGGTCTCTTGACATCAGCGTCCCGTTTTCTTTTTGCTAACAGGCTACAAGCCAGGGCTATTAACATGAGACCGAAGGCATCAGAGGTCCCATCATTCCCCCAGGCTTCATTCAGGAAGGCTCCCCAGCAGGTGGTCAGACTCACTAGCCAGAAACCCTGCCACTGCCCTGTGCTCCCTGGGTGACTCACTGTCAGGGACTCGGTTTGCCCACCTGCCCTTGGACCCGCCTGGAAGGGTTGTCACAAGAGAGCCCAACCCACGGGGAGCACCATGCATCCAGCCCACAGCTCCTCCCTGAGCACCGTCACTGTGCCACACAGACTGGGCACCACCACCAGCAGACCTCCTGGCATTCATTTACACTTCCTCTGTGCCAGACCCGGAACCGGGTCCTGAGGTCCGAGCTCCGCCCATGGAGACAGACCACAGCCACACATGTGCTGACAATGTGTGCAGCCACCACGGGAAGTCATGAGCACCAGGGAGGCAGGGGGCCAGGATTTGGATTCCATGGACACCCACGTTTACAGAGTAACTGTGCTCTCCTATTTTTATCTGGTTTCCTGTATATCAGCAGCCCCTTGGCCTAAAAGGGCACATTTGGTGCTGCCGGCGGTCCTGCTGGACAACCTGTAACAATCAGGTAAACTCCTAACACCTACCACCCACTCAAAGCACCACTCACCCCTCAGTCTGCTTGCCAGGTGACATCCTCTCTCTCAGAAAAAGGATCCAGGGCTAACAGGTCAGCTCCCACTCAGTGGGGGAGGGCAGCCAGGCACAGCGCACACGTGGTGAGAAGGGTGCCGTGGGCCCGGAGTCCCTGCCACTCACCCAAGTGTGTGATCCCAAGCAAGGCGCTTCATCCTGGCTCACAACCCTCACCTGTGAAGGGGGAACCAGACCCTCCTGCCCTGTCTCTCGTGCAAAGAAGTCAAGGATGTAGATGGCTTTTATAAACTATAAGGTACAGTGTCCCAACACCAGAATAAAAGAAAAATATCCAGTTCAAAAACGAGCAAAAGACTTGACATGTCACCAAGGAAGGCATACAAATGGCCAACAGATAGGTGAAAAGATGCTCAACATCACTCACAATCAAGGAAATGCAAATTAAAACCGCAATGCAATAGGACCCACACTTCCAGGTGTATCACCCCGAGGAAAGATGTGGGCCCTGGTGTCCCTGAGACTGGGTCATCATTCCTGGGGAGACAATGAGGGGGGTCTTAATGAAGGTAAAGGAGATGCGGCCACAGCAACCCTGTCCCAACCCATAAGGGGCAGCAGGAGGTGGGCCCCCAGACGTCTCTGCTTCCGCGGGAGCTTCACAATGAGGCACAGAGCACACAGGTGCCCCCCACTCATCCAGAGGAGACAGGAAGCAACCTTCTCTAACCCCAGGCACTGATGAGAGCCAGAGAGAAGGCTCTGGAGAATAGAGGACAGAGGCTAACGGGCCTACATCCCCGAGCGGCTGCTCCATTTCTTCCTTCCTCCTGGGTAGGTCAGTTCGAAGACCCAAGGAGAAAGGGGGCCCTGGGGACAGGCCAACGGAAGCCAGCCCACAGCATCCTCGAGTCTCCTCTCCTGGCTGTCTCTCCCCCTGGACTCAAAAGGTCACTGACAGCACCTGCTGCTCAGTGTCCTCATTCACACGATGACAACAGGAAACACAGGCCTGCTTGTGTAAGGGTTACTGTGTGAGGAGAAATGGCGAGCGGCTCAAGAATGCACTGTCATCTATCTCCAGGCATCTCCGTGTCCCCCACCCATGAGCCCACGACACTCCAATGTGGTTCTGGTCCCCGCACCCACCCAGAGGAAACTGCAGTCCGGGCCCGTGCTGGAAGCCCTGGGCTAGTACATGGCCGAGGCCCATCCGAGCTCAGATGTCCAAGTCTGGAGCCCATGGTTTCCCACTGACTAAGATGGTGTCTCCCGCAGAGGTCACCAAGTGATACCTGCACCTGACTCCCAAGGAAGGGGGTAAGGCAGCGGAGAGCAAATATACTTGAAGAAACAACTGAGCCTCAGGGGAGGTCTCGGGATTACTGGTCCTCCAGGCCAAGCAGGAAGGGCACGACACAGAGCAGTAGTGACATGGGCATCCTGGTCCTGGGGGCCTGGTGTGGCCTCTGTGAACTCAGGACCTGCATTGGTCTGGTTACCCCTTCTCAGGCCACTGCCACCATGGAGGACAGAGGCCGCAGGCTGGGATATTCCAACTCCTTGGTGCACTCAGACCTGGACCTCCGAAAACCAGATAGATAGTGGAAACCCACAGTAATGGAGCAGAGGTGTGTCGTCAGAGAGCCTCAGCACATGGGCGGCATCGCGGGCTACATTTCAGGGCCTGGGACCCAACTGGTGTCCCTGAGTGGGTTCCTCCTCTGCCATCTGCCAGCCCCGTGGCCTTGAGCATGTCACTCAGCCTACAGAGGTGGTGCTAACAGCAGGCTTCACCGAGGGCATCAGGAGGATCAAATCAGACCTGAGCATCAGGTAAGAAAAGCCCAGCACGTAAGAAGGTGCTCATGAATGCTGGTCATGACCATCACGGCACATTTACTCAGGTCAGCTCTTGGCCAAAGCATAATGGTCCTGCTGTCACAGAGCCCCATGGCATAGAGGGACAGACTATATAAGGCCTGGCCAGCAGAACAAGTGCTAGGGGCTCACAGAAGGCTGACTCCTGTGCGAGGGGGTGGCCATCCCTCAGGGAAGCTTCCAGAGAGGTCTGGGTCGTAACTGGAGAGGCCTTGGAGGGGCAAGCTGTGGAGCTGGATGGACAACCCCGCCAGGGCTTCTGAGCAGGGTGAGAGGGCAGCATTGACAGGCAGGGGCGGGTGAAGAGGGGCCCTAGGACAACACGTGATGGGTCCAGAATCACCTGAGGGTCTGGCCTCCATGCAGACTTGCAGGGGGGCAGGTCTGGTTGGGGCTCCATGGTGCTGGTTCTCAGATCATGTCTGGGATCGCAGGGGTTTGGACATTTGAGCAAGTTGAGCAGGGGTCAGAGTACCTTTGACTCTGTCCCCAGAGGAGGACAGCAGACCATAGAAGGGCCTGAGCAGTGGCATCTCATTACTGGGTCCTATCGGTGGGTGGTCAACATGAACCCCTGGTGCAGAAGCACCATTTCACATTCTCACCTCTCAAAGTGTCTATTTTGAGCATGGGTTTATAGCTTCACAAATGCCTAGAGCCGTGGCACATGGGTCAGGGCACACTCGCACACTTGTCCATTGATCACATAGTCCGCAGCTACCATGTGGACAAGCTCCCAGGCGGTGCTGGGAGCCAGGGGATGCTCGGCCACTGTGGGCTTCCACCGGGTGAGTGTCTCGTGGGCAGGAGCAGGCTCCAGTTCTCGGGCTGGGGTCCTTCATGGCTTCCCCGCTGCAGACACAGAGCAAACCCTCTCCCAGTCGGGGCAGACAAAGGTGGTGATTGTTTTATGCAGACCCAGGAAATGGGGAATAAGTTCATTTGGGGAGAAGCCTGCACTCCTGACAAAACTGTCACGTCCTTGGGCCGGACATCACCTTCCCTCATTTCTTCTGACATTTCCAGCAGGGCAGGCATTGGGAGGGAGTCGCCGGCAAACTTGAGCTTGGCCTTCAACCTGGGCATTTCTGACTCTCCCTGCGGGAAGTGGCGGGATCGGGGGAACGGAACAAAATCCTTAAAGGAAACTCAATGCCTGTTCTCAAGCACGGTACCATGAAAAATTCAAATAACCAATTCAGCATGTGTATCGAATGCGCTGTCCCAGCCTTTGGGTCACAGCCACAGATGTCAAAGCGCCACACCAGGCTGGGGTGTGACTGGGGGACACTTAGGATCACTCCCGAGATCTGAGCCTCCAGCCAAGTCTTCTTACACATCCCGCCAAACTCCCATGTACGGGACACTAATCTTGCTGAATCTCGATTCCATGGCTCTCTGTGGCTAATTGCAACAAGCCCACAGTTGTCCCCGTGGACGCAGACGTGCATCGTGTGGCCTGAGCCGTCCAGGCTGCCACCAAGTGGCTCTGGATACCAGGCCGACAGGCTCGGTAAAGCCAAAGGGGAATGACGCGCTTTTGAGGTCACACCCTCTAGGGGTCGCTCTATGCTGCACCTTCTGGCTGCTTTTCCACTTGGGGGTGCTACCAAGGTGGGGCTGGCACCCACATGTCCCACGTGTCGAAGCCTCATCGGTGTGCATGGGGGCCTCGTGGCTGCAGCCCGGTGTCTGCTGCTTGGTGGGCACCACGTGGGGCCTCGTAGCGTGGAACTCAGTGCACTGAATGCTGAGGGACGCCTGAACCGTGCCTCACTCCACCTGGGGGCCCGAGACTGATTAGATCCCCCTGCAGAGGGGGAAGGCAGTCTCCCAAAGACAGGTAGGACCCAGAGTGGTGTCAGCACCCCGCCAGCTGTCAGAGCCCCGGGTGGGCGGGAGGGAGAAGGCAGGGCAGGCTCACTAAGCACAGCCCAGAGCGGCCCTTCCTCCCACCTTCCTACACAAGCGAGGGAGCCTCTCGAGCCTCAGCTTCCCCTTCTGTGACATGGGGGTGATAACGCTGTGTCCTCATATTTCCAGTGCCCAGCACAGTGCCTGGCATACCAGAGACCCAGCAGCTCCTCTGACCCCTACAACTTGCCCTGCTGCATACGAGATTTCCCGAGCAGAAATGTCCCATCTGCCTGACTTCATTCATTCATTCATTCATTCATCTCATAGATGATCAGTGAGCACCTGCCAGGGGCTGAATTGTGTTACCCCACAATCCATACATTGAGGTCCTACCCCCAGCACCTCAGAACACACCTGCAATTAGAGATGGGGTCTCTGGAGAGGTGAGTAAGGTCAATAAGATGGTCAGGGTGGCCCAGATCCCTTATGACTGGTGTCCTCATAAGAAGATACACACAGAGGGACCCAGGGAGAGACGGCCACCCACATGTCAGAGAGAAAGGCCTCTGAAGGAACCAATCCCGCCGACACCTTGGTCTTGGGCTCCCAGCCACCAGAACTGTGAGATGATCGTTTCTGAGCCTCACAACTCTGGAAACTAACACGGCACCTGACAGGTGTCCGAGTACTGACACCTGCCCCACACTGCTCGGGTTGTTTTACGTGTGTTAACTCCTTTCGTCTTCCCAGCAATCCTGGGAGATGGGTCCCATAATTAACCCATTTTGCAGAAGTGGAAACTGAGGCACAGAGCAGGTAAATCACTTGGGAGGCATCGGGGGTAAAGGGATGGCCATGACACTGCCCCTGCCCTCAGGGACCTTGGTGTGCAGTCTGGGAGTCCAGCAGGTAAACAAACACCGCCAGGGGCTTGGGGAGGGGGTGGGGGTCCCATTTGGGCCGAACCAGGAAACACATGTTAGCCCTTGACAGACAGAGAGGAGGGAAGAGTGAGAGAACCTTCCAGATGGAGACACAGCAGGGGCTGAGGCTCAGCAGGACTATCTCTGTGGCACATTGAGGAAAAGATGCAAGGAGGAACCAAAAAAAAAACTATTGGGCTCAACTGAGAAGGGCCCTCAATGCTCTGGCCGAGCGTGCAAACCCAAGAGACTCTCTCTCTCTCTCTCTCTCTCTCTCTCTCTCTCTCTCTCTCTCTCGTATTGGTGGAGAGGAAGGTGCTGCCATTTCCCAGGGTCTCGGCTATGCAGTCACTGCGATGCAGGGAAGAAGGGATGGAGCTGAGCAAGAATGACAGGCTTCATGATATCGTGCAGCAGGAGAGGGGAGGGCAAGGCCGCCCAGGGGCTCCTGGGGCTTCACCCAGGCCTCACAGTCCTTGCAGGGGGGAGGTGGAGGGGGCTCTGGAGGGCAAAGCAGACTGTCAGAGCTGGTGGGGCCTTGCAAGCAGCCCCTTCCACCAGCTCTGCTGGCGTGAGGAACGGGAGGCTCAGAGACACTGAGTCACCTGTAGGAGGTCACACGGCATTTGGTGGCAGGGCCTTCTCACAGCTGCCAGGGTGAGCCTCTTCTCTCCTAAGGAAGGAGAGACCCGCCCCCCTAATGGCCCCCACCATCCACACTGCCCCACTTGGGTATCTCTCAGACCTGGGTCTCTTCTCTTCCTGATGCCCTACCTCTACCCCCACATCCAGGCCTGGAATGTTCTTTTCCCCTTTGGGAAAGAACAGGTCCACCTCTGGTTAACTTCTCTGCCCTTCGCTCCTTGCTGCCATGCTGCTGGCTCCTTGGAAGAGTTAAAGGGGGCAGTGGCACATGCCAAGCTGAAGGTGGCAGGGGCCTGGGCAGAGGGGAAACCCAGACCAATGGCATGTCTGAAGATAAGGCCACCTCAGTATCCAAGGGGGCACCCTGAGATGAGGGCAGGACCCTCCTAGCTGGGCAGCTCCAGGCGGCTTTTTTGGGAGTGGGGGTGGGGGTCATTTTAAACACTGCACCTCAGTGCCGACCAGGACGTGCAGCATCTCCTGCTGCTGTCCCTCTGGAGCCCGTGCTCCTGGGAAAACACCCTGTGGGTCCCCATTCCTAGGATTCCGACAACTGCAGCCACAGGAGGAATTGGTTTAGCCAAACATAAAATCAAAACCAGCTGGCATGGTGGACCTGACTCCAGCCCTGGGAGAGCAGCTCTGAGGGCCTGACTGCCTGTGCTATGGGCCCCCATTTACAGAAGAGCAAAGTGAGGCCCAGAGTGACAAGGGGCCATGATCCAAGCCCACCTGGCTTTGGAGAGCAGAGGGCAGGAGGAGGGAGGGTGATCCGAACCCACTGTTTACCCAGAGGAGAGAAACCCCAAGTCAGGAGGCGCACTCAGCTCCACGCCCAGTCAACTCACCTGTAAAATGGGGTAATAGCACCACTCGGACCCAAGGGCTGTGAGGTTAGGTCAGGCTTGGAGCTGGCAGTTGTGGGGCTGGGAGCTCTGGCCTGGTTATGAGGCCTCAATGTGCACGTACCGTTAACCAGCTCACTCCTGAGCAAGGATGAAGAGGGGGAGGTCTCAGCCAAAGGCCCATTCATGAAGTCTGACTGCTACTGGAGCCACAGGGTCCCCGGAAAGGCCAAGGAGGAGGCGCTGAGGTGGGCCCACCAGTCCAGTGGTGGCAGACAGGGTCCCTCTGGTTTCCCAAATCCCTCCCCCGTGGGCAGAGGCTCACACCTACCAGTGTGTCACTGGGAGACCCAGTGTCTCCAGGCAGACTTCCCTCAGGAGTCAGAGAAGACCCTCCCATCAAAGCCCCCAGACACAAACAAGGAAACTGAGGCCCAAGGAGGGGTGGGCAGGCCTGAGGTCACAGCTGGTCTGCAGAGCAGGGAAGCAGAGCCTGGATCTGACTCGCCTGTAGGCTTGGCCCACATCTGTCTCAGGGGCCATCGATGACTTGAGACCCTTACCATGGACAGAAGATCCTGTGGCCCTGTGTCCTGGGGGCCCCATTCTTTGGGTTATTTAAGGGATAAGGGGGAGAGAGAACAGTATTTAATAGTTTTAAGAATCAAGAATTTCCAGATGCTTTCCCAGCTCCCGCCCCGCCCCAGGCTCCTTTCCAACCAATTCACCTCTGGCAGCAAGAAGTGGCTCCCATGGGGACCCCTGGGTGTGGTGAAATGTCTGGCGGGTGAAGGTCCGTGGGGGCGAGGCCGCTAGATTCCTGGAAAACTGGAGCAATTTTCCAGGCCAAAGTCTTCGTGAGACAGCACAGAATCCACCTACAAGGAGCCTGACCGCCAGGGCCAGCAGAGGAAGGGGACACAGAGGAAGAGGATGTTAGGGAGCACGGAGCCTGCCCCCGTGTGACGGCTTAGTCAACAGATGGATGGCACAATGAGTCAGTGAACAAATGACAACCTTGGATCCTACACTACTGGACATGGTGCCACACGCATCACCTGTTGAGCACAACAGGTCACAGCAACCCCTGGTCTGTCTGAATTCTACACTGTGAAATTGCAAAGGTGCCCAGGAAAGGGGAGGGGAGGGGGGAAGGCAGGCAGGCAAACGCCTCCCTCTGAATACAGGAACTTGAGGTCCACTCTTCCGCTCTGCCTGCCTGGCACAGGGCGCTGGAGCGCACCTTGGCCACACCGAGTGACTCGGGAGATGCCCCAAGATCTGCAGTTCCAAAGCCTGGGGGGGTCTCCCCGGAAACCCACCCACTCACTCAAAAGCATGTGCCCGGGGGGGGGGGGTGCTTCACAAGGATGCTGGCTGTGAGACTGCCCATAATAGCAAAAAGGTGGGGGAACAAAATACCAAGTGTCCCCCCAAGGGAAATGGATAAACTGCAGGTTGTCCACACAGTGGAATCCCACCCGTCGTTAGGGATCCAACTTATAAACACAACTTTGAAGGGAAAAAGCAAGGCGAAGGCAGAGATGTCCACCAGGGAGCCCGCCGTGTAGACCTAAAGCACACGACACAACGGCATGCCCTGTTTACGGACACAGGCAGATGTGCCGAAACCCTGCGGACTCGGGGGAGAACGGAGTACACCCGTGCGCGGAGGTCACGGCGGCGGAGGGCGGGGAGCCAGGGAGGAAGTGTCTCTGCTGCATCTGCAACGTTTCACTTCTTTCAAAAATCTCCCAACACATCTGCCAAATGTCAACATCTGTCTAATATCCGTGGGCGTCCAGGGATCAGTTACACTGTTTCCCTCGGTTTAAATAGTTTCACAATTGCAATTCGTTAATCATTAGGATTCATCTTTCATGGGCAGCAGCACCCTTCTGGCAGGTGGCAGGAGCCTGGGTTCCTGTCCTGAGCCTGCCAGCACCCCCGCTGGGGAGCCTGGGGGGCCCCAGATGCTCGCTCTCATTGCCATGTTGTCAAGTCCACCCACATCCCCAGTACCTGCACAGATTTATTTGCAAACTGTGACCCTATCCCTCCATGGAAAATAGAACATTTCCCAGGGTGGGATCAGCCAGCAGACAGAAATGACAGGATACAAGGTGACTGCCACATATGTACTGGCTTGACTTGGGGACAACGGTTTGAAGTCTCTGAGCCTCATTTCTCCCATGTGTGGATTGAGTGGGAATGGACATTGTCATTCTGCCTCATACGAGTCCCCAGTGCCCTTCCAAGTCCTTCAGGAGGGACGGAGGGAGGGAGGGAGGAGGGGGGAGAACGTGACTTGGATGGGGAGGGTGAGGCCTATGCTGAGAGCATGCAGCTGGGTTTCCTCATCGGCAGACCCAGGATTCCAGAGTCCCTGCTCCACCCCAGGGCTGCCACAGGACCCAAACAACCCAGGTGTGGACAGACATGAGGACACAGTGTCCCCAGAGAGCCAAAGCCACAGAGCATAGGGACTCAGAGGGCAGCTGCCTGGTTAAACCCAGGCCTCAGGTGTCACTAGCTCTGGGACCCACAGCAGGTGCTCCCCTCGAAACAGCAGTGAGAGGTGGAGCTGAAACGGGGCCAGGGTGGCCTCAGTCACAAGGATGAGTCTGTGGCCATGGGCAGAGGAAAGTCAAGATGCTGTCAGGCCTTGAGGGTGTCTGCACATGCCCGGGGTGGACGAAGCCCCAGGTGCCACAGCCGCCCAGCCCGCTCAGCCACCTGTCACACCACCCCTTCTCAGACAGGGGTGGGCTGGCCAGTTGTACCATTCTGTGCCTCGCAGGCAGCCCGGACACAGGCCCAGCACCCCCAGACTGGGTGAGATGGCCCATTAAGGGGCTCAGGCCTCCAGCCACCAAGGCCACCTGTTAGCTTGCCACTCCCACCTGAGGAGTGAGTGAAACTGCACGGATGGGAACAGGAGACCCAGGAGCCGCTGAAAGAGACTGTCTGTAAAGGGTGGGAAGGACGCAGTCCGAGGTGGCCCCGAGCCTCCCATCTCCTGGCTCTCCACAGTTTCTACCACTGCTCACAACACAAAGATCTCATTGGAACGAAGGCACACGCCTATTCTAGGGTAACAGAATTTAGTGCTGGGATAGAGTCCCCCCCGGGGTCTGTGAATAACAGCAAACCCCTCTGACATCTGTTTAGCACTCAACAGTTTACATAGCACTTCTTGGGGAGAAAATGTGACAGCCAGCGTGTGGAAGATTGTGTCTAAAACACTAGCCCGTGGGAATAAAAGGCAGCCGCGTGATGCAGAGGCCCAGGTGCAGGTAAGGACACAGAGTCCAAGGTCAGCCCAGCTGACTCCCTAAGCCTCCGTGTCCCCATCTGTAAAATGAGGAAGACGGGTGCCAATGTGGAGGGCTCACCATGTGCCAGGGGGCTATGTAAGTGCCCAGTGGGCACCAGCAGGATCCTCCCTTCTAGAGGAGGCAAGCAATGGATACTGAAGTCAGCTCACCCAGCTCGGGACGCCAGATGTGGTCTGCTCGTGGTGCTCACCCTGCTGCACTGTGTATCCTGGTGACCTCCCTGTAGGGACCTATGGGGACGATGCTTCACAGTTGTTTCAGGTGACCCAAGCCCTCTGTGAGGTGGGTCCTTCCAGGGCTCTCTTGCAGCACCAAGAGGGTGTCAGTTAAAAGGAAGATGGCTTCGGCCAGCTCCTGCATGCCGCCCTGGCCCTGAGGCACCCTGCTCAGCAGGGAGGAGGGGCCCGGCCGCAGAGACAGCCCGGCTGAAGCTTAGGGAAACCTCAGACCGCAATTAGTTGCCACAGCCTGGGCTATGCCTCAGTTTCCCCCTGCCCTCACCCTGGCTTGGCAGCTTCTCTAAGAAGAACACAGGCCCTGACCTCTGCGTCCTGGGCCGGCCCCACAGCACTGCATGCGTGATGTCCCACGTGGTCCCCACACACAATGCCTGGCACAGTCAGCACTAACGCCAAGGCACCTGCCCTGTGCCAGATCCCACTCCAGGTGGGGAAGCAGTCCTCGTCTCTACACAATGCTCAGGGCCGAGCCAGAGGGCAGAGGGGTGACACGCCAGCCCACAGGGCTCAGGGAGGCTAAGTGACCCCTGAGTGTGTCCCCATCATTCTGAGTACATCAGGACAAACCTCTAGCAGCCCTGCATGTGCCTCGGTATCCATAAATCTTCAATGCCGAAGATGGCTGTTGTAAGCTGAATGTGTCCCCAAGATTCATTATGTCAAAGTTCCAGCCCCTAGGACATCAGAAGGTGACTTCGTTGGGAAATAAGGTCTTTAGAGGTAATTCTGAGGTCAACAGGATAGACCCTGGTGCAATGTAGCTGGTGTCCTTACACAAGGGGAAATTTGGGTGCAGATGTGCCCACAGGAGGACACCATGTGAAGATGAAGACAGAGACCCAGTGACACTGCCACAAGCAAGGAAGACCAGAGACACCAGCAACCCGCCCTCCACCCCCAGAAGCCAGGGGAGGGGAACCTCAGAAGGAGCTGGCCCTGCCAATACTTTGACCTCAGACTTCCAGCCTCCAGATCATGAGAGAATAAATCTCTATTGTAGAAGGCCCCAGTCTGGTGCTTTGTTTGGTGGCCCCAGGACATTGGCAGGAGCTCCAATGGAGAGGGCAGCCTAGGCTGGATTCAGGTGGAGTGGGAACTGGGCCTCTTTCTCTTTCCTCTTGCCTTCTTCCTGCACCCCTGGACACCCAATCCACCCCCTTTCCAGAGCCCGAGCGCTCCCTGCTGGTACCCTCAGACCATATGATCCCCTGCTGCGTCCATGCTGCTCCTGTTCCAGACACTGCCTCCTCCAGACCGCCAGCATTATCCTGGTGCCCAGAATCTGCCAACCCCTCTCTGGGCAGCAAACCCCTCCTACGTCTCCCCTCCCCCAGCCCCCCTCGAGCTCCTTGCTCCACCATCTCCCCACCTCAACCTGTGGACCTCAGAGACCACCCAGAGGAGACAGGCAGAGTGATGGGGATGTGCAAGAGACAAGCGTATTTTTAACCTATTGATTTATATTTTATAGTCTTGCTGTTGGTGTCCAGAGTGACCAGGGTGGGCAAGAGTGGAGAGCCCTGCCCTGAGGGGGGGGCTTATCTTTGCTTGGGAAGAAAAAGCAAACAACTTGCAGATAACTTTCTTAAACAAGTGGAATTTACAAATAATACAGCAAATGCCACCCTGCATCTTCTTGGGGTTGGAAACACAGCAATGTGAAACAACGCTGGTGTGGTGACAGCACCTGGTGTCACCACTGCAAGAAGTCTTTGTGGACATCTGCTCAGGCACAGAGAAGCTCCACACCCCAGCCATCCCACCCTGAGATGCCCGCCCAACTAAAACACACATTCTTTACACCATATAAAGTCACCTAGAATGGACAGAGCATTAGTGATCTTGCAATAACACCAAAGTGGGAACTATTCAAAGCCACCCCGCAGGGGAAAAATAGATTGTGGTACAGTCACACAGTGGAACAGGACCCAGCAGTGAAGGCACAGGACAGTGACAGGGAAGTGGATGGATCTCACATGGCTGCGTGAAGGCAGCAGACATGCAGGACAGCATCCTGCTGGGTCCCGCTGATACATCCAAACCAGGTGAACTGAGTCTATGGGGAAGACAATCAGAGAAGCGTTTGCTCTGGTTGAAGAGCAACTAGAAAGAGGTTCAGGAATGTTCTGCATCACGATAGGATGTAGTTTACACTGTGGGCATATTTGCCAAAATTCATCAAACTACAGTTAAGACGTGTGTACTGTATGTGTGTGCATTTTCTCCCAGTAGGACCAAGAGAAATAAACACAAGTACAGAAGGCAAGTTGGTGGGTTTTGCTTTTCAGAGTGGTAGTGGTCAGCATTTCTGAAACTACCTTTCTCACATTTTAGGACTGACTAAATGAGTGTACACATTCAGGATAATGGAAGCCAGGCTCCTCCCCGTGGAGCAGGAGACTCACAAATGTGGGAAGGGTGAACACTCGGCCGACTCGGTCTTGTAAAGACAGGTGGATGGATGGATATATCAGCATCACTGGCACGTACGTATCTATATATATATACATGCTGGTTTCTCCATCTGCAACCATCTGCCTCTCTATTTCTATCATGTGTACATCCTTCCTCCCTCTCCTGCCTCCTTCATCCCCGTCAGTAAGAGGTGAGGTTTGCACTGCCCTGTTCACCAAAACAGCCTAGAAGTAATGACACCACATTAACAGTGGGCACATCTAGGGTCTGGGTTTTGGTTTCTAAACACCATTTCTCTCGGAGAGCAGGCTGCTTCAGACTCGATTCGAGGAGAGCAGAGGACGAGCCTGGAAGAACTCTTGTGCCACAAAGTATGGAGAATGCTCCAAGAATGATGGGCACAGGTTGGAGACACACCAGGCCAGCTCACAGGGGCTCCTGCTGACCGAATCTGGAGTGATTCAGGCATGAGGACAATTGACGGTAGTATACTAGAGCCTATTACATAAAATAAAAACACACGAGTCCACGTTGTTGAAAGAGAGAAAGGAAGAGAGAGACAGAGACAGAAAGAAAGGGAAAGCTCCCTTTTTTTTTTTTTTTTTACAGCAGGAGGCCAGCTAATAAATTCAGAAAGAGGAGGAGTTAGCCAATGATCTGTGGGTGCTAAAAGGAACGGTAAACACTTGATGAGAATGGAGTATTTACCTATTCTCAGGATACCTTTCTAAACATTACTTACTAATAATCATAAGGAGAACAGTGACTTTACAGAGGTCTGATAGCAAGTCCTCCGAAACCAGCAGCACTGGGCTGGCCCAGCCAGGCCTCCTGATATGATGCACGGAGCACACAAGGACTCCTGCCAAAAACACACCACAGCATCTCAGTGCGAGCAAACCCAGACTGATCCAGAGCAACAGAGGAGAGCGGCTGGGGAGCCAGGCAGGTAGAGCCTGGGGGCCCGGACTGGACCAGAGTTGGGTCTGGGAAGTGGAATCTGGACGTGCAGCAGCCCTGGGGCTGCCGTAAAGTTTAAACACGGGCTGTGGGTTAGAAAGGCAGGATTGCATCAGGACTGCAGTCCTTGAAGTAGACAAATGTGCTGTGATTATCTTAGGCGGTGTCCTCGTCCTCAAGAAACAGGTGTAAAGGGACTCAGGGTTGCCAACCTACGCTCAATATATCAGGAAAAAAGAGTCTGTGAATATCAAGTACATGAACAGAGGAGAGGACAAAGCAAATGTGCACAGGCTTCTGGGCATCAAAGGCAGACGGTAGTTCCCTGTGCTGTTTTCACAACTAAGTTTAAAATTATATCAGAATTGGGGCACCTGGGAGGCTCAGTTGGTGAAGCATGTGCCTTTGGCTCAGGTCATGATCTTAGGGTCCTGAGATGGAGCCCTGCGATTCAGGGGCAATCAGCCGCTCCCTCTGCCCCTCTCCCTACTCGTGCATGTGTGCATGCACTCTCTCTCTTCTCTCTCTCTTCTCTCTCTCTCTCAGATAAATAAAATCTTTAAAATTATATCAAAATAAGCATACCCTCCCCCTCTAAAAAGATGTAGGGCAACCAGAACTTAAGCAGTGGGGTCTCTGGTGACTGGCACTCCACTTGGGGGAGCTGGTCGGTACCTATGGGACATGTGCACACTGACCCCCACAATCCTGCTCCTCAATAAAATCCAGCAGAGATGGGGGAGAGGCATGTGCATTCTTAGATGTGCAGAGACATGGTCCATGCCAGCCCCAAACTGGAAGTGACTCAAATGCCCACTGAAAGCAGGACACATCAAGCAACTGTGTGCTCGCCCAATGGAACCCTACACAGAAATGGGAACACCTGACCCACAGCTCCGCACAGCAGCCGGGATGGACATTAGATACAACACTGCACCAAAGAAGCAGGGGTAGAACAAACAGGCAGGGTAGGGGCTTCAGGCAGGTGGCGGGGCATGGAGCCCCAGGAGGTACACAGTGGCTATTGGAAGTGGGGACACTCTGTCCAGATTGGGTGCTGGCTTGGTCTGTGGGTCTTCAATGCACCAGACACTTATAATGTACGTCTTTTCCTGGATACATGAACCATTTCAATACAAATTTAAAAATAAAAAAGTCCAGAAGACAAGGCTTCTAAATGCTTTTTAAAAACCAGAAAACAAATCAAATGTTACATCAGCAGGGCACCATGGTAGGTCCACAGCATGCAAAGAGGAGAACATCCCAGGCCTAGGGAAGTGCAGCATCTGGGGAAGGAGAGCAAGGTGGCAGTGTGGGCTGGACTGTGAGGTGAGCCAAGGATCTGCTGGCACAGGCCGTTCACACGGCAGGACAAGGCCTTCTGCTCCCTCGGCCCTGTGCCCTCAGTCCCTGTCAGGTGGGAGTGGGGGCCCCAGAGCATCAGCACAGCACTGAATGAAGAGAAGGTGCTTTAGAAGTGTGTTGAAATGAACAGACCCCTGCCTGCCCCAGGCAGCTCTGGATAAGGACACCTGACATGTCCAGCCCCACCTTTGGCATGGAGTCCAGTGGCCAGCTGCCACCCCTGCAGCCCAGAGAGCCCCCTGCTACAGCCCCTGAGGCCGCTGCCAAGCCTGGAGACAGGGAATGCTCCCACTGTGCACTCTGAGGCCCAGAATGAGTGGGGGTGCCACACGAGGGGCTCACATGCACCGGGGGAGTCCCTTACCATCAGGCCCCAGCCCACCCGCCCTGGAGAGGGCACTGGAGGGGTGGTGAACAGGTGGGCACAACAGGCTGGCTCTGGAATTCTCTACATAATGACTGCGACTCACCCAGTGTTCACTCTCTTGCTTCAGAATGCTTTCCAAGACCAAGGAAGAAAAAACTAACATAAATGTGTATGTGTGTGTGTGTGTGTGTGTGTGTGTGTGTGCTTGCAATCAACATCTCTGTGTCTGTGGGTCAGTCCGCACCCTGCCAGGCTTCCAGAAGGAGGCAGCTGACTGGGAACCAGGAGGTGGACGCGCGTTCTCGGTCATAGAGGACGTGAAGCTCTGCTAGGCCACCTCCCCCAGGCGGCACAGCTGCTAGGCCCAGGGCAGAACTGAGCCGACACACCATTTTAAGGAAAATGTAGGAAATAGCAGCTTTAGTACTTGGACAGCTATTAAGTTCACTTAATCTTCTGGCAAAAAAAAAGAAAGAAAGAAAAAGAAAAGGATGGACACAACTGGTGGCTCAGTCGGTGAAGCCTCTGCCTTTGGCTCAGGTCATGATCTTGGGGTCCTGGGATTGAGCCCTACATGAGGCTCCCTGCTCAGCGGAGAGTCTGGGGCAGAGGGGCTGCAGGTAGGGCCACCCCGAGGCAGCGGCACAGGGGTTGGAGGCGGGGAGCACAAGATTTACAACTGCAGCTGGCCTGACCGGTGCGCTGGAGACTGCAGACTCACCCTTCAGCTTGCTCTACGCCCTGCTTCTCCTGCCGGGCCTCCTCGGGGCCGCCCTGGCTGGCCCCGTCACTGTTCCCCCCCATAGCGCGTGAGGGGCCCTGCCGTGTGGCATCAGGACCTACAGGCAGCCAGGAGGTGCAGGGCCCTGGAGCGCTGCCTGCAGACCGCCTGGAGCAAGCCCACCGCCAAGTCCCGGCCCTGCCACCTGTGCCCGGAGGTGAGAGCTGATGCCAGCGGCAGGCTGAATGCCAATGCCGTAGAGACAGAGGTCCTGGCTGTGGTTGAACAAGCCCTGTGAGTGGCTTCCCAGCCAAAAGTCCACAGCCGAGTGGGAGAGGACACAGTGCATTGCCAAGGCCATCCTGAGCATGCTGGGCAGCACCCCAGACACCAGCCTGCAGGCTTGCCAGGGCCCTGCAACACCTGTGTGCCCTGCTCCCTCACTGCCAGCCCCCCACTGGAACCCTCGGCCACCCAGGCACCACCCTTCACAGAACGAGTCCCTCAGCCTCTGGCCCCTGCCGGTTCCTGCGGGCCCCATGTGCCGGGACTGTGTCGAGTCACTGGGCTCCTGGGTACCGTTGAGTCCAACCTGTCTAACTCAGCAGACGTGAGCGCAAAGGCGCACTGTGAGTCCCTGGGGGTACCTGGGGGTCAGCTCTGCAAAAATTAGATCCTCCTTTCTTCCTCCCATGCTGACAAATACTGAAGCTGGCCACAGCGCTGATGGTCTGGGCTCCTGCAGCTGATGTAGACAGGGGCCAGCACCTGAACCTGGTGTCACCAAGGACGGAGAGCCAGGTCATGACCTGTGAGGTGTGTCTGCAGGTGGCCCAGGAGCTGGAAGAGTGGCCGGTATCCAAGTGCCCAGAGGTCATCAACACTCACACCCGGGAGTACGTGCATTCATCTCTGCCTGCCTCCTTAGCCCGGGAGTGCATCACCTTGTATGTGTCTACCAGCATCTCCTTGGGGCACCTCATGACCGGAGTCACCCCAGAAAGGATGTGCAAAGCCCCTGAGGTGTGCGACAACCCCAAGCAGATCCAGGAAATTGGTGAGGTCCTTGCAGCCACACTGTCCTCAGGGGCAGAAGGCGGCTTGTTGTACCAGGTATTCAAGAATCTGCTCAGCCACATCACCAACAGCTCCTGCAAGCGTCTCTAACAGATGAAGAGGCCTGACATGTGTTGCTCCTGCCCACCGGCCCTCCGTCTCCATCACTGCGACGCTGCTGCCAGGAGGACAGGCAGGCTGAGCCTGAATGTCTGAGCCCCTCGACGCTGGCCCCTGCCGATGGCAGTGGCCTCTGGTACCCCCTCCACCTCTCTGATGAACACCCCAGCTGTGAGCCAGGTGAGGTCCTGCCTGGAGTGAGAGTGTGGCCATCACAGGCGGGGCCCATCCCTCTTGTCAGCCAGTTTGGGTGCCAGGGGACTGGACTCGGTCCCTTCCATAGTCGCCATCACTTGCTCAGGCCAGAGCTTCTCAACCTGGGAGCCCCGGGGGGTGTCCCATAGATGCACATGAGGTGTGAGTGTCTGTAACTTTTCTTGGGAGGAGGCTGGGGCTTTGATCACATCTCCAGGAGGTGCCTGGGCTTCAAAGCAGTCCTTCCCAGGCTTCTGCTCACCCCAGAATCTTCTTCCTGCACCCCACACTCTCAACCGCCCGAATAACAGGCAGACAGAAACCCTATCCAAGGAGAACAGGAGGTGCTGGGTAAGAGCCCCCGGGGACAGCCCAGGGTCTGGCGCGGCCTCTGGGGACCATGCAGCAGCATGGCCCAGCACTTGCCAGCAGTGGCAAACCAGACCCTTCATCCTCCAGAGCCTCGGTTTCTTAAACCGTACGGTAAGGGTTGCCACATCTGTCTCGTAGGGAAGTTCAGACAATTCAGTGAGATGCCCATAAGCCTCTTCCCCCTGCAGAGCCCCATCAATCTGCTGGGACTGGCAACACCCAGCTCAGGGCTCCCCAGAGGAATATAGCTGCGCGTGTATTGAATAAACCAAAAGCATTCTCCAAATGCCGTCTGCAGCATCCTTACCCTCATGGAAGTCCCAGACCATGAGCCGCTGTGACACCTGCCCTCCTCCTGTCCTTTCCCAGGGTTCCCCTCAGTACAATCTGGGCATCTGCTGTGTTTTCTGCTCAGCCTGCGTTGTCACTGTGTCTCCCTGGTACCCCACGCATGCTCAAGGACAGTGGTGAGACACAGTCCCTGCTATGGCGGGGGCCTGGCATGGGGCTGGCACGCAGTAGGCGTTCGAACATTTGTGGGACACACACAAGTGTGTTTCACACAAGGCCTGGCCAGGGGAGGCCCAGCAGCTGCCTTCAGACAAATCCCCCTGGAACAACAGAAGGGCCCAGGCCTGGGTTGGAAGGGACCTGAGTGGGTTTTCTTTTCCAAGATGCCACACCTGAGCCCTTAGGTAGACATCTGGGGCCCTAGCCATCACCCCAGGAAGACAGGCATGCTTGGCCTGAATCTCCATACCCCTCAACCCCAGTCAGCCCTAAGATGTGGACAGCAAAGGGACCACCAATCTGAGGGCTGGACATAGCCATAGGAAGGCAGCTCCATATCAGATTCTGAAACGATGCCCCCGGATGGGTGGACTTCCAAATGATTGGACCGGCACGAGCCACCATCTCCAGGAATGATCCTAGAGAACGTTGGCCTGTCGGTGTCCTCACCAGGGACCAAAGCTCACGCCTCTGGGACAGGACAGAGTCTTGGCTCCTATCTAGCCTATCACCTGCCAACACTGTGTGAGATGTCACTGGTCGCACATGGCTGGCCTTCCAGAGCCCAGGAGAGGGTGAGTGACATACGGGTGACCCAGCCATACAGAGCTGAGATGCTTCCCAGACCCTCCAGCCCTGAGCTCACCCACCTTCCCCCAGTGCAAAGCTACCCACAGCAGGGAAGGGAGGTGGATTCCCCATACTCCCCTTCACTCTGCTCACCCCCAGCCTGGAGACCAGCTGCTCGCACTGACCCACTGGGTGGCCAGGACTGCACAGAGGCCCCATCGGTGCTGTCCACACAGATGGTCATCCGTGACCTACAAGCCCCGGAGCATAGTTGGTGAATGTCCCTCCGCTCCCAGCTCCAGCTCCAGCTCCAGCTGGATGGGGGCCTGGTGCAAGCTCTGGGCCTGCAACTGGCAAACAGAGCTTCATGCACTGCTTCCACTGCCTCATACATGTTCATCTGAAGATATCGTATGCCCCGTTCCAGACCACTGTCTGAACGTCGCAGTCAAGCTAGTCAAACGAATATTTTGGTTTCCCAACGCCATGGGAAACCCAAGAAGTTACATGTACACTGTACCACAGTCTACTACGTGTGCAATAGCCTGTGTCTAAAGGGACAGTGTGCATACCCTAACTAAAAAATACTTCATTACTAAAAAATGCTGACCATCATCTGCGCTTCCACAGAGTCATAACCACTGATCACAGATCACCATAACTAATGGAATCAAAGTGGAAAAGTTTGAAATGGTTCAAGAATTACCAAAGCATGGCCAGAAACACAAAATAAGTGAATACTGTTGGAAACGTGGCACGGACAGCCTTGCAGGGTTGCCACAGTCCTTCAACCTGTAAGAAAGACGCAGAGTGTCTGGGAACTGCAGGAAAACGAGACACACAGGTAAAAAAAAAAAAAAAAAAAAAAAAAAACTTCATTAATAAAACAATCAGAGAGGGACACATGGGTGGCTCAGTGGTTGATCATCTGCTTTCAGCTCAGGTCGTGATCCTGGGGTCCTGGGATCAAGTCCCACATCGGGCTTCCTGCTAGGAGCCTGCTTCTCCCTCTGCCTGTGTCTCTGCCTCGCTCCTTGTGTCTCTCATGAATAAATAAATAAAATCTAAAAAAAAAAAAATCTGAGAAACTGAAAACAAAACCAAACCACCGTGGCATGCCTGTATCATCACCTGCCCTACCCCAAGGTGGCGCCTGCCCCAGGGAGGTGCCTGAGCCTCTGCCAGGTGGGTGCTGGGTGTCCTCCAGCTCCAAGTGTCATCCTAAGTTTGAGGGAAACCTACAGAGGGCAAGCTTCAGGCTTTCCCCTCCCAATCAGCGTGGAAAGGGTTTGGGGGAAGAAATATATTTGGTTGTTTCTCGTTTGAGACTCATCCTAGAAGAGAAGTGATATATCAGTGGAAACGTTGCACCAGATGTCACCATACCCAGTAACGTCCCTCTTTTGCAAAGGCTTCATGCATACAAATTCAGGGCTCTCCTGGAAAATGCAGAAGAGGAGTCACAGTGGGCAGCCACCTTCCCATGGCAGGAACACACGCAGCCTGAGCCCAGGGAAGGCACGCAGGGGAGACCCACACAGCCCAGTCTTTCCTTCTTCCTTGACTTTCTCTTGGACCTCCAGGCAGGAAATCCTCCAGGATGCTGTGCAAATATCCTTCAGGCCCAAGGCAAATAATCTCCCCTACGCTGGGAAGAAAGCCTAGAAAAGCTTCCCGAGCACATGTGAATACAGCATATGCCCTGGGAACTGGGACAGTGGCCACTGGTCACCCACCGAGGGCTTCCACCCTGCCCCTATCAGGCACTCCCCAAGACCTCTGCTTGGCATCACTCCTTACCCCCACGACCACCCGAGGCAGGCGTCATTATCATTCCATTTCACAGAGGTGGAAACAGAGGCCAAAGAGGCTCAGCAACTGGTCACAGGACCAGCTGGCAATAAAGCCAGGAGTCGAATCCAGGCAAGAACGGGACCCAGGGCCTGTGCTCCTAACCCTCCCACCTGCTGCACCCAAGAGGCCAGAGTTCAAGTCCTGACGCCACTGCTCCGTGGTCTCAGCCTCGTCTTCCTCATTGTAAACAGGACGATCCCCACCTCCTGGGGTCCGCAGCAGGATGCATGACCATGTGTGGAGGGCACAGCTCAGCTCAGTACGCACACCGTCAGTGAGGGCCCTGTACAAACCCTCCCCCACCCAACATCTTTCCTTCTGCGTCTCCAGCCCACCTTTTCGAATTCGTTTTCATGGTTTGGTTTGGTTTTTGCAGATCTTCCTCTTAAGACACACTGTGATTTCTGGGCCCGACACGGCTGATTAACTAGCCTTCCCCAGGTGAGCATCTTAACTGCTTCGCCATTTCCATATGCTTCCCTCCCCAAATTCCTTCTAGATTGGCGAACCAGGCTGGTCCACTAGCTGGAGCTGAGGCCCCGGGAGAGCGGCAGGACACCCCAGGAACAGGCCTCCGTGGGCGAGTGGAGGGCATTGGGGACCACTCACCTCACCTAAACCTCCAGGCATGGGCATGCGGACTGCGGGCGTGTCACTGTGCGTGCACACACTCACATCTTCATGGAAACTATCACGCAAAGTCAACAGCTGGCCAGGGGTGGGCCCCAATCCCAACTCCAGCCCAGCCTGGTGCTGAGAATAGTGAGCCCTGCCTCTCTCCCTTCTCTGCCTTCTCAGTCTCGGCCGCAAAAGGGCCCAACAACCCGCAAATAGCTTCTGCAAGTGGAAACCCTTGCTCCAGGCCCTGGACCTGCCTCCTCCACCCCTCCCAGCCCAGCCTCACCCCAACTGCTCTGAGGTGAGGGACGGTGCCTCCTGCAGAACTGTCCCCAGGTCACCGCCCTGATACTGCCCGCGCTGCTCCTGGCTTATCTTCCTCCCTCAGCCGCTGCCACTACAGAGCACACTGATTTCACGCATTACTCGCACCCATGCTCCTCTCCCGTGTGTGTCAGGAAGCCTCGCAGGGCAAGGCCCCCACTGTTCCCATCTCCTCGGACACAGCTGGCTTAGAACACGGCCCCATGAGTGTTCTAATGTGACTGCTGGCTCTATGTGACATCATCTTCAGCCTCAATCTCCCTCCAGCACATAGGCAGGGACCACCAGGCCTGGACACCTCTGTAGAGTCAGATGTTCCTGAGAAGGCCCAGCCATGGCCAGACCTCCCAGGAACACAACACGGACACTCCATCCCTCAATAAAGGAAGGCCAATTGGCTCCACTTAGTTCCAAATGCCTTCCCCCAGATGCTGTGCTAATATCCTTCAGGCTCAAGGCAAAGCCACGTCCAGATGGACTACACCAAGGACGCACAGCTCAGCTGGCCTGGGCCTGGGGGTGCGAGGCAGCCACTGCCTCCCCAGAGTGCCACGCAGGCAGTCCCCAGGGCCATTGCACCCGTGCCCTTCTCTGTGGCCTCTGGACTCTTCCCCCACCATGGTGGTCAGCAGTCCAAGTCAGTATCACACCCGTTCTGGAGTTATGGGCACATTCCGGGTGTTGGGCCCCCCTCACCCCACTGCTGCCCCACTCAGGCATTCCGGCCCCTCCTGGAGCCGCACAAGCAGGTACATCCAAGGGGGCAGGAGGCCAGGACTGTTTTTTCTACTTTGCTCCCAGCTGGAACATCTGACACTGGTCAGGAGGGAATGTATGTGCAAGATGCCCAGGCCGGCAGGCTCCAGATGTGCCAGAGCTCTGTGGCCCAGAGAGGGACAGACAGACAGGGTGTTGCTGGGAGTCCCAAGCTCCAGCTTACATTTAGGGTCTGGCTCCAATGCAAGTGATGGAGTGAGAAGCCACCAGCCACACCTGATGACGCAGACACGTGCAGGGGCCTGCTCCCTGCCCAGACAAGGCTTTGTTCTCTCTTCGGCAAGAGGGAAATACTACTGCATTCCCACTACACTGCACCCTCGAGACTCAAACTGTACCAGCATTCTCCTCGGGGCATCGAAAAGTCCCCAAACCCAGGCTTTAGCACAAGGGAGCTATCCTGGAGGCAGCCACTGTCAGATACTCATCACACTCATCACACCAGACCCAGAAAAGGCCCCTTCCTAGCTCCTGCCACCAACACGACCTCCTTCTGCATGGCTGTCTGCACAGCCCAGCTTCCATGGCCTTCCCCAGGAAGGCTGCCCTCACCACCCCATTGATCTGAAACACGCCAGATTCACCGAGTCCTCACTGTTAACAGGGCCCCAGCCTGACGCCGCACAGTGGGACCTTTCTGGAAGAGACAGGGAGTCCTGGGAACCATGCAGCAGAGCAGAAAGCATAGCTCGAATGTGCCAGGCTTTGCCACTCACAGCTGCATGACTGTGGCCAAGTTACTTAACAACTCTGAGCTCCAGTTGCCCTGTGAATATAATGTGGATAATGAAGGTACCCCCTCCCATGAAAGCTGTCTGAGGACGAAGTGAGGTAACCATGTAGGAGCCTGCCCCCGTGCCAGGCACACACAGCTGCAGAACACCTGTGCTGTCCTGTCGATCTGAGGACACCAGCCCCTCCCTGAGCTGAGCGTGTGCTGCTTCCTGTAGCTCAGAGAACCCTGGAAATATGGCTGAAGGCCACCACCCAGAGGGAGCCCTCGAGGGCTTGGGTTCACCAGGTGGCCCTGAAGAGCCCATTGGCCAGATGACCCATAAGCACCTGTCTGCTCAGTTATATCTATATTATGAGGTTGAGAATCTGATAGATGCAGGGTGCAGGGTAGTGGAGAAGAAGAGAGAGGGAGAGAAGGGATCTTCCCTTCTCTATTTGAAGCAGTTCTGGGGGTTCCCTCCACGAAGTAGCTCTTACAACACTTGGAAAACATGGTGCTTAGTAACTGAACCCAAGAGCTGCCCTTGGATCAGGGGCGTGGGCTGGGAAGGTTGTTTCCAGAGCTGGACGCAAACCCCCGGCTGGTGAGCCCAGCCCAGCCGTCCTGGCTTCTCCACCTGGCTGGGGGCCACTGGGCAGCCCCAGGAGCCAATCCTGTGCTCACTGACTGTGGGAAAGTTGTCTCCAGTGTGGCTGGCAGGCCTGGACGCAAAGACGTCTTCCCAAGATAAACATGAGCCCTGGCACAGCACTGCAGCTCCCTGATGGTCCTGGGGGGTCTGCGGCCCAGTGCAGCAGCCTCCACCACCGGGGAGTCCAAAGTGTAATTCCTCCTGAAAAGACCCACCATGGACAGCATGGCATCAGGGCACAAGAGCACACACTTGCAGCTCCCCAGTCCCTGGGGGAAGGCCAAGGGGTTTGCGTCTGGAGGCTGGAGCTCCAGGCCTGACTCTGCAGCACAGGGCCGCCTCTCCTGGACGCCTGCTTCTCTCCTGCGACAGCAAGACGCTAGGCTCAGTGGGAGCCCAGCACCAGTGCCCCAGGGCCCGGGGTGGGGCATGACGACCAACACTGGGCCCTCATGGTGGACAGCGCGGTGGCCCTCGGACAAGGTGGCCCACTACCACCCCTCCCTCTCCTTGCTCCCAAGGCCAGAACGCCAGGCTGCTCCAGGGAGAGCTCAAAATTCTTCCTTGCTGGCAGCCCAGTAAGACCATCTTCAAGTCCCTTCTGGCCACATAAAGCATGCCTGAAGGTTCGGCCTGCCCGTGGGCCACCGGCATGTGGCCTCTGCTGGCCTCCTGTCTCCTCCAAGCCTAGAGGGCACTGGACTCACTGTGCAGTTGTTTCCCCCTAAAGTGGTGGGACAATCTCCCTCCCGCACCAGCTTCCCAGGTCTAGGCCTCCCGGGGCAGCAACTCGGTGGCTAAACCACCAGCAGAAAGTAGAGAACGCCTTGGGCAGGGTCTCTTGTTTCAATGCCACCAACACCTCGGGTGGGGGCTTCCTGGCGGGCCCTTCCTGTGGGACTCCACAGCCACCTCCAACCAGGGGTGGTGGGGGGCATCCAGCTGAACCTAAACACAAGGCTCTCACGTGCTGTGCCATCTGTGCGCAACTTCAGTGCAGAAGAATCCGACACCCAGGAGTGTGCAGGAATGCAGGGAGCACCAAAGGGTCACTTGCAGCCTCTGGAATCCAGGCCAGGGTGGGGGTGGGGGAAGGGGCTCCACCTTGACCTGCCCACTGCCGACCCCAGGCTCCTAGGGCCAGTCCCTGAGCTCAGCCCACCAGGGGGCCAAGGTCAGGGGAAGGACGGGGTCTGCTCCACCCGCCTTCTGGCCCCACACCCCACTGGGGGACCAGAGCCATTGGCAGCTGTCCCAGGACAGAGCCAACCCCACCAGGCGGTGTTTAGCATGGCAGCCTGGGGGAGTGCGGGCCCCGGGATCCAAGGTCCTCCCACGTGGAGGGATGTGCTGGTTCCCACGCACATTGGCCTGACTGCCTGGGGCAAGTGGAAGCCTATCTGTGTGACGGCGTGCTAAGCAGACTTGCCAGGGCTTGCAGACACAGCGCCCTTCCCAGCACCCCCACCCCCACCCCCACGCCAGAGTGACCATGAAGCAGCAGTCCCTCGTCCCTCTCCTGCTGACCCTCCTGGGAAAAGCCAGCCCTACTGGGACCACAGTCCTGCCACCATGAGGGGGTGCCACTCATGTGCTGGGCCACATGGAGCAAGCTGCTGGATCTTTGAGCCTCTGCTTCCCCAGCTGACTCAGAGGGCAGACCCAGATTTCACAGCCAGGAGGCAGGGCTCAGCGTCCACCTGGGCAGACAAAGACGGTGAAGCCAAGAGAGCCAAAGGCACAGACATCTTGGGGCACCTGGCATTCAGGCCTGTATCTCCTAGGTTCCCAACCCTTCCACCCTGGTGCTTCTGCTTCACGGGGTTTGCTAAGGGAGCTGCGATAATTATCTCATTGTTTGGAAGAGGAATAGACAGCTGTCTGACATCTCCGGCCCCAAACCTCCTCCTCACACACGGCCAGGAAAAACGTGAGGTGCCACGGTTACTAGTGGCCATGTCTCCTGGAAAAAGCTGCTGACATCCCAATCATTCTGCTGGCCAGCAGCTACCTTCCAGACGGCTGCTCATAGACCTGCCCATTCCTGGAAGGCTGGAAGACTCAGGAACCTTCCTGAACAATGGTGTGTTGGCACCAGCTCATGCCAGCTTACATCAGCTTTCTCTGGCTCACACCAGCTCACACCAGCTCACTTTGGCTCACATCAGCTTACATCAACTCATGCCAACTCATGCTGGCTCACTCTGGCTCACACCGGCTCATATCAGCTCACATCAGCTCATACCAGCTCACATCGGCTCATACCAGCTCATGCCAGCTCACACTGGCTCACATCAGCTCACACCAGCTCCCATGCCAGCTCACATCAGCTCATGCTGGCTCACTCTGGCTCACACTGGCTCACATCAGCTCATGCCAACTCACACCAGTGCCCACCAGCTCACACCAGTTCATGCCAGCTCCCATCAGCTCCCACCAGCTCCCACCAGCTCATGCCGGCTCACTCTGGCTCAGCTCCCACCAGCTCACACCTGGTGAGCTATAGCCAACCAGGCTGAGCGCATTGCTGGCTGAGCTAGCTACAGCCAACAATGTGCATCTCCCCCAAACTCCATTATAGTTTGGGACTGGCTGCGGTGGGAGGATTTATACCATGGACATTGGTAAGCACTACACATTAGGGTTTCTTTCCTGGGGTGCTGGCTGTTGAACATTTACCAGCACGTCACTACTATTCCTAAAGCTCCAGAATTCCAGAAGCTGAAGAAAGCCTGACACCCCGGAGAAGCCGGCTTGGGTCTCCTGAGCACTGACGCTGCCTAAAGACACGCCAGGCCCTGGGGAGGGGTGGGCTCTGGTCCTATCTGGTCCCAGGCAGGAAGCAGACCTACCCCAGCCCCACGCCCTCCAGAGCAGCTCAAAGAGCAGCCAAACACAGTATCCAGACTCTGCTCTCGACTCCACGGGCAGACTTCCTGTGCCCCAGGCTGTGTCCTAGGCCTGCAAGAGCGAGGCCCCACACAAGGAGATGGCTCCCTCGCCCTATGTGAAGAAACAATACCAAGGTTTGGAAATGAGAACTTGATTAAAATAATAGCATTACAAACATTGCATTTAAATCCTGGGAGATTATGATAAACACAACAGAGAAAACAGCACAGAGAAACTGCTGCATCTAACACACAGTGCTCATGACTCGAGGCTGTCAGGACGGTGGCTCTGAGAAGGTGGCTCTGACCTGACCCTGGTGCATCGGGGTCTGGCGTGGCATCCAGGAGAGAGGCAGTGGCAGCCCTGACCATCACCTGGGAGGAGACAGGAGATGCTGACAGAGCCTCCTCCAACCTCCTGAGGGCCAGGCCTGTGGCACAGTCATGCTGATGTCCCCAGTACCCAGTGGAGAATGTCGCTGCTTGTGGCTTGGAGACCACATTCACTGCACAGAGGGACTCAGGCCAGATTCTGTGACCCCAGCCTCCGGTTCCATCACCAAGGGCAGCAGGGCTGCCTCAGAAGGGTGGTGACAGTGACAGCCACATTCCCTGATGCTTCCTGGAAGCCAGGTGCCTGTTGTATACATCCATCACTGGGTCCTTGGACCCGCCAACCCAGGCGACACTGTTATCCACATCTGACAGATGCTGAGCTAACCTGGACTCAGAGAGGGGGAGTGACTTTCCCAGGGCCACACAGCAAATAAGACAGAGCCAGGAGGGACTCTGCATCACTCTGAAAAGCCTGTGCTCTCCACCACCTATCATGTTGTCCTCAGGAGAAGAGAGGATGTGACAGAGAAGCTGTGAGAGCAGGAGTCTCTTGGAAGTGCAGGACATGGTGGCACAAGGGGTGGGGGCGGGGGGCTGCTCCTTCTGACACAGGGGAGCCTGGGGCCCTCCACACACCAACAGCCCTTGTGGGGTCCCAGGTAGAATTTTAAATGCAAACACCTACCATGGAGACAAGCAAAGGAGCAGAGCAGAGGCAGGGTGCCCCGGGCACACGAGAGAACTGGAAGGAGACCCAGAGGAGAGCAAAACCTAACAGGAGTGATGGTAGGCATCGGTGGGAGACCCGGGAGGCCACCAGCCCCTCCTGCAGCAGGGGGCGGGCTGCCCATCAAGGAGGCCACAGGGCATGGGGCTGGAGGCTGTGACAACAGAGGTCTGAGAAGAAGCCCAGGACCACACAGCTCCCAAGTCCCCCTGAAGCTGCCCTCTCCCTCCCAAGAGATGCTGCTGCTGTGACTTCAGAAGCCACAGTGTCCCCTGGCCCTTGCCCCCTTCATCCCCAGCACGGCTCACACAGTCTTTGCAGATACCCCAGTGTCTGTAGCTCTGGGCCGCCTAGCCGTCCTTCCTGAACCCCAGGCAATGCCCAGCAGTCTGGAAACAGCCTTCATGCCTCCCTCATCCTTCTCTCCCCACAACTGAGCCTCCTGTGCCCATCAATGGGCGCAGCAGTCCCGTCCTTTTCTCCATGCCTCTTTGCAAAGGTCCCCCCATCAAGAAGTGGAGTGATGTCCCTAACCCCTGAGTGGAGGTCGATCCTGTGACTTACTTTGATCGACAGAATGTACAGATATGATGTTCTGGGATTCCCAGGCCTATGTATTTCCATTCATTCTAGAATCTCTGCCCAGCTGCCATGTGTCTAAGCGAGGGTTCGCCTGCCGCAAGATGTGAGACAAGCGGCCCAGCTGCCCCCACCAGCCCAAGCACAGCAGCCAAGCCCCCGAAGCAGGCCACCTAGATGACCGGCTGCTAACCACAGATGTGCGAGGGAACCCGGCCAAGAGCAGAGGGTGAACCCTTCTGAGTCCAGCCCACATTACTGAGCCACAGAATCACACACTAAATGAAAGGTGGTTTTAAGCCACTAATCGTGGGGGAAGTCTGTCACGCAGTGAGAGCTCACCGACATAGCACCACCATGCTCCTTCATGGTTGATCCTGCAGAGGGTATGGCGGCCAGCTCCCCAGATTTCTAAGCGAGACTTCTTTGAGACATGATGTCATTTTTAGAAGGTTCCTGACGGAGTGGAGATAGTGGCCTCTAATCTGCGGCCTCCCTCCACTCAATGCCCCCCCGCCTCATTTCTCAAATTCTCCCCTTGTCAAGACTTGGCGTGGGTCCTCATCGCTGTGTCTGAAACACTCCCCCTAACTGTTCACTAATTTGGGTTCATCCTGAACACAATCAGGTTGTGTGCCTCCTCCTCCAGGAAGGCCGGGGTAAGCCCTCAGCTAGCTTCACTCCCATCCTGCACGCTCCCACACGCTCCCTCCTTGAGGCACAGTTCATACATCACCTTATGGCATCACTTGGCCCCAGTGTGCCTGCCTGTGAGCACAGGAGCTCCGTGAGGGCAGAGGCCGGGAGTTTCTCTCAATCAGTTCTGAGCTCCCAGAGCCAAGGAGCACATCCAGAATGTGTTAAGTGGTCAGAAAAAACATGCTGAAGAGAGAGGGGGGGGGAGAGAGGGGCAGGAGGGAGGGGGCAGGAGGGAGGAGTAACGATGTTTCACATCAGGAAGCGTCCCGCTCACTCACATCTGATTACGTGGGGACCCTGAGCCTGAAATTCAGCTGGGAGCAAACAGTCCCATTTTATAGGTGGGCAAAGAGGCTCAGACACGGCGAGTGACCTACCCAGGCTCGTGGGTAAATGGCAGAGCTGGGACATCCAGAATTAGGGTGCCTCTAATTCTCCTGAATATAAATTTGTTATACTGAATATAACAAATTTATATTCGGGTTTACCTCCAAACAAAGTAACATTCATAGCAAAATAAAAACAGCTACATCTTGGACCTGAATGCTCAGCAAACTTTGCCAAGAGGATTGTGCTGGATCTGGCAGTTCCTTTGTTGCTGACGAGGACACCAGGGCTCAGAGAAGTGGACGGACTATCCCCGGCACCCGCTAATAAATGGCCGAGCTGGAGAACCCCATGATGTCACTCGACCACCAGCAGGTTCCCTGGATGCCACTGGCCCCGTAAACAGGTTTATGGCTCCATCCTTCAAAGCACACTCAAGCGAGGTTTATTACATAATAGAAAACAAAGATAGTGTTTTCATATGTTTCCCACTCAGAGAGTTTTATTAAAATGCAATAAATCTCCAGGGCAGGGTGCGATTTTAATGCAAAGGGCACGGGATCCAGCTCTGCTGTTCTGTAGACCACAGGGAAAGGCAGGGGCGGGGTGGGGCGGGGGGAGAGGGGTGCAGGAAACGAGTGGGGGAAAGAACTGCGCCTGCCCCAGTCTCAGCCCCCCTCCCAGGAACTGGGTCCCGGGAGGCAAGGAGGGACGAGGCTTTGGAGTCCCAGGGTCTTCCCCGCTCTGTGTTCCGCTCTGCTAGCTGGCCTCCCTAAACCATGCAACTGTCCTCCCACGGCCCCGCCAATGCTGCAGCCAGGTGCTGGGTCTGATCGACAACCCCATGCAAAGCTCCCCAGTGCCTCTAGGACAGAGCTTGATCCTCTTGTTCATGCATACAGGGCTCCTTGGTCCAACCCTCACTGGCCCCCCAACCAGCCTCCCATCATCCTCTGACCACCCCATGGGTGAGCCACTCCCAACTTCTTAAGATTCCTCCCACCAGGCTGGTTCATGCTTCCGTGTTTCCACAGAAAATGTATTCTCTGTCTAGAATGTTCCCCTGCCTATCTGCCTGGAAAACTATTCATCCTTCAAAGCCCGATTCAGATATCACCTCCTCTGAAATGGCCAGTTGCCCTCTCCTGTGGGATCTTCAACCATAGATGCTGGTCCTCTCATCAGTCCCTCCCTCCCTGACATTCACAGCCAATCCTACGGCATGGCAAAGGGCTGGTACAAAGAGGGTGCTCATGAAATATTTCTAGAATTCAATGATCTGAAAATGTGTCTTTGTATCTTGTGGCCATCAAGCTGTCCCAGTCAGGCTTTCAACTGACCAGAGACCATCTAAGGGGCCTTCATGCCCAGTGTGGTGAACAGAAAAATGGACCCCCAAGCACATGCACATCCTAAAGCCCAGAACTTGAGCAAATGCTACCTTATGGGCAAATCGGACTTTGCTGACATGATGACGTCAAGAACTTTGAGATGGGGACATGATCTTGGATTCTCCCGTGAGCCTGATATAATTCCATGACTCCTTGAAAGGGAGGACCTGCCCAAGCTACGGTCAGAGAAAGAGACAGAACACAAAACACAGGTCTGAGAGAGGCCATGCCGGCGGCAGGGAGGACGGAGGAGGGGCCGCCAGCCAAGGCGTGCAGATGGCCTCCAGCTGCTGCAGAAGGCCAGGATGATGACTCTCCCCTAAAGTCTCAGGGAGGGAATGCTTGGTTTTAGCCAGTGGGACCCATACCAGACTTCCGCCCTCCAGAACTGCATGGTAGGGCAGCCCCGGTGGCTCAGCGGTTTGGCGCTGCCTACAGCCCGGGGCATGATCCTGGAGATCCGGGATCGAGTCCCGGGTCGGGCTCCCTGCATGGAACCTGCTTCTCCCTCTGCCTGTGTCTCTGCCTCTCATTCCCTCTCTGTGTCTCTATAAATAAATAAATAAAATCTTTTAAAAAAAAACTCAAAGTTTGCTATTTAAAAAAAAAAAAAAAAGAACTGCATGGTAATAAATCTGCCTTGTCTTAAGCCACCAGGTTGGTGATGATTTGTTACAGCAGCAAAAGAAAACGAATGTGTGAGGTGTGCCCTCCTGGCTACTTCCAGGGGGCTCTCCCCAACCCTGGGCATCCCCCAGCCTCTACAACGCTGCCTGCCACTCCTGTCCCCTGTGTCACCACCCCTTTGCTGCCGGGCGAACTTCTACTCATCCTTCAGAACCTGTTTCCGAGGTCCCAGCACGTCCAGGAAGCCCAGGCACGACAGCCCGAGGCTCAGCCATGCCTCCAGAGCTTCACATGCCGGGGGGCACCACTCTGGGGTCTCTGTTCTCCCACTCTCGGTGACGTCCACATGGCAGGTGCCTGTGTTGCATTTGTTCTGAGTCTCCGGTGCCTAGCACAGTGCCTGACACATCGCAGGACCTCAGGAAGCTCCTGGGAAGTGACCGGGCTCGGGTGGGTCAAGGTCAGAGGCCGCCACCCATGCGTGGGGTGTGCAGGACGAGGGCGCACCCTTGCCTTGTCCCCACGGCTTCCTCAGCTGAGGTGCGTTTGTGCCAGGACAGGAGGCGGCTCTCCAGGCATTTCTCTCCCATCCTCCTGCCTAAGTGGTGCTTTGATTCCTCTCCCGCTTCCCCCATGTCACCAATAACAGCCTCCGAGACAGACATCCACGCTCAAACACACGCTGAAATCCCAACACCCTGTAATCCCGCGGGCACGAAAGGAAGCCCGTGCTTGAGTTTATCCTATGAAAATCATCAAAGGCTTGGGAATAACTCATGGACGAGGCCGCTCACCGCAGCCTGCTTTACATCTTTAGGCTGCTGGAAATGGAAAATGATGCCGATGTCTGAAATCAAGGATTTGGTTAAATAAATAATAATATCTCCTTCGGCTGAGGGTTTGTTCTATGGCCACTAAAAAGCAGCAGTTTGAAAATATGTAGGAAAAAAAAAAGAAAATATGTAGGAGCATGGGAAAATGTTTAATACATCACATTAAATTGGGATCTAAAATTTATAAAACACGTATATATTTGCATCTTAAAAAGACTAGTGAGACTATCCATCTCCAATATTAATGGATGTAATTGCATAAGGTGGGTTGGTGGGGACTGTCTTCATGCCTCCTGGAGGTTATGGTTTCCAAAGTTTCTATGATAATTATGTATTATAATTTTTAAAAGGTGTTTTTAGGGAGAATTTTCTAGAGAGGAATTTAGCAACATCCTTATCAAAAACATCTTTTTTTTTTCTTTTTAAAGGTCTTCTTTATTTATTTAAGAGAGAGAGAGAGAGAGACAGAGAGAGCAAGGGGAAGGACAGAGGGAGAGGGAGAGGCAGACTTCCTGCTGAGCAGAGAGCCCCACGTGGGATCCGATCCCAGGACCCTGGGATCATGACAGAGCCAAGGGCACATGCTTAACCCACTGAGCCATCCAGGCGCCCCTCAGGAACATCTTTCAGAGGGTCGATGGCATCACACAGCCTCCTGTTTAAGGGAATGTGAAGTGGCTACTACAGAACTCACACACAGTGCTTCGTGGGCGCTGATCCCGCTCAGTGAACCCTGGGGCCTGGGTCTGCTCCACCAGGTGGAGAACACAAGAATCCTGATTCCAAGTGGAGATGAGCAGCAGGCCGTGGGAGAGCGTCTGGGAGAGCCCAGGGGAGATGCCTGGCCCAACTGGGGATGGGACATCTGAGTACAGGGAGGCCAGGGAGAGGAGGCCACGGAAGCCCTTTGCTGATGGGGCTGGGGGAGTGCCCTAGAGGGAGAATCTGTGAGTATCCTGAGGACCAAAGAGATGGCCCTTGGCTACATGCAGGCCCAAGAATCAGATCATGACCCAAAATTCACAGGCTGCCTTTCCCCATTGAACGCCTGTCCCCATTTCTCAAAAATGTACCCGAGAGGATCGGAGGGACTGGGGGGCTGTGACATGGGCTCACATGTACAGGGAGGCCTCCATGGCCTGGCGGTCAGTAGTCATGCTGCAAGAGCTCCACTCACAACAAATGCTCTGCCCGGAGCCCTCCCAGAGAAGCCGAGGACCTGTGTACTTTCTGCTCACATCTGCCATTGCCCTGAACTCTTCCAGAGCCTGGGGCTGGCCTTCCCAGCCTGCAGGGAGGGGGGCGCAGGAGCAGGACGCAGGAGAGAGGGGGATTAGGAAAACACACGAAGGAAGAAGGACGAGGGGTGAGCCCAGATGGAATGTGGCTCCCAGAAGGCAGGCCCTGCCCAGCAGTTGGACTCGGGCCTGCCTAGGCTGGAGAATGTTTCTGTCACCTGCCAGGGTCAGCAGCTGTACTTCCCTAATGCAGCCTCAGGTGGCCGAAGGGTTGCTGGGATGTGCTGCATGTGGACAGAACTTGGCAGGATGGATGCTGGGGATGCGGGGGATAAACACAGGAGAGGCCTGCAGTGGCCACAATCCCACAGGAGATGCCATGCAGGGAGAACTGCCCTAGAAGAAAAGGGACACTGGGGTGGTGTCCGAGGACGGGATGTTCCTCCAGAAAGTCCTCCTTGATTACCACTCCCTCTACTCAACTGAGTGCAGGCACCTAGCACTTCCCTGGTTCTCTCAGCTTCATCAATATTCAGATAACACACCATCACCCTGGGTGACTTGCTTGGCTATACTCTTTACTGAACTGTCTTGGGGGTCATTGACCATGCCTTCCTTCAAACCCAGAGCCTGGATGGCTGAAAGTGAGGATGGGGAGATTAGTGGACAGGGAATGGATACATGGGGAATGGAAGATGGATGGAAGGATGGGGGGATTGGAGGGCTGGTGGGTGGACAGGGGATGTATGAAGGAGGTTGGAGGACAGATGGATGGATAGAGGGATGGATAGATGGATGCCTGGATGTATAGGGTCTGGTGGGTAGACAGGAGATGGATATATGGGGGGATGGAAGGATGGATGGATGATGGATGGGGTGATGAGTAGACAGGGGATAGATACGGGGAGGGTGGAGGATACATGGATGGATGGAAGGATGGATGGAAAGTTTGTGGGTAGACAGGAGATGGATACATAGGAGGATGGAAGATGGATGGATGGGGGTTGGTAGGTAGACAGGAGATGGACACATGAGGATAGAGGATACATGGATGGATGAATGGATGGGTGTGGGGATTGGTGGGTGGACAGGGTGTGGACATGCAGAGGATGGATAGATCAATGGATGCAGCATAGACACATAAAAGGGAGATGGATGGACGAGTGGATGGATGGTGGGGGGAGATGGAGGAAGCAAGGGAAGAGGCTAAGAGGGGAGGAAGGAAGAGGGATGGCCAGCAGGCAGAGAAGACAGTCACTGCCAGCTGGGAGGAGTCCTGGGGAGGTGTGGAACAGGGGGACCCAGGATCTGGGCGAAGGCAGAGGGAGGGAGAAGACGCTTGGGGGCTGGGATGCTGAGGGATTTCCTCAAACATCCCATGACCTTCCAGCCACCCTGAATCTTGTTCCAGAGTATTTTACAGGCACCGCAAGGCCTCAGAGCCTGACCTCATCAAACTGTTGATTCAAATCGAATTATTTATTGAATAGACTCAAACCCTGAAAGCTTTTAAGTCAGCGCCTGCCTTGATCCCTATCTGCTCTGGGTCTTGATTAAATCAAACTCAGACCTCCATGGTGATGCTGAAGCAAATGAGGAGAGAGGCCAGCCGGGGAGGGATAAAAAGCTCCCCAGAGAAGAAAGAAGCAGGTCTGACACCTACTAAGTGCCAAGCATCCACATATTAGCTGCCATCCTTGCCATAACAGCCTGTGAGGTCTGCACTGTCACCATCTCCTGCTCAGAATATGAGAGGATGCGAGGCAGGGAAGTCTTGGAACCCAAACAGATGTGTGATCTCTGTGGGGCACAGACCACGCAGCTGCCAGGCCGAGGTTAACCTCAAGGTAAAGCCCACTGAGGTCTAAGACTGTCTCTCCAAAATCCCCACTCTTCCCAGGCTGCCCAAGGGCAAAGCACATCCTGTCTTTGTCATTCTCCCACTGGAGACCATAGCTACGAGCCCTAGAAGGACCATATGGGCACAGCGGGTCTTTGTTTGCCCTGGCACTCGGGGCCCCAAGGGACTGCTTGGGATTTGCTCTGCACACCGTCTCTGTCCACCTCGTCCTAGGTCGGTTAAGCCAAGTGGATGTCCCCATCCCTGGATGTCATCCACCTCTACAGGGAAGGACCTGATTTTGCTTAGATTTAGCGCTCATTGAGAGCTCCTTGGATGGCTGTGGTTCACTGCTCAAGCTCCTCAGACCCTGCATTTACAACTCGGAATGCTAAAATTCTAATCTATTAAAAATGGAGAGACGGGGGGAGGGGGAGACATCATAGGACCACAGAACCAAATCTGATTTTAAATAGGATGGCATAATAACACAGTAACGTGATACATAAACAGAAGTGATCTGAAAAATCTCAAATGCCAGCTCTCTCAGAATACAAAATCTATGAAACGGAGCTTCCCAAAGTGTGTTCCAAGGAAAGCAATCCTGGGAAATGCTCAGCAGAACAAAAATAAAATAATACATAAATATTAAAATGTATCAGTAAAGTAGAATTAAAATTAATTTAATTTAAATTTATTTTTTAAAAGATTGTTATTTATTTATTCATGAGAGACACAGAGAGAGGCAGAGACACAGGCAGAGGGAGAAGCAGGCTCCCTGTGGGGAGTCCGATGAGGGACTTAACCCCGGGACTCCAGGATCATGCCCTGGGCCGAGGGCAGATACTCAACCGCTGATCCACCCAGCAGTCCCAATTTAATTTAAATCTAACATGAAATAACATTCAAATAAAATCAAAATGAAAGATTATGGTCTCAGATGAGATGGAGAAATGAAGCCCAAGCTTCTCCTGGAGACGTATGATGTGCGTTCTGTGTCAGAGGCTCCCAAAGTCCTACTGCAAAGAAACTTGGTTGATTTGCAACCTAAGAATGTTTACCAAACTTATATGACCACATGTATTTTCTGGAAATACCTCTGACCTGGGGGACACCTAAATTGTCGTTCAGCAAACAGTGACTGCTCATTTCCCCTCCCCCATTGGTGTTGGGTTGGGTTGGATCCTGTGAGTTGCTTTGGTCAATGGAATTCTAGCAAATGTGAGGTGAGCAGAGGCCTTAAATGTGCTTGTGCGGTTAATGTGGTTCTTGAGCTATAGTGTGGTGCATGCAAAGGATGTGTCCTGATGGCCTCTGTCCCTTAGCTTGGGTCCCAGAAGAAATACAAATACAGCAGCCCATGCCTGCCAGCCCGCAGCCTGAGCAGAGATGCCCACACATGACCCCTCTAAGGCAGCCAAATCAGTTGACCCAGGGGTGTGAGAATAAGTATGCAGTCCATTCCACTGCATTTGGAGGGACTTGTTAACAGCATGACAGTCACCCTCGCTGACTAATACAGCATCCCACAGAAATACTCTTCTAAAAATTGCACACAAAATAATACAAAAAACATTTGTAAGAGGAACCATTCTTAGAAGCTGTTGGGAAAGGGGGGCCTGGGTGGCTCAGTAGGTTAAACATCTGTCTTCAGCTTGGGTTATGATCCCAGGGTCCTGGGATCAATCCCCACGTTGAGCTCTCTGCTCAATAGGGAGTCTGCTTCTCCCTCTCCTTCCCACTGGAGTTCTCTCCCTCCCTCTCTCTCTTTCTCAAATAAATAAAATTTTATGAAAAAAAAAAAAAAGAAGAAGAAGAAGCTGTTGAGAAAGAATGAACAGCACATTCTGGGAGCTCAAGATACACTCAGAGGATGTGCCTCTTAAAATCAAGGGTCTTGGCAAGCATCTGGGCTATTTGCAGTAGAGATGCAGAGTTTAAGAAAAAGTTGAGCAACCCAAAAGAAAAAGATGTAAAGTACAAACAGGTAAATCCCAGGAGAGGAAATGTGAATAGCCAACAAACAAAGGAAAGTATGTTCAGTCTCAACAAAGAATCACAAAGATGCAAAATAAAACAATACTGGACTGCAGTGAGTGCAGACATAAGAAGTCTGAAGCTTCTAGAGATGCGGGGTGGGAATCATTCCACAGAGAGCAGGCAACAGGGAGGGGTGGAGGAAGCTGGAGATAGGTATGGACGCTCACTGCAGCTCTGATGGGAATAACAAGATCTGGGAAGATAAAAGCCCTTAGGCTCTCACGCAGGGGGATGCATAGATCGGCCGGCTTACGTTGTGCTACACCAATAAATTATCAAAATCAAGTTAGGAGTATAAATCAAATTTCAAACGGCGGCATGATGCCATTTACATCAATATTTAAAACATGCTAAACAGCAGAACACTTTGATTGTGGACAGACACACACATGTGTACTTAACATATAAAGCACACTCCGTGATGATCCACACCAATATCAAGATGACGGGGTCTCCTGTCGGGGAGCAGGGGCGGTGGTGGGGTCTGGGGGATGGTAAGAGGAAGGAGAGAGCCGGGCTTGATCAGAATCTGTAACAGTGCATTTCTTGAAGAGATAGAGATCCCAGGGAGGTAAAAATTAACATCTGTGACAGTGAGGGACCCGGGATTGGGCCAGCCCAGGCTCTGCTCTGATAACAGCTAATACCCTACATTTCAGGGGCTTCACCCATCCTGTTCCTGTTCACCATCCACTGGCTCACACTAACCAGATGACACGAAAATGACTACCAGGGAGGCCGGGGAAGAGAGGAGATGCTTGGATTATTTGGTGAGCACTAAATTATCTCTGACACACAGTACCCAGAACATTCTAGGATTCCTGTATACCCTAAAGATCTCACGATTAAATTTGGCATAGAAGGAAGAGAACCACCAGAGGAAGGGGATTTCACCAAGTCACTCTGGGAGAAAAGCTGAGACCCAGGCCCATCCCAGTATTCCTGAGGTTGCCTCTGGCTGAAGGTCCTGCCCAAAGTCATATGCGCCAGGGGAACAGTAGGGCTGGTATGGCCTTCATACCATCCTGCTTCAGAGACGGTGCAGGCACGGTATCAGGTGGTCTATGGGTCTGGGGCTGACATTTCGTATCGCTGTGCCCCCAGCCACTCTCAGTGTGAGGCCACAGGCAGTCCCAGGGGCTGGGACAGCAGAGCGAGCCTGGGCATAGAAAGGTGGGCCAAGGTCCACTTTCTCCCTGGCTCAGGATGCTCCCAGTCCCCTCCTTCTCTGCATGACAGCCTCAGAACCAACTCTGGGCCCCTGGCCTCCACACCATTCTCTAGGATGGCCCCACAGAGCCTTAAGAGTTTTCTAGGTCACATTAATTTCCCAAGAACCATATCACCATACCTTTACCCATCCATCCATCCATCATATGTCCATCTATCCATTCATTCATCCACATGTCCATCTGTCCATTTATCATCCATCTGTCCATCCATCCACATGTCCATCTGTTCACCTATCATCCATCTGTCCATCCATCCATCTACATGTCCATCTGTCCACTTATCATCCATCTGCCCATCCATCTGATGCCCAGCCTGTGGCAGATCTGTGACAGGCACGAGGCTTCCAGTGATCATCAAGATGGATCCTACCAGTCTCTATCTTCAATAACCATATGTTCTGGATGGGGGGGGGGGGGCAAGGGGAAAAAGACACAGGAACTCCCATGCTCAAGGAGAGGTGTGAAAAGAATGTCTGAGGGCTGCTTTCCACTGAGTGGTGGGTGGTGTCTTTGAAGAACAGAGGCTCAGACTGAGACCAAATGTCCACAAGGGACCAGGACCTGACAGTCAGTGCCAAGTACACTCCAGGCAGCCAGCCCCAACAGGCACAGCCCCCTCACATGGACCCAGCTTGGCATGACAAAGGTTCCAGCATCAGGCTGGCTGAAGACTGAGGAGCTGGGGGAGAGCAGGAGGAGCCAGGATGGGGAGTGGGGTAAGAGCCAGGGGGTGTGGCTTCTCCAAGTGCCTGGGGAAGCCACCACAGGATGTTAAGCCTCACTGCTAAGCAGCCAAACCCCTGGTGACTCAGTGTGGTCTCCAGACCCCTGTTAGAGATACAGATCAGGAGACCTGAGCGCCCAGCGGAACCTGAGAGGCAATGTTCTAACTCAGCCCATCCTGGGGCTGCCCTCACGTTCAGGATTACCAGGGAGCCTCCACACTCAGGCTGCTCTTGCAAGACCTGGCTGGAGTGGCAGTAGTTCATAGAGCTTTCTAAGTGACCCTCACATACCTCCCACTGAGGACCCCATCATCTACATGTTGTGGGTTGCTCAAGCCTTGGTGGCTTGCATCTACCTTCTGGAGAGCATTTACGAGGCAGCTAAGCCTCACTGGCCATCTGGGATTCAGCTGTGGTGACACCAAGTGGGCCTCACAGGACCCAGCCCAGGCTGGATGGCAGCACCACATGGGAGTTCCTGGAGCTCGGCCCTGCCATAGCCCCGACCAAGCCAAATGCAGGCCCAGGTGGGGCACTCCTCAGCCCTGGGAGCTAGAAGAGGCAGGAACGATCCTGTTCCAGAACCTCAGGAGCAGCTGGCCTTGCCCACACCCTGATCTCAGCTGCTGACCTCCAGGGCTGTGCAAAAACAAATTCCTGCTGCTTTCATCCTTTGCTTCACTGGCCCCAGGACCTTCCCACAGACTGGATGTCAGTCTGGTCTGACCCAGAATGCTCCTCCTGTTGTCCTTGGGCTCCAGGAAGAAAGGTGTCCATGGGGAGACCAGCTCTGAAGCCAACGGGAGGCTCTCCCAGGGACGGGCTCACTGCCTCCCTGCATCCCTGCCCCTGAGAGGAGGGCACCGCCCCACCCTGAACAAAGGGGCAGGCTGCTGGATCCGCGAAGCCAGAGGGGAACAGGGGGATGGGGTCGGGGGAGATGCTGATGTGCAGCCCACAAAATGAAATGTAGGACAATTAAAAATGCACTCAGCTTAGATTTTAGAGAACCATTTCCAGACTGTAAATATCATACCTGTCATTAAAAATGTATTTATGGTGACCACACAGGAGCATCCTTGGGAGGCTGGGGGTGTGTCCACTGAGTGTGGCTGTAATACGTGCGGGTTCCAGGCACGGGCTCCACCAGCCCCCATCCACACAGGCCTTGAGCAGCAGATGGCAGAGGGGTGGCATCCCCATGCAAGACCAGTGGCAATCTTTCCATTTCTGGGGACACTCACACAGATCCCAAAATACAGAGGGCGCGAGCCGGTCATGCTCGCAGGGGAAAGTGTGAGTGGCAGGTAAACACACAAGTGGCTCACCCTCGCCAGGAACCCAAGGGACGCCAAGGAAAGGGGTCATGGGCCGTGGGGCCCAGGAGTGCGGGCCTGCCTGCCAGGGGGGACCCGAGCACCTGCTGAAGGGACCCAAGCGCCCGCTGGGAGCCGCTCACCCTCGGGCTCCCTCTCCGCCCAGGGAACTAAAGGAGGAGGAAAGAGACACATCTACGGGTTTTATGGCGACGGCATGTCAGAAGGAACGCACTCCAGGGCGAGTTCGCGGCCACGGGGCACGCCGACGCGGACACCGGCCAACGGGGCCCAACTGGAAACAGATGCGCGAAGAAAGGAGACTGTTCCTCACATCTGCTGTATAAATACGTCCACGTGAGAAAGATAAACAGAGGAAGGGACGGTGCTGGACGGGGAGAGGGGCGATCCTTCCTGACATGACTGATGCCTTTGCATGTATTTTTAATAAAGGAGAGGAAGTGTCTGTATGCAGACAGTGACGAGCAAGAACACGGAGGATTAAAGTCTGTTGATTTGCTTCAGAGAAAAACGAGATCAAAACCATTCCCATTCTCAGGACGTTTCGGGTCACATTGCCCGGCCGGCCACACTCTCCCAGGCAGGGCCAGGGAAGGACCTGAGGCTCTGGGAGAGCAGGAGCCCCCGCGGGAGCAGCCCCTCTCTCAGCTTCTCTACTTGCACCCCAAGAATCTGAGTCTGGAGCCCATAAGCAAGAAGTCCTGGCCCCCACTGTGCTACAGGGCTGGCCCAGATCCACCTGTCCCCGGCGTGTCCCCCACGAGGATAGGCAGCAGGTGCTAAGTACACCCCACAGCTCTGACCCGTGGGTACAGATCACACTGGGAAGGATGGTTCACTGTCCACACCCCCGTCTGCTCCATGTGCTGCCCGCTGAGACGCTGCAGAGAGCAGAGGAAACCCAGACTCTGGACAGTCAGCGGGGGTGAGGAGGGAAGAACTACCCCCAACACACCCTTCAGACTCGGCTGGCATGCAGCAGGCAGGGCCACCGAGGTGGCCACAGAATTCTGTCTTGGGGAAGAGAAGACTCAGGTGCCTCTGTTCACTTTGTAGCCCGGGGGACGTGTCCCGGGACCATTCACCTAGCAAGGGGGATCGCCCTTCCCAGGGGCCTCGCCCTGACACCAGTCGTAGAGCACAAACCTTGGAGGGCTGCAACGAGACGTCACTGGGACCTTAGGGCTCAGGCCATCATCCACACTCATCCCAAATGCTGAGCACCTCCCCCAACACTAAGCAACATTGTTCAAAGCCCTCCTACCTCTCCTTGGTTGGGTGAGTTGCTCCAAGGCGCAAGATGAAAATCTACCAACGCAGGAGGTAATGGGGGGGTGGACATAGCAGGACAGCATGTGTCCTCTTCTCAGGATGTTGACTCCTTTCCCTGAGGCTGGAAGGGGATCTGGGGGCACGAGGGGCCAGGCTGGGGAGTCTTCAGGGTAAACCCGCAAATCCACTGCCCAGAGGAGCCGGCTAGCAAAGGCGCTCAGGCTAGAGGGGTAAGAAAAACTGCAAGGCGGCTTGAGTGGCTTAGTCCCCAGATGTGGTGCCATCAGCACCACCAGTGACCAAGCCAGCTGGCCCCCAAGGCGACCCCATCCCTGGAACAACAAGGAAAGGATCCAGCCTGAGGTGTCATTTCAACACCTGCCCAACCCATTGCAGAAATCCCCAACAAGAACCAACAGAATCAATCCTCAAGCCCCTGCCCTGGAAGCAAAGCCAAAAGCCAAAAATCAACTCAAGGGAGGCTGCACACAAACAGGAGTCCTGATGAGCAGGTTTGGGTGTTGTTGTTGTTGTTGTTGTTGTTGTTGTTGTTGTTTAATAGATTCCAAATAGAAAAGTGAATTAATTATTACTTGAGAAACATATCTTGAAAACCAAAAGGGCTCAATGCCCAGCAAATGTGGGAGCGGCGAGAGGCACTTGGAGGAAACAAGATCCTCGCCCCAGGAAAGGCTTTGAAATGACAGCCCAAGAGGCTGGGAGCCGCCCTTCCCCCTTCCTGGGAGAGCAGGTGTAAATATGGGGGACAATAGCAACCCAAATGATTTCTCCAAACCTCCTTCTTTCCCACCTCATTTAAGACATCACAGGGGCTACTTCATGTTCTTGGGCTGAATTCACATCTCACAAAGAAAGAGAGCCCCCCCATCACCGGTCGGTTATTTATTTATCAAGCTCTGCAGCTGAACCAGGAAGAAAGAAACACATCTGGACAATGGGGGGAATTGGCGTATTTGGTGGACCCCGGGAGCTGTGTCTGAAGTCCAGGGCACGCGCGCGAGGGCATTTGTGTGCTGACCTGAATTCTCAATGCAAACCCTCTTCCTCTGGGGAGGAGAAAAGGAAGAGGGGAGGAAAACCAGAAAGAAAAGAAGGCCAAGAAGCTTTCTGAAGGGCGGTCTCTTCTCCGGGGCTGTGTGTGTGCCCACTGATGAAACCCTTGATCACGCTCCATGTCTCCGACACGCATTTTGTAGCCAAAGGGAAGTTGTAAGAACATCCACTCACAGGGATGCTCCAACTGGGTGTTGCTGAGTGGGGAGAGGGAGTCTCGGCCCTCAGCCCTGGGAGACATATGGGTGCATACGGAGAAAAAAACCCACGGTCAGGGTGACTTACCGCCACAGAGAACTTTCCAGAACTTTCCCCATGTCTGCATGGTAGTACTTCGTCAGGATCAAGATCACCTGTGGTAGCGACAGAAATAGAGAAATCAGTGAGTTTCAAGGCTCTGAGTGAGGGATATGATGACGCTGCCACCCCCGCCCCCAGGATTTGGGGTGTCATGTAGAGCATCAGCAGGCCGGGCCTTTCTGTCGGCCTCCCTGGGGGCCGGGGAGGGGGCTCCAGCCCCCCTGCAGCAGAGCGCCTATAGACACAAGACTTGTGTCTGCTCTGAAACCCCACTCCGCTCTTCACGGTGACTTTGGGAACATCCCAATCCAACCAGGTCCACCTGGTAGCCACCCCTCAGCAGGAAACATTCAAACCCAGCTCTGGGCCATCACAAACTGTGGCCAAAGGGACAGCCGAGGGGTGGCCCCAGGCTGGGCAGAGAATGCATCTGACGAGGCTTCTGAAGACGGGGACGGGGAGACCAAGCTGAGGCCCAGCCCGTGACGGCAGGGCCTGGTAGGGCCGAGGACAGCCGGACACCTGCACCCCATCCTCGGCACACGCCCCAGGCCCCACGCTAACAAAGCCTGTTTCATCTCACGCCCCTGCAGAAATCTGTTCCTACTAATGAAAATAAATGTGTTCAAGAGCACCCAAAAGTTCTCCCAAAGCACAGAAAGGACGTGAGGATTTGCCTGCCCAGCGGGGAAAAACGCCTTCTCCCCAATTACTTCACAAGCCAATGCATTTTCCCTGAACATCAAATTTCATTTCACTGCTGCCAATCCCTATTAGCGGCTCCTAACACTCCCGTTGCCATGGGAACCCCGGGAGGTAACCGGGGAACACCCCCCTGCTCCCAGCAGAGCCCTGAGCCCGGCTAATCTGGGGTCACCACACTGGCCGTCCCTGAGTTTGGTCTCTTGCCGCCAGCACAACCTCCTCCGCTCTCGGTCTTGGGGGCGCAGCTGCCCCCCAGCCCCCTGGCCTGGCCTGGCTGATCCCCCTGGTGCTGTGATCACCAGGGAAGGCAGGAGGAGGGGACGCCACCGGACCGGACAGCATGCGTGCAGGAGGCAGCGATGATCAAAAACAAAGCCAAGGCCTCCCTGTCCGCGGAGGCGCGAGGGCCCCGCCTTGCTCGGGAACAAAGCAATTTTCTCCTGCCAGCTCTCGGGCTGCCCGAGCCGCGCGGGAATCCTCTGAAGGCCGAGGGAGACAGGCGGAGTGACAGGGCCTGGACGTGCAGGAGACAAGCGTATTTTTAACCTATTGATTTATATTTTATAGTCTCGCCGCTCCCAGAGGGGATTTCGAGGAGCCAGAGTGTGACAGCTGGAAGGGACCTCAAAGGCTGTTTCATCCAGCCCATCCAGGGTGAAATCCTCCACCCAACATCCTTAGCAAGCCCCAGCTGTCCGAGCCTTGCCCACACACCTCGAGGGGTGGGGAGCTCACCCCCTCACGTGGTACTCGGGTCCTCCTGCGGGCTGAGCTCCTTGTCCAGGGGCTTCTGCTGCTGGAACTCTCTCTGCCCTGTGGTCCATCTCCCAGTAGGACCAGTGCCCCTCCCATCCCCTTCTGGGCAGGGCTCTCCACTCATGCCCACCCCAGTCACTCTGAACACCAACTCCACAGGGCTTTTGCACAAGCTGTTCCTCATCTTGGGATCCTCTTCCCACCACGACCCTTGATTCCTTGGATAATTCTAAGCGATTCTCAGATCTTAGTCTAACTGACGTCACTTCCAGGAAGCCTCCCAGGTCCCTCCCCTGGTTCAGTGCCCCCCACACTTCCCCAGACCCTGCGGTCTCCCCTCTGGCACCACTCATGAGGCCTGTTTCAAGGCCTTTGCGGGAGGGAACAGTGCCGGGCACAGCTCCTGCGGTCTAACGTGACCAGGGCAATGAAGCCAGGAGAGGTGTGTGCCCCAAGCAAGGACCCTGGCCCCCTGCTCTGGCCATCCACTTGCAAGCCACTCTCTGCCAACACAAGTACACATTGTTGCCCACTCTTTGTGCCAGGGGACTGAATCACTCTGCTGGTATGACCTTAACCCATGAAGCTGATGAGTTTGGGCTCCAGAGGCCAGGGACCGGGGCCGTCCTTGCCCGGAGCTCAGACAAGGAGCCACCCGAGACGGGTCAGCCCTGGGGGAGCCCGGCAGGCACCCTTAACTCTGCAGCTGGCCACAGAAGGAGCCCTCTGCTTTGGGGCCGGCCCCTCCAAGCCCAGCGTACCTCCGTTCCCCACCCTACAGAGCGAGGAAGCGATACCCAGCTCCCTCCGTGACGGCCAGGATGCCGGAGCCAGCAGCGACCCAGAAGGGGCCACGTTCTCGCTCACACGCACTGGTGTCGGCTCTGTCCCCGACCCACGTGCCGCACCAGGTGATTCAGTTCACGCACATCAACCTTCTTTACACCTGGGACCCAGGGGGCAGCTCCTGTCATCAACCCCAGGACAGAGGGAACTAAAGCAGAGTGAGCACCAGCACTGCGTGCAGGAGAACAGAGCCTGCAAGCCCCCAGCCAGCGGCCGTGGGAGCCCGGGGAACGCGTCCTGGGCCCGGGCCCCGAGCCGCCAGGCTGAGGCCGGGCTCCACCATCTGCGCCGCTGACACGGTGCTGAAACTCTCACAAGTGTTTGAACAAGGGCCCCATGTTTTCATTACTTTTTGAAAGTTGTTTCAAAGAACTAAAAAGTACGGCCTGCCCTTCTGGGGATCCTCAGCTCACAGCTTTGGAAATGAAATATCCCAGGAACGCCTTTCCAGCGGTTGGCATGTTACTGCAAGTGCTGGGGCGCTTTGATCCGGGTGGGAGAAAAATCTGGAACGGGAGCTGGGTGGGGCTTCTGTGTCCTGGCCGTAGCCAGCAGTTTCCTCCCACCTAGAGGCTGCCTGCGCCCACTGTCCACACGACTCCTTCCAGAGAGTCAGGAACATCCAAGGAGAGAACAAGGATAGGGAACCACCCCTGCAGAGGGGGGACGGGCCCCTAGGGTCCCACGGCACCCCTGCGCCTCCTCCTCTTACTTCCAGCCCCCCAGGCCCTGGAGGTGGGATCACGATAGGGGCGCTGTCCCGACGCCCTGGAGGCAGTGTCACTTAGGTCCAGCCAACCCGTGACCCCAGGAGAGAAGCCAAGCTCTCTGGACTCCCCAGACCTGCTCATCCTGAGGCTGCTGGGCTGTGGGCCCCTTCAAGGAGGGGACGTGGTCTGCTTTGCTCCACCCCAGATTCCCAGGGCTCAGCGCAGAGCAATAGTTCACTAGTACTCGTCCAGTGAGTGAATGAATATCCCTGCCCAGACGCAGATCCAGGGAGGAGACGGTATCTGTCCTTCAGGCCGTCGCCACAGCCAACCGCAGCCAACCCCTGCTACCCCAGATGCCGGAACCCTCAGAGCCCCCCTGTCTGGACCACCCTCGCTCTCTGACGCCTGCAAACACTGCCCGAGGGGAAAGAACACACCCCATTCTTGGGGCCCACAGCTCTTCACCAAGATGCCTGTCCAACCCTCAGGAGAGGAAGCTCCAGGACTCTGGTGGGGTGAGCCCACCCTCCTCCCAGGGAGAGCACATATGAGATGTCCCCAACTGCTGCATGACACAAGCAACCAGGGCCAGGGGGCTGGTGTGTGACCTGAGCAGCCCCCCGTTCCCCCCACCGACTCAGGACAGCCTGCGCTTGATTTAATGCTCTGCTGTCCCTATCTTGAAATTCCTAAAAATGTTTAAACAAGGGGGCCCTATGTTTTCATTATGCATCGGACCCTATGAAGAGCGTAGCTGGGCCTGACATTCCCCAGTCAGAGACCCCTCTTGCCTCTCGAGGTGCTGGAGAGAGAGTGTCTACAGGACACCCAGTTCTACTGAGCCCATTGAGTCTCATCTCCCTGGACAGGGAAGCAGGAGGACAGGCCAAGGTCGGGGGCTGGAAGGAGCCCGTGGGAACTTAGGATGGCTTCATCCAACACCTGCCTTTAGAAATGGAGAAACACATTCGGAGAAATGAAGGATATTCCCAAGGACAGGCCTAGTTCCCAGAGATCCCTATCCAAGGCCCCGGGGTGGCTTCCAGGGACAGGAGCCGTGGGCCCCACCAGCCTGCTCCTCTGTGGAGAGGCAGCCCAGGGCTCTCTCCCCTGACTCATGCAGAGACCCTCTGCGGGTAGCAGGGCCTCGCCTCGACCACCATCAGCCTGCCTCCTGCCCACCTGCCCATGCCACAAGTCAATTCCAGCCCCCAATGGTACGTCACTGCCCCTGGGACATACAACGTGCCCTTCACTCCTCTGCTCAGTGAAGAGCCTATAAAAACCACTTAGAAACAAGGCACGGGGTCTGTCCTCCAAGATCCTGCAAGAGGCTCATGGAAACAGCCCTGCGGTTGGAGGAAATCACACCAACCGGCAGAGGACCCTTAAGTGGCATCAGCAGACCTGCCAGTCTGAGAGGAGGCTCGCTCAGGGGAGTCTTAGTGCCCAGGGTTGCTGGAGGCCAACGGCATGATAATGAACATCTCCACCTGCAAACGGCATCCGTCCTCACCAGGTGCCCTGGTGGCACCACCTCTCTAACAAAATCAAACAGAACAGAGGGTGCAGTACGTGGGGACAACCCTGGCTGCCTGAGTCTCGGTTTCCTTATCTGTGAATCAGAGTGGACTCAGGTAGGACCTCACAAGGCTGCTGGAAGGGTGATTGTCCACCCACTCGGGCTTAGGCCAGAAATCAGAGCACAGATACCCCGGGGCCCAGGCCCTCTCTCTGTGAGCTGCTACGGCACGTTTCTAGGTCAGCTATTTCTGCATCCTGGGGGCGGAGGGGGGCTTACAACAGCGGCTCCGATTGAGGTTCTGGGGCCTCCTATGAAATGCCAGGCCTCTGCCCGTGGTCAGCAGGCAGCCAGGCTCCACTTGGTCATGTGGTCATTAGTGGAGACACAAGTCCCTCGTGCGGGTGGATCACTGAGTCCTGTGCCTTCCGAGGGCTCAAGAATAATCCCAAAAAAGTATGAAATACTCAGGCTCAATCCAACTGTCAATCAATGAGCACACTGCACACACTCATATACACACACAGAGGCAGCAAGCGTTCGGGCTCTATGGTGAACTCTGAAAATGGACTTCCCATCAGAAACAGGGGAAATGCAGAGGGGATCCATGAGGGTCAGGACCGTGAGGCCCCAGGAGGCCCCCTGCACACTGATGTCCCCCAGGCCAGTCAGGACAGGGCCGGCCCATGACAGGGCGAGCCGAGGTCCCTGCTGCTCATAGTGGGGTCTGCAACCAACCACGCACATTTCCCTGGAGCGCCTAGAAATGCAGAAGCTGGGTGAGGCCCCACCCCAGACCTGCTGGCTCAGAATCTGTGTTCTAACATTAATGTTTAAGAAGCCACACTGGCATATCCTTGTCCCCAGAAAGGCCTGGGTCTGCATCTATTCACGCCCATCAGGAGCTGTATCTCCTCCTATCACTTAGGACAGCCCCGTCCTCTCTATCCTCATGCAGTTGACCTGTCTCCTGTTGACCAACAACAAACACACGCCAACTTCAGACACACACTCACCGCCATGACTCTCAGTCACCCCAGGGCTTTTGCACATGCTGGTTCCTGGACTTACCACCTTTCTGCCCCTCTGCTCTGCCTCCCTCTTGCTCTTTCTTAAAACCTCTTCCTGGGATCCCTGGGTGGCGCAGTGGTTTAGCGCTTGCCTTTGGCCTGGGGCGCGATCCTGGAGACCCGGGATTGAATTCCACATCGGGCTCCCAGTGCATGGAGCCTGCTTCTCCCTCTGCCTATGTCTCTGCCTCTCTCTCTCTCTCTCTCTCTGTCTCTCTCCCTCTATCAGAAATAAATAAAAATTTAAAAAAAAAAAACCTCTTCCTCCTGAAGCCTCCCCAGCCACCCCAGGCTATGAGCTCCAAGAGGGCAGGAACCAAGTCCGCCTCTATAGGCACATTTTCCCGAGCCTAGCCAAGTGCCAGTACATAGTGAGGGTCTGATAAATAACTGCTCAGTGATTATTCAGCAACAGACCAGCTCCAAAGAGCCAGGAATGAGTCCTAGTGTGGCCTCTCCCTTCCCCACCTCACCTGTCCACTTTTGCAGGTGTGGAAGTTGATGCTAGACCATGCACAACATCTTGTCCCCTCAGAACACCGAATGCATGGGCTTAGGAGCCCACCTAGGACTGAGGCCCAGAGAGGGGAGGACTCCAGACCAGGGGCACCTGTGGACCCCCATCCCTGGTCTCCACAATGCACAGGAGGGATGCTGAGGATGGGAAGGTCAGGGTCTGCTACCACGCACCAACTGTCCCAATTACATGGACAAACACACAGAGGAACAGTGCCATAAAACAATGGCCCCAAGGTCACACAGCTGGCACTTCCACATGGCATCATGTAAAATACATGAGGCATCAAGTATTAGGAAGAGAAAATGGAGGCCAATGAACAAGGCAGAGAATAAGATGTTTTATGGTGACGTTGAGTATTCATTCAACAAATGGTCTTATCGCTCGCTGTGGCAGGCACGAGGATCCACAGAGAAGCAGCAGCCAGGGTCCCAGTAGCCACAGGCACCCACTGTCCCTTGGGCCTGTCGATGATGACATTCCCTCCACACTCAGGCTTCCAGGATGCTCAGAAGAGCACCACCAAGATGTGTTTCACGGTCCGGAAACACACGTTCACGCACAGAAGGGGTAGAAGGCCACCCACGCTGGGGAACCTTCGCATACGACGTGTCGGAGAGATGGGAACATGCATGCACATAAAGGGATACATTCCATCCGGATCTGGGAGCCAAGGTCCCATCCTGGGTGTGCCTCTGTGAGGGCCTGATCCAGCCCCGCACCTGATGTCCTGCTCCAGAAAAAGATGAGACTCTCCGAGAGGCCACGGGCTCTTCCTGGGCCGCTGGTTTCACCTGCACCGCCCTCCCATCAGTCATGTCCCACTGCTTGGGCAAATCCTCAGTTCACTCCCCGCTCCATCCCTCCCAAGCTCACCGGGAGGCAAAGGTGCAGTGGAGAATGGGCATCAAAAAGCTTTAAAAATGGTCAGTTGTGATCCTGGGGTTGGGGGGGATGGGGGCGCGGTGCGGGGAGGGCTGATTACCAAACTCTTTAGAGGGAATCACTTTTATTCCATTCCTTGAAAGAGAAATGACCCAAATACTCACAGCGATCAGGGAAATGGACCAGTTTGTCTTCTGCAAGCGTAAGAGCTCTGCAGCTGCACCTGTTCTCAGGATATGCCCCGCCCCCACCCCAGGCCCCAGAGGGACAGGACGCAGGCGAATTACAGGGAATGAGGCCTGTGACTTGGCCCCATAGGTGGGAAGTGACTCTCGGCACAGGCTCGGTGGCCACACAAACATCCCACGCCGGACCAGGAGGCTGATTTATGACGGGTGGTGAGGGAAGGTAAGGGACATCAGGATGGCCTCCCTCCTGGAGGCTCCCGGGGCTGGTGACCAGGGCACATCCATGAGATGGCAGCTTGCTGGCCAGCCCTCGTGTGAAGCCTGAAGGCAGCTTCCCTGCCCTGAGCCCCAGCATCCTCACCTGCCCTGGGGGATGACAGAGGGAGGCCTCAGCAGATTTCACACCCCAACAGCTGAACTGTTCTTGGAGGAGGGCATGTCGTGAAGATGAAGACCTCCCACCAGACAGGCCCTGATGTCACTCTACCTGTACCTGGAAGGATGCCAGTGCTGGGCATATAGAACGACCAGAAGGAGCTCCAGAAGGAGCCTCCTTCCAGGACCTTAGGCATGCTCCTGATCAGGGTATGGAGATACACCCACAGTGAAGCCAACTCCCAACAGCTAACAAAAACACAGTCTGTTGACACCCTGGCCCAGCGATGCTACTCCCGGGGAGCTATTCTATAGATGTCCTTGTGCATATGGAGTGATGGATGTCCAAAATCGTTTCCTGTGACACCGTAATAGAGCCCGGAAATAAGTGGCACGTCCGCCGAGAGACCAGGATAAACAGCCTGCAACCAGCCACCCTTGGGAGCACTGTGCAGCCGTACCAAAGAGGGAGGATGCGCCCCTGACGACTTGGACAGGTCCCCAGCACCATGCGCTCAGTTATGGGGGCCATGGGAAGAAGAGCACAATGCCACCCCGCTGTGTGAACAAGCCACTGGATTCCTGTACACTTCAAAAGGGTTAACACAGTGAATTTTACATTACTCGAATTTTATCTCAACTGAGAAACATGAGAGAGGATAGGATCTGTAGCCAAGTTCACTTGAAGCTGCACAACAATGCGCCGGATGGAACCGTGGCCACTTTCGGTGGTGGAGGGGCCGCAAGAAGGCGAGGCAGCTCTCGCTGGAGGCCGTGGGCTGCTGCTGACACTGAACTTTGTCACCTACTGGGTGTTCACATCTTGGGCGCATGCGCACACTGTGTCCACACACATGCTCTGCTGTGCCGTCGTCCCACATTCACCACGCGCGTGAGCTCCAAGAGGGGACCTTCTCCCTCCTGCCCTCCAGACATGAAAAAGACACTCATGTTCATGCTGGTGAAATTGGCACCCATGTGCCAGTCGAAGACTAGACCCTGATGAATGCATTCAGTTGGCATGCAATAAATGTCCACTGAAGGCCACTGGAGAAACAAAATCCTGAGTCAGCGGTGGCTGGGCTGTGGAGGGACACAGGAGGTGTTGCACCAGGTGACAATGCACTCAGGCAGGGTCACCCTGACCAGACCAGGCTGTGAGCCCCGATGCAGAGGAAGGGCCCTCAATGCAGGGGAAGGGCATCGGACACCCCCACCACCTCTGCCCTACGCAAGCAGACACAGCACAGCATACATTCCCATCCTTTGCTTCTCCCTACAGCCTTGCAGGTCAGCACCATCATCCCCACTGCCCAGGTTAGCAGCAGAGGTGGGAATGGCAGCAGTGCTGCCCCGAGGGTGCACCTAAGACAGCAGAGCTGGAAGCAGACAGGCTGGTCTGAGGCCAACACTGCAGATCGTTCTGGAACAGCACCCTGTGGAGCTCTCTCTAGGCTGAACAAAAGAGGAGGGGGCTTCCTGCTGACCAAGCATGCTGGCCTTCCCCTTTAACCAGCAGTCAGGGCTGGCCCTCATCCCCAGAGCCCCAGGAAGGCAGTAGGGCTCAGCTCCCTTCACCCAAGAGGCCTCCTATATGAAGAAATCTATTCCGTTTAAGGAAATGGGTTCTGCACTTATCTACCAGGGTGAGGAACCTTGTTTCTCTCTGCCAGAGACTGCCTGGGGGAGGGGTGGGAATCTGCTTGGCTCAGAAAGCCCCATGGCAGGTGCTGCTTCTTCCAGGGCCAGGCCTTGGTCAATCCCAATGCCTCCCTGCAGACACCACAGGCTGCTGGCTTGGGCTGCCAGAACCACCCTCATTCATGCTCGCCACCCTACCCCAGGATCCTCACCCCTGCTCCCTCCACTCCATGAGGCCTCCACGGTTCTCTAAGCTGGCAGGATCCCCATGGACCCCGAGACCTCCCTAAGGTCCTTACTCCCAGATGTGTCTACTCATCAAAGTGGCTGCTAGTGTGAGGCATCGCCCTCCCACAGAATCTCCTGCAGAGCAGAGAGCCGAGGTCCTCCTCCTGAGGCAGCATCCCAGCCCCCTGGCTCCAGGCTCCTCTGTGGATCCTGGGGGACTTCACCGAGACCACTACATTCCTGGAGCCCTGAGGGTCTCATCTGGGTCCTGGCTTTACAGCATATGAGTTGTGTGTTCCTTGGTGTGGCCCCCAGGCAGCTCAGGCTCCTCTGACATGGGGATGATGGTGCAGGCTTTACAGAGCTGGACTGAGATGAATGAGCGTGGTGTGTCCATGGCGAGCACAGCACTCCAGGTTAGGGGGGTGGTTTGGGTAGAACTTTGTTAGCAATGCACCTGAGGCAGTCTAGGTGAGGTGCCACCGCGGGTACTGAAGTGCCCGGAGGAGCTTTTGTTCAACCTCCCGACTCACCACCTCAGGCACATCTGCCCACCCCTTGCTCCTTCCTCCTCCTCCTTTCTCTCCTCTCCACCACTCAGAGGGTACCACCATCCTCCAGGACGTCTCCAGACTAAGCTGCCAGTGTTTGATTACACACACTTTTCCCACACCAGGCATGAGCTCAAGCGTGATATCTTTCGGGCTGGGCCCCCTCCCCTCACCACCTGCTGCGCCCCGATGCCCAGCTCCAGGATGAGGCCCATCGCAGGGGAAGGCACCCATCCTTGGAGCTGGTCCAGCCTGAGTGTGATTCTTTATACACTGTGGCGTCCCCCTTTTGCTCTAGTGTCACCTCCCTGTCTCCAATGGCCACACATCCCTGAGAGGCTAGGATCCTAAGTGGGCTACCATGTCCAAAGGGCCTGGCACCTTGCCTGATGCTGAGGGAGGCCTGACAAATGACTGTCCCTTGCCCCCTCCACGACCAGGGTGAGAGGCCTGGCTGCCCTCAGTGATGCCATGTCTTGCTCTGAGTCACCCGGGCCCTGACGGGACCTTTTTCTTCCACGGATCGTGGACCGGTTGTTCGCCTGGGCAGCCAAGGCCCTGCAGCTGCCCAGTTTAGGACAGAGGCCAGGGGCTACCCGGCAAGCTTGGAGTTGGATCTGGTTCCATCTCGCTGCTGGTGACCCCACAACCCCTTCCCTGCCTTCCACATGCCTAGGAAAGTCGGGAGAGAGCGGCTACTGTCACTGGGAGCAGGGGAGGGTCTGGGACGGTCAGGGAAGGAAGATGTCTTCTAAAAGCAGAAGGCATGAGGCCACTCTAGAAAGGTCCCCACTGCAGAAGCTCTGGCCAGACAATGAGGGGGTCCCAGGATAGCACCCTGGTGGCCTGGGGAGAGGGAAGGAGGGCTTCTGATGAGGGTCTAGGGTGCAAGGACACTTGAAACCCTCCCTTCCAGGAGGAATGGAGGAGAATGTACATGAAGGAGATGGGCAAGCAAGGCAGGCAGGGCGTTGTAGACACGAGCGCCAGCTTTAGCCCAAACGGAGCGTTCTCCACAAGGGGGTCTGCGCCAGGGTCCTGGCTCTGGCTCCATGGTGGTGGTAGAGGTTACACCCAGCTCTCTGCACTATCTCTGTAACTCTGTGCTGTGATTTTAAAATGACATGTTATAATAAGAAAGAGAGAGACTTGAAAGGCACGTCTCCCCAATGCAAACAAGAGAAAACAAAGCAAAGCCTCGCCTTCCCCCAGGACCTCGGACGTGCCTCACAAAGAGGCCCCAGAGACACGGCTGGGCCTGCAGCCACACTCAAGCCCCCTCCCCAGCCAGCCCCGTGGACAGAGACCAAGACCCATTACACACCCGCAAGGACGGCCGCAATGGTGGGCTCCCTCCACACGATGGGAGGCCCTGCCCAGTGTCCCCAGCACATGGGGACCAGAAATGGACAGGAATGTAAGAACCAGAAGAGAACAAAAGGAAGAAAAAACATCTCACATGAGCCACAGGCTTGAACACATGACCCTGCCCACTAGGGACCATGGCCCTCTCCCTGGGAGAAGCCAATAAGATGCAGTGTCCCTGGGGAAGGGCCAGGGGCATTCTCTTCGTCCCTGTAGTGTCCACACTGGTGGGTCCCGTTACCCAGAGCAGCAGGAGTATAGACGCCTGCAGAGATGTGTCGCCAAAGCCCCATTCCTTCACACAGCTGGGCTTGGCCTCCCCTGGAAGGTATGGCTTTGAGGCTCAGTTCTGGCTCCCAGAACACAGCAGAAGCCCTGTGTGTCACCTGCGTGCCTGCGCCATGAAAATCTCCTCTTCATCACCACCGTTCGTTACAATAGCACTGGATCACTCTGTCCTGGCCCAGCACTAAGTGATTTATGGACATGACCTCCTGCAACCCTCCCCACAGCCCTGGTTACTGGGAACCAGCCCATCCCCGTTTTGCAGATGAGGATGCTGAGACACAGAGAGGGAGGTTCTGTGCCCCAGGTCACACAGCTCAGACATGGCAGGGCTGGGCCTGGAGACTGGCCTATAGAAGGAAGGCCTTTACCCTATGCACCCCAGTTTAGCACAGCAGTGTGGGGACAGGGGACAGCACACCCGTCCAGCTCTGGCTCCCAGAAGAGCCGGAAGCTGCCTCTCCCACAGTGGGCCAGCAGCGGGCTGCCTTGGCCTTGGCGGGTCCTGGCCCGGGCCAGAGTGCAGCAGCCCCTCCCCTGCCGTGAGCTCACTCCATGTGACCCCCAAGGGCCCCATGAGGCCTTCCATCAGACTTGGCACAGGCTGTTTTACAGTTCCAGTTTCAGACCGCAGCCTGGCCGTCTGTCACCACTCCTCTGAGAGCCCTCGTCAACCCAAACGCCACATTAAGAATGATTTATTTTCAGGCTTCAGAACGACCACACAAACTGACCAACTCCCAGGGGTGTCCTGAGTGGGGGCCGTGGCGCCATCCTCACCTCCGCACCCACACAGGCAGGAAGGAATGAGTGGGGCGAGGTTAGATCACGCCCACCAGGCATGATGGACAGCTGCGTACCTTGAGCAGGCCCCGCCCACTCTGCACCTGTGCTCTCCACCTCCCCCGCTCTCCCTCCACTCCAAGGGCCCACCAGCCATCAGCTTGTACCCCTGCCATCCTTGGCACCCCCTGCCCCTCCTCATCAGGCACATCTGTACTTCTAGAGGGGCTCCCCTCAGGCATGTCTGGAAAGACTTCCAGAACCCTCTGCCCACCTCCAGTCAAGGCTGGTGCCCACAGACCCTGGACATGGTGAGTTGAATGCCACCCCCCAATAGATGTTCACCTGGAGCCACTGAATGTGACCTTATGTGGGGAAGGGGACTTTGAGGATGTAATTAAAAGTCTCGAGACGAGGGACCCCTGGGTGGCTCAATTGGCTAAGCATCCGACTCTTAGTTTTGGCTCAGGTCATGATCTCCAGGTCCTGGGATTAAGCCCCGTGTCGGGAAGTCTGCTTCCCCCTCTTTCTCTCTCTGCCCCTCCTCTTGCTCTCTCTCTCTCAAAATAAATAAATAAATCTTTAAAAAAAAATCTCAAGATGAGATCTCCTGGAGTGGCCTTAAATCCAGTGACAAGTGTCCTTACAAAGCAAAGAAGAGATGGTCCTTGTGGAGGAGGCCACAAAGACCGAGGCAGAGACACGGGTGATGCTTCTCCAAGTCCAGGACCGCCAAGGATCGCCTGCAAACTCCCAGACACCAAGCGAGAGGCCTGGGAGGGAACACACCCTGCCTGCGACCCCTGATCCGGGACTCCTGGCCCCAGAGCTGGAAGAGGAAAACCCCTTGGCTTTGATCGCCAGTCTGGGGTGCTTTGTTGCAGCTGCCCAGGAAGTGCACGCATTGGATCTCCCACAAGTGTGGCTCATCGGCCTTTCCTGTCCTTTCCCCCCAGACAGCAGCCTCCTGGGGGAAGGGCCACAGGTGTCCGTCCGTGTCTCCAGTCCCCACGTGGGATGGATGGATAAGCAGCTCTGGATTGGGGGGCAGGAGGGCTGAATTAGGTGTCCTCCCCAGGCCCAGCTCTGGGAGCACCTTGAAGCCCACCTTGGAGCTCAACACCCAGCTGCTTCCTCCGCTCTGGCTCCTCAGCGGGGACCACCTGTCTTCCTCTTTGGTGTAGGTCAAATCACATCCTGCCAGAAGAGGCCGGAGGCCTGACCCCTGACACCTGGGAGTGTGACCTTATTTAGAAATAGAGAAATATCAGAGGTCACCGGGGTGGGGGGCTCCTAATCCAATATGACCAGTGTCCTCACCAAAAAGGGAAGTTTGGACACAGACACACACACTGAGGGAAGGCAGTGTGGGGACGCGGGGAGAAGACGCCCGACCATGGCCAAGGGATGCCTGAAGCCACTAGACGCTGGGAGAGACGTGGCGACCATTCCCCGCTGGGCCCTTAGAGGGAACCAGCCTTCCCACACCTCCCGGACTTCAGCCTCCGGAGCTGGGAGGTGATACATTTCCGCCATTCAACCCCTCAGTTTGCGGTGACTTGTTACGGCGGCCCGAGGAGGATGCTGGTCCGGGCACACACCCATTCTGCAGATGAGGACAAAGAGGCTCAGCCTGCTGGAGGTGACCTCGCTGGGAACCCCAGGGCGGGGTGGGAGGTGCCTGATTCCCACTGCCCCAGATGGGAAGAGGAACGGGGAGTCTCCCAGGGGCAGCCGGGCTCCCGCCTCCCAGAGCCCTGGCCCCATCCCGGCCGTGCCCGCCCGGCCAGCAGGTGAGAGCCCAGCCCGCATCAATCAGGCAACCCTTCACAGGCGCCAAGCCTAATGTTTAAAAAAAAGGGTCTTGAGAAGTAAGCTTCAAAAAGATTCCTATAAATCAAAATCAGTCAGCAGAAAATAAATGGAGAACGTTACCCCTCTGTGGAAAATCGGCATTTTACATCTAAGCTGTTTAAGGGATGATGTGTATGTTAATAGATGAGTCCTGGTAGATTTTCCCACCGTGGCTGTGCTTTGAAAATACGATTTACTCTCCATTTCTAACAACCCGATTGGACTTTACCCCACCTGTCACTCCTAAGTCACCGTAGGGAAAATTATTAGTGAAATTGCAAGATTCTTATTCCTTCCTTCCTTCCTTCCTTCCTTCCTTCCTTCCTTCCTTCCTTCGTTCATTCGTTTTTGCTGTTGCTCTTCGGAACAATGCTCTCCTGCGTCTACCCAGAAGAACTGGCATGTCTCAGACCTGTCTGTGGCCACATAAAGTTGACTGGAAACACCGTCACGTGGGTGCATCTTCTCTCCACACTGAACGTGCCCCGGGGTGTCTCCTGCAGGACGGTGGAAACTGCTAGTCCTGTTTTTAAAACAGAAATCCCTCCTGCGAGGCTCCAACACCCTGCCCCTCCTCCCTGCCCGTCCCCAGCCAGAGGACCATATGTTCTTCACTTCCAAGAATTTCTCTTAGCAAATGCTGCTGTCACGTCAGAACAGAGGCGCCCAGAACAAAGGAAATGCAGGTGGTGGGAGGCGAACCCTTGGCTGCATCCAACTGGCAGGGCCGAGATTTTGGCCACAGCAGCCCCTGAAAATGTCCTGTGGCTTTAAGGAGTCCAGACAGGCTGGTCCCTGAAAGGTCCATTTCTCAGGAAAGCAGGGGGCCTGGTGGGCCAGATACCAGCCTGGAGAGAAGCCACTTGGGGCCCATCTGAGCTCTGCAAAGACTAATTTATCTTCTTGAGAAAGCCAGTGGGAGAGACCAACAATGAAAGCCAGGCCCTGTTTCTGGAATCCGCCCCTCTTAGCCATCTGGGGTGCAAGATGACTTCTGGGGGCCCGAGGCACTTTGGCATTTCATGGGCTACTTCCTCCATAAAAAAAAATATTGACAATTATATTTTATGGCTGCACTTGTATAAAAAAGAATACATTCGTATTATATATCAAAACATTTCCTTGACCTAAAAATTTACTTTTCTTCTTCTGATTCTAAAGGAAATTAAAACATTTTTGTGGATGCCTGAATGTCCTGGGGGCCCTGGCATGGAGCCTTGAGTCTGCAGGAGACACAGCCCCGTGGCCTCCCCCAACCAGCCCACTAGAGTCCAGCCCCCACTCCCCTGCCTCAGCCTGGCAGCACTTGCCCCCCTGCATGCCAGACCTGCAGCCTGACCCCCGAGAGCTCCCCTTGCACACTCTTCTCCAACACAGAGGTGTCACAATACCCTCTCCCCTCCCTCAGAACGCTGACTCTGACATTCCCTCTGGGAGGGAAACCTGTAAAGAATCCCAGGAAACCCACTAATGTATAAGCACACTAGCAGAACTGTCCACCCCATTTCAAGGTTTACAGACCAGGCGGGGACCCAACCAGTCTATGGGGCCGATAAGCCCTTCCCACCCCCCTGACAAGGCAGGAAGAAATCTACCCAGAGCTCACCCCAAGGGAAACTGCCAGGCTTGGGGCCCTTCTGGTGGGCCGGGTCTCTGGCCTCACTAGGCCAGCCATTCAGTCTGGATTCAGCCTGGAAATGTCACTTGGGAACGCACTTCACAGCCTATGGTCATGCCACATAAAGACACACGAGGATGATGACACCCACCCCCAGCACAAGCACCATGGTGTCTCATGCTGCCCAGATCCACTCACTGGCAGTCAAGGCCTGGAGACCGAGATACCCATCATCCAACCCCCGGCTGGCTCTTTAAGGTCTGGCTCACCCCACTCCTTACCCTAAAATTCCTCTCCCAACCCTGCAAGTGATATCAACCACCCTTCAGGGCCCCTCATATCTCAGACCTTCCCAATGACTCCTGTCCTTTGCCTTGGCTCACTTCCTACCTTGTACCCCTAACTCCTCATTCCTCCACTGTTTACCCCCAGAGGCTCCTCAGCGGCCAGCTCTGAGCCTGGCCCCCACACGCCTGGGATAGGGAGGTGCTGGTGCAGTAAAGGGGGCTTGTCCCATCACCACTGCTGACTGTATCACACCTTGCCTCCTCTGACGGTTCACAGTTGGGGTCTGTCCCCTCTGCTCTGAAGCCTCCTGAAGCACAAGGACTTGCTTGTCCTGCCTCCCCAGCACCTGGCACACAGTAGGTCCTCAGGCTGCATGTGGCTGTGGTCAGAACTTGTGCAGCTGCATTGGGAGTGCCTTCAATGTCACCTCCTGGGAAAGGTGGCCTGTGATGCCGCACGGCCTTGGGCACAGCCCACTCCCCTGGGGACACATCTCCCAGCTTGGTGGCCCACACGTCTGTCTGGAAGTCCCCATTTCAGATGCTCTCAGCTGGGCTCGCAGGTCAACAGTCATCCCATTTGAACGGGACCAGGGACCACACTGCCAGTGTCAGAAGGCAAACAGCTCAGGAAGGCCCGTGTCAATCACTCCAGGCCCACCTGTGCCATCTGTATCAGATTCACCCATTAGGAGCTTCGTTTTTAAGGCTTTTTTTAATCAATTCACTTCTTTTACTCCAACAGAAAACTTCACATTATTTCCACAAGGGATAGCTAGCATCGCTTGCCTGAAAGCTGCACAGAAGACAACATGATGAAGACCCTTCATTCCCTCCTACCACACACGCACGGCCTGCCCAAGACGAGCCAGTGGACAAGCCATTACTGTCAGCATGGAAGAGGAAGGAAACAAGACTGGTGACCCCTCCGGGGCCCTCAGGGCCACTGGGGCCTCTTATCCTGGCTCCTCCCTGGCTGCAGGAGTGCCACACTTTGGGAAATATCCAGCATCTCTGAATGCAGAACTCCCCACCTCCGCTTCCTCCCTAAGCCCCAAACACAACCCAGGAATCCAGTGATGGGGAGCTCACTACATCACAAACGCAGCTCCAACATAACAGGGAGCATCAGGGAGATTGCCGAATGCTCTCGGCAACCCCAGCTTCTGTACAAAACCAGGCTGACAACAAAAGCCCAGCCCCTCCCTGTGGATGCTATTTCTGTAAAGCCAAAAAGCCGTGGGGGCTCACAGGCGAGATCCGTCTACATGGGCAGTGATTCTCCTCAAATAGAGCCAGGCTTGTGTGGAGCTCAGGTTAAGGCCCAGCTCCCGGGCGGGTGTTAAGCTGTCTTTGAGCGTGGTGACCGTGGCCTGCGCAGGCCCTTATCTGGGCTTTCCAACACATAAGCAGCCACGACCGCCTTGGCCTTGAGGAGGCTGTGCCCTGGAGGGGATTCTCCTGGTCACGTCTCCAGAAACTGCTTCCTGAGCGTTCTCGGAGGCTCGCACCCTTTCTGGAAGTGGCTGTTGGGAGAGATCTTTGGGGGCCTGTGAGAGGTGTACCCGGTCTCCTAAGCCTGTCCCCAGCAGGCAGGGCTCCGGTGGCCAGAAGGCAGGGTGCAGCCAGCAGAGTGGGAAGGGTCCGGCCCTGAAAGACGCCCGTCATCACAGTCATGCTGTCATTATCAGAGGTGAGGTACTTCAAGAAAAGAGCTCTTAAAATAACATTTGGTGATTTCTAAAAAGCAGATTTCTACAGCTGTCCTCACCATGTTTTCTAAGCACACCATCGTCTGAGAGACCGCAAGACTTTCCTGGAGGTCTTAGTGTAAATCTGACAAACGAAGCAACATATCCCCAGCTCAAAAAGAGTGCAAGGACCTCAGGATCTGGGAGGGGACTGGGGGGAGGGGGGTCCTGCCCTAGTTTAGCCAGCCCGCTGGGCAAGCTGCCCATCTATAAAATGGGATACCAGTAACACCCAAGGGCCCTCTGTAAGACGGATGCTCACTGGGGCACCTAATGCCATGCAAGTGTCACCTGAAGATGGCACAGTCTCATTCATATGTCACTACTCAATCGGCAGCACCCCAGCCCAGCAGGCTTTTAGCTCGCATAGCTCCTATGACGGGGCACTCTCCACCATCCATAGCCCCTCTGCATGTTTAGCTGAACCTGTCTCCCTGTGTCGGTCCCAGCTGTGCCTGGTGGGACCACACAGGCCGCGTCTGCTCCCTACGGCCACCCTGCAGACCCAGCAGCAGCCCAACAGCCTCTCCCCTGCCTGAGGTCATGTCACCCAGCTCCTGATAACCTTGTACAGACCAACAGAGCAAGGGGTAAACCACAGCCTGCATGCAATTCCTTATTTTCACAGCTAGTCCACGTGGAGAGCTGCCCTTTCTTGGATTTGTCCCTCCGACCCAGCATCCTCAGCTACCCTCCCAGACACAGGGCCAAAGGGGCAACAGGATTCTGTGAAAACCACACACTTGTGTTTGAGTGAGGGTGGCTGCCACACAGATTACACTTAATCAGACAAAGATGGGCTGTGTATGCTACTGGAGAATTCAAAAGGGGTTTGACCAAGAGGCTCTCCTTTGCTGCCTTGGTCTCAGCTGAGGGCAGTTAAAAATGCCAAGAATTAGTCTGTGTCTACACTAAACAAGGGGGCAGGATGAGACATGTGACCCTTCCTATGAGACTGTCACAGAACCAGCCCACACTCGGGTTGGCCGGACCTGGGTCAATCCTCAGCCGCCAGGCCTATCTGAAGGTGCAGTGTGCCCGGAGGGAGCGATGGCGTGAGCTAAGCCTGGGGCACTGGTATCCTCCAGCAGTGAGGAGGGAGGCACCCCAAAAGGTGCTTTAAATGATCCTAACAGAACCCCACAGCGACAGACATTAGCCAGGAGGGAAGTGACCAAGTAAACCTGAACCGAGACGGGAGGCTTTATTCAAGATCATTCTCATCAACCAAATTGCCTCTACTTTCATGGTCACGAAGAGTCCCCATCTCCTCGCATTTGTATTTGATATAAATACGCCTGTAATAAATAAACATGACCCTGGCTTCTCTTAAATATTTCAGGGTAGCCTAAGGAATTCTAGTTCAAAGAAGAGGGAAAACCATATACATGCATACCCTTTGTCATGAAAACTGGGGTATATTTGTCACTTGTTGGAGAGTAGAAAATGATGGCAAGGTTGGACTTCCGGACACAGACGACAACACAGCTTCTTTTTCAAAATCTTTGTAAAGACGTTCTCCCCAAGGTGAAGTCAGCACATCTCCCTCCGAAGGATGGGGACACAGAGGATTCTGCTGGGACCCGAGCATATGGCTGCACTATACCTTATGTACATCAGACACAATGCTCCCTTCAGCAGAGCCACTTGTCATAGAACAGATCTGTCAAGTCAGGCTCCACGTGTAAACCTCCCGAGCCAATGTAGCTAAATCACAAGCTTGGCACGTCATTACCAGCTGCGGCGGAGGGCACCCTACTGTCCTGGGTGCAGAAGTACCCCGCCGCCAGCCATCACGCCGGGCTGAAAACAGACCCATCTCCATCAACTTGACAAAGACAAAAAACTTGAATTAAGAGCCCTGTCTAAAATTAACAGTGATGGAAAGTTAATGATGGAGCAAATTTGGCAGAACTATTTCAACAGCATCACGATATGGTCCCGGCTTTCAGATGGGGAGCTGGAGTGATAAATGAGTGCCGAGCTCCAGCTGAGACCACAGCCGTGCAGCTTTGTGTGAGATGCTCCCTTTCTCCAGAACCAGACCCTTGGTAGGAGGTCCAATCTGTCACCCCCGTCTCTGTCCCCAGTTCTGGGGCCGGCCTAACACATCTGCTTGTCAACATTTAAAGCTCATCTTGGTGCTGTTTACTTATAATACTAAGATGGGAAGCAACGCCTATTGAGTGAAACTTTCTATAAGCTGTAGTGAAACTGTTTTACTCAATCAGCAAACACAAAGCACTGGGGCAGGGGGTGGGGGGGAGACAAACAATGATCTGAGAAAATAGTCATGTTGTAATATTACATGAAAAAATACTTGAAATTCTACATATGGCAGGTCCTCCATTGCACTTCCACACCCACACTCAGACCCCACCTGGCACCCAGTGGGTGAGCAGCAAATCCCTCATAATTGAACTTGGAATGTCCCACTGTCTCTTTGCTATAACCGTTGAGAGGTTTATATGCACCTATGGACCCACAAAGATGTGGACAGATGACAGATACACAGTCACACGTGCAGGAAGCCAACCAGACGGAAAGCATCTCAACACAGAAATGGTGACCTCTGGGTACAGTAATGGTTTTCTTTCCTCTTTTGCACATTTGCCAGGTTTTCTGTAAGAATGCTTTATATTTATAACCTTGGGGGAAAATTCTGTGACAAAAGAGGTCACATTTGTGACAGCTGCACACGGTACCAAACTCTGTCCAGAGGGGCTTTCAAGCCGCCAGACGTGCACAGCTCCATCCTCAATGGAGCTCCTACTACACGCGAGACTTGCCTCCATGTATTCTCACACCAAATCTCATGAGCACCTGGCTCAGGTGTTCACATCATAGCACTTATCTGGAACTTTCCACGCTATGAGCATTCACTCAGTTTGATCTGCACACCAAGCCTGTGATTCAGTACGATGACATTTTGCAGCTGGTGCTCAGAGAAGGTAAGTAACTTGCACACAGTGATCAGTGGTCAAGGACGAGAGAAAGGAGCTTGCACAAGACAGCAGAGGAACCAGGTCCCCCGACACAAACTATACACGTGTATTCCTGACCACCACTCTGCGGACACATCGTGATTCTCACGGTCAGGCATCTCTAAGGGGTCTCGGGTTGGTGGGTGTCGACTGCAGCGCAGTCATTGCAAGCTGGTGTGCAGTTTTGTTTTTGCTCCAGGTACAGTGGCTACTCCCACTTTTGTGAAGCTGACCCAGGCTGGTTCTGCACAGCCTGGCCTGACTGGAGAGGCTTCTCCGTGCCAACCCAGGTCAGGCAGTGGGGTTTGGCCTCCCACTCATGCTCACCACTACTGTTCACAAAGAACTGGACATGTTGTGAGGCAAGGACTCCCACTAACTGGCCCAGCCAAGCCCTTGTCTCAGAAACCCAGTGTCCACCAACAGCTCTACGAGGCAGCAAGGAGGTAAGGCTGTGCAGGTTTTTCTGCACCCAGAGCATGGCCCACAGAGCTGGCCTTGGTGCTCCTAGAATTTTCCATTCATCATCTCAATAAGACACTGATAAAAATGCCTGATACCCTCATTTGATGACTCTGCATCCCCACGCTTGACTCAAGGAGTCAGAAAACATACAGTCATTCCATCTGAAACTGAGTTTCCCCTTGATCAGAGTAGTGAGCTCCTCATCACTAGGGGTGAGCAAGCAGAGGGGGATGACCTAGTCAGGATGCTGCAGGGGGTTTGTGTAAGCAGGAGCTGGGCAAGGGAGCCAAATGGGCCCCCAGCACCTCTCACACACCACAAATTAGCCAACACATTGCCTTTCCTCATCACTATGCCAGGAGCCCTGATGGGGATGTGAAGATTTTGCCAGCCATTTCTTTTTGAGGATCATTCCATTCCCAGTCCAGACTGGAGATTTGTTGATTTGTCTGTGACAAAATCCCAACCAAACACAGAAGTCCCCACTGTAAAGGTGAGCTCTGGGTGGGTTTTCCCAGGTCACAGCTTTTCCCAGCCTTGCATACTGTCCACTCAGGCAGAGAGGCAGGCAGGAGCATAAGATGGCTGTAGAGTCAGGGAGACACTGTGGGATTTAAGGGGACTTGAGCCAGTGTCCCCATCAGGGACATGACACAGAGCTACAAGGGCCACCTCTGAATACTTCCAGCAAATGTATGGGCTTCTCAGCAAGGAGGGGCCTCCACCCCAGATGGCCACCAAGACACTGGGCTTGGCCTCATCAAGCCCTGAGCCATGCATGGTCACAACGAATTTGGCCAGAGGGTGTGCACAGAGGGGTAGAAAGTGGGCAGGGCAAGCCATTCCATCTGGAAGACCAATGCCCAATTAGCGGCTGCCTACATGGCAACCAATTTGCATTGCAAAGGGAGAAATCTGGGTGAAGTGAGCTGACCACTCAGACCTGGAGCCAATGAGAGCTCAGCTGTCCTCTGCTTTTCTCCTTCCTTCCCCTCTCAGTTGGGCTAAGATCATTTCCACACCACGGGTCTTAATGAGCCAACCCCATCCTTCTTCCAAGAGAGTCCCCTTATCTATTTCCACTCCTTTAAAATTCATCACAAATTAATCAATTAATCATTAATCATGGTGTTTCCAACAAATGGTGCTGGGTCAACAGGACATATATCTGCAAAGAAACCAAAAGCAAAACAAAATCCAAACCCCAACCCTTACCTCACACCATAGACAAACATCAACTCACGATGGATCCTAGACCTAAATGGAAACTCTAAAACTATCACAATTCTAGAATAAAACCAGGAATAAAATCTCTGTGACTTTTGGTCAAAATTCTTAGAAAAGACACAAAAGCACGGACCCTAAAAATAGACATACAGATAAATGGAACTTCATAAATATTAATACACAAATGACACTTAAAAAACAGAAAAGACAAATCATAGACTGGGAGAAAATGTGTGCAAAAATACACATCCAACAAAGGATCTGAATCCAGAACATAAAAGGGGCTCTAACAATTTGATAACACAAGCAATGCAATAAAAAAATAGCCAATAACATTGAACACTTGCTGTATCTAAGAAAAGATGTGGATGGCAAAGAAGCACATGAAAAGATGCTCAATGTCATTAGTTATTAGGGAAATGCAGGTCAAATCACAATGAGCTAGATCAGCACTCTTATGAGCAGGCTGAAATTTAAAAATTGACAAAACCAAGTGCTGACAAGGATATGGAATAGCCAGGCCTCTGGCTCCTTTGTGGAAGGAAAGCAAAATGGCACAGCTACTTTGGACACAACTTGCTTATAAAGTTAAACATATTCTGCCCTGAGACCCAGACACCCCACTCCTCAGCACCTGTCCAAGAGAAACATGTGTCCACACAAAGTTGGTGCACTAACATCCGCATTCCCTGGGGAAATGACACACACTCCCATCATCCCCGAGCAGCACTTATGGTTGGAATACAGGATGGAAATTTCTGTTCATGTCTTTTGCCCAGTGACAGGAAAAGCCAGAAGGGCACTGGGGATGGATATGGCACAGACATTCTCATGGGCCAGACCCCCGAAGGAGAGGGCAGTGGTTCTCAAACAGGAGGCATTTGGCGATGTCTGGGATTTTTTTGATTGCCACTATTGGCACGTGGTGGGAAGAGATAAGGGAGCTGCTAAACACCCTACAACACACGGGCTGGTCCCCACAACAGTAACAACAGTGAAACGATGAGGCTCAGAATGGCAATAACAGCCAAGGTTGAGAACCAACCCCTCTCCCCACCACACCCCAGCAAGGGTGTAGGATGGCTTCTTAAGAGAAAGATGGGTGATGGCTCATTTGGCAGCTGTCACATGTAACATGCTGTGTCTCTCCCTGTGCCGGGCCCTGCCCGCTCAGCCCCCAGCCCTGCAAAGTAGACTTTATTTTAAACATGAGGGGACAGAGGCTCAGACATTGCCACCGCTTGTCCAAGGGCAGGCAACTACCAAGAGACTGCTGAGGACCGGGACCCATGGCAAACTGAGGGCACCCCCCCCCCCACATCCCGTGGCTCCCAGGGGTCTGTGTGCAGGTACTCATCTGAGCAGCCCAGTTGATCCACAGAGATTAAAATCTACAGCTCCAGAGCCCATGGCACACCACGGGGGTTCCAAGCCGCCCACACCGGCATCTTGGGGTACCCTGGCTCCTCTGTGAGCACAGCTGCCCACAGGACCTGGGAGAAGGAAATATCCAGGCACCAATTCAATTCATTTTTCCCCCATCAGATAATAAATGAATAGAGTCCTATCAAGACATTGGAATCTGGAAGCAGAACAAGGCAGAGTGCAAGATCTAAGTATGAAATAATGAATTTATAATCCCTCTGAAGAGCAGTCAGAACGGGAAACTGACATCGCCATGGAAACCAGGGAAGTGTGGCGAGGTTCTCAAGGAGGACGCTGGAGCCCGTTAGATGCACTCCAAGCTGGAAACAGTGAGCGAGCAGCCCACACGCGGGGCACACGGGGCACAAGCAGCCCGCCGGGACAGCACCTGATGGCTTCAGATTCTGGTCGGCACCCTCACCAGGGTGGGAATGGGAAGCCTCAGGATCAGGGTCCCTGTACCCTCAGAATCTGCAGTTGGCATGCATGTGGGTACAAGCCCCCCCCCCACAACCTCCACAGAAATGCAGTGAAGAGTCCAAGAGGGACACGGAGGACCTCTGGAAAACTAGCCTGGGCCCCAACTCTGCATGGAGCACCCCATGAACATTCAGCAAAAACCCAGCTCCCACTGCTGGAGAAACCTTGTCCATGTCCTCCAGGAGCACTTGGAGCCAGGAGGGAGAAAAACAGGACCAGATCCCATGCCCTGAGGCCCAGCGGAAGCCTAGCAGAGGCCCAGTGGAGGCCCAGTGGAGGCTCAGCAGAGGCCCAGCAGAGGCACCCCCAGACCAGGGTCCAGGATAGGCTCCTGGACTCCTGGAGCCTTAGAGCAACAACCGCAGTGCTTAGGAAACATGGTGGGGGCTGTGCCGGGCAGGTGGGCCGGGGAAGAGAGAATAAAGCACAGGACGATGAGCAGGGAAGTGACACAGCAGAGGAAAGGACGCAAGCCCAGGCTTCAGCCAGAAGGGCCCGCAGACACAGGCGTCGACAGGCGACCCTCTTTCCTTTCGGGAAAAGCTTTGCTAGTGCTGACGTATAATTTTTCAATAATAAATTAGTCAGCCAAACTGCCAAGGACCCTAATTTTAAATAGTTTTACTTGAGCTATTAATTGCATTCTCAGCTGCATTACAACTCATCGTGGAGAATCCTTACGACGGAGATCAGGACGGACGGTCTGTCCTCTGCCCACCCCACACCCACCGCCCCCCCTTCCCGGGCACACACCAGGCCAGCCCACGCACAAACAGCAGACAGCTCAGGGCCAGTGCCCTTCTTCCTCTGCACAGACTCAGACATCAAAATACAAGAAAAGCACCTGCCGAATCCCCAGCATTTCTGGCCCCTCAGGTGCCATGAACACAGTGCTGGCTGGAGGCCAGGGGCTCCCATTCCAGCTCCAGCATTAGAAACTGTGTCCCCCAGCCCCTCCCGGGGGTTGGAGGGATGCTCTGAACAGAGGTCCCACCTGATGTCCTGGGTGCCCGCACAGGCTGGCGACACTGCAGCCACTCCACATGTGAACAGAGCAGTGAACTGTGAACACCGGGTGTGCAAAGGCTCTCCTCACATCATCCCTGCACCTTGTGGATTATCACTATTGTTACGATTATCCCAACCACACAGATGAGGAAAGAAGCTCAGTGAGGGGTGTTAACTTACCCAAGGTCACACAGCTCCTGTGCTTCCTTGCCTTCTAGAAGGGAGGGGTCAGAGACAAAGGGAGGGAGTGACAGGGCAGGACTCCTGTCTGGAAGCAGCATGTGCAAATCCCCAAAGTCTGCAAGTGCTGATGTGTGCGAGGAGCTGGGGGGCTACCCTGCAGAGCAGATGCTGGCAGGAGGCTGTGGGTGAGCTGCTAAGGCCCATGGGGCAGGTCTGCTACTTTGGGGCAGAAACTGCAAAGCAAACAAGGTATGGAGGCAGAGAGCAGACAGCCCAGGGGCTGGGGAGCAGCGGGGGTGCTGCAGGGGAGGCAGCAGAGCTGGAACCCTGTCCCTCAACACTCCCCGGCCTGCTGAGCCAGAGTCCCAGGTTCCACTCCACCCAAACTCCCCATCCCGAGAACACCTAAGTAGACCTTGGAGGCACACCCCGCCTCCTCTTTGCAAGCCTCTCAGGCTCAGCAAACAAATGCTGCTCTCTGTGCCTCAGTTTCCCCATCTGTGCACGGAGGCAGCTATGAGGAGTGGAGGCAGACTTAGAACAGACAGCTCATGGCAGGCACTTCTGCTTTTCATTATGCATTTGGCCGATTTCACCCTAACGAGCTGCTTCCAGGAACCCAGGGTCATGTTTTTCACACCACCTGGGGGCCATCATGGCTTGGCCCACTGTGAAGAACGAGGGGGTCCTCAATGGGACAGCCTTCCTCTGGGCTGCACCTAAGGGTATGAACAGGATGGAACCCTGATGGCTCCAGGACGCCTGGTCCCTGCTTTAGCAAAGGGGCCCCGTCTCCCCCAACCCCGACGTGTGAGTGGGGACACAGGACACGTAATCCAGGCGGGCAGAGTGACGGCTCCAGCCCACAAGCCCTTTGTAGAAAGAAGGCCCCTGCAATATTTAAGCAGCTCTCCATCTCCAAAGTCTTCCTGCAGCCCAGAGCACGGGATTTAGGGCCAGAGGCTGCTCAGCCATTCAGAGGAAAAGCTGAGAATCCAGCTGACACACAGCCCGGGCTTTGTGGGAAGGCGGCGGGCGGGGCGTCTGTCACCAGCTTGCACCCTGGAGCTTGGATTTGGGGTCAGGTTTGGGCCCCTGCCAAAGCCTTCATTATGCTTGGAGAATGCTCTTTTCAGATTGTCTCTTTTCGTTTTCCCACTCCCCCAAATTTATGTAAAAATAAACTGCGTGAATTCAATGCACGCTTTCAGGGCCCCTTAATAAGCAATTTCCTAGTGAGTGTCAGAGCCGGCACCAGCCCGTGGTGGCTCACAGCTGCTCGGCCTGAGCCAGGGGGAGTCGGGGCACGCTCCGAGGACACACCCTGTCCACTGTCACTGTGACAGCCACCCCACCAAGGGCCATCCTTCAATTCTTCCAACAACATGCAGCACAGATCACTACCATTTCATGGAGGAGGAAGTTGAGGCTCAGAGAGGTTTGGGAACTGGTACGAGGTCACACAGCTAGCAAGCGGCCGAGCAGAAACTCAAGCCTGTTGGAGTCAGACACTCTGCACCTCACCGGTTCTCTGTTCTGGCCACAGGACCCTGGACAGACTAAAGATTGTGGCCATCCCTCTTCACATATGACATCACCTGAATGGTATTCAAGGTGTGGTCACCTCCCTTGCTGTAGACCCTATACTTCTGTGAATGCAGCCTGAGGTACTGACATCATTGCGGGCACACGTTGCATGGTTCCCCATGGGGAGCTTGTACTCTTGCTGGTGCTAGGAAGGGACAAGCACCTGCTTCTGGGGAATCTCCGTGCCCAAGTTACATTCATCCCTGTCAGATTGCTTCTGTGACTTATGTCCCTCTGGCCAGGTCGGCCCTGCCCCTGCCCCACCCATGTACTTGAGCCAGGGCCTCCTCTCATCTCCCAGGGACCAGGGCCATGGTTTCCTCAACTATAAAACTGGATTCCAGAGCTCCAGGGAGTGGCTGCCCAACCACGGCCAGTGAATGCTGGGGGAACAAATGGGTGAAGAAATGAAGGCATGCTTTCATCCAACAAAGCAATCCTGAGCATGGGCTGTGTGCCCGGCCCTGTGCTGGGGACACGGCAGGAAATACAACATTTCTCAGCCCCTGGGGAGCTGGCCCTCTAGGGACAGGTGGGCAACAAGCACACTTGGGGAGCACACAGCACATCGATGGTGGTGAACTGTGGATGGTGTCCAGGTGAGGGTCATGGAGAATGTCTCAGAGATGAGGAGGGGAGGGGGAGGGAGGGAGGGGAGAGGGAGGAAGGAAGGTGAGGGAGGGAGGGAAGGCGTGAGGGAAGGAGAAGAGGAGGGGGAGGGATGGGAGGGGGGAGGGGAGGGGAAGAGAAGAAGGAGAGAAAGAACCAATGGAAGCCTCCTGCCTTTCTCTCCACATCACAGACCAGAAGAAGCCAGGAGGAGGAAGAGGAGGGTGAGGGATGCTCAGAGGAGCCCCACCAGGCCCTACCCTCGGCCTCTGTCTCAGGTACAGAATTATATGCTCGTGCTGATGAGTGTCACTGCAAAAAAAAAAAAAAATGGGGGACGGAGAGCCCACTTCTTGCCCTGATGAATGCCAAACCTCGCTGACAGCCCCGTGCTGTGTGACCAGGGGCAGAGGCCGGGGCATCCCTGGCAAGGGCACCTCTGGTCCCTGCCAAGTCAGGCAGACAGGGTGGCTGTGAGGTTACTCGACGCTCTGCAAAGAATGTGACCGGCCTCCTCTCCTGGGGAATCCCAGCGCCACAGCCCACACACTGTTGTCACTCGTGCAGCCCTGGCCGCAGGTGGGACAGTAAATAGCAGGTGCATCGTGCTCCTGCAGGGAAACACGGCCACCCCCGCGCAGGGTTTTCCAACCACCACCCCATAGGCCTGGGGTTCTGCACCCATGGCAGTGCACCAGGGTGGGCAGGGGGCAACATTTCTCACCACCTGCCAACCACAGGGACCCAGCTCTCCTGGTTTATAAATCAGGGCTGTTTCAGATCCTTTTTGAAGAAATGGTCGTGGGTCTCAAAAACACAGCGAAGCCACCTATGGCTATGACCACAAAAGAACACCTGATGCACCAGACAGACATCCCAGACCCAGCCTCAGTGGGACCGCCACCCACCCAGGTGCCCCAAACCAGAGTCTAGGGGTCCTCTGACCCCCACCCACCCCCAGCCACCCCCGTGGCCTAGTCACTGCCAAATCCTGCTTGACTCCCCTACACCCGCATGTCCCTCCTGCCCCAGCTCGCTCGGCTTACCCCTCGGGGGGCTGCCCGCAGAAGCACCTCTGGGGACCTGGAGGGCCCTGGAGTCTGTCGGCCTGAGCATTAAAGCCAGGTCTGCAGTCATTAGCATTCACCCTGTTCCTCTGTTCTTCCTTAGCCATTGTGTGAAGGTCAGCCTAATAAAAGCCATCCAGCTGCCAGCAGTGGGGCCCGGCACCCCCCAACGGCCCCAGCACCCCCCTCTCTACACACGGGTACATCTCCTATTGTTTTGGTGTCAGGCAATCAGGTTTTTTTTTTTCCTTCATAAAATAATGTTGTTCATAACCACCGTCTCCCCGGGATTGTAACACGAGAGGCGGGCCAGCTGCTGCTGGGGCATCGGGTGGCGGTGCCCGCTCTGCCCGCCACTGCGCCTGGCCCGGCTGCCACCCAGCTCCGAGCTCCAGCTCCGGGGAGGCGCTGCTGATGTGGGCGGCAGCTGTAGGCGGGCGCTCGCTGGCGACAGCGACGGTGCTCAGCGCCCGTCCCACTGCCTCGCCTCCGGCCTCTCAGTGAGGAGTGGCCCTCAGAGCCACAGGCTCATCTACTGCCACTGTGTGGACATCATCTCCGCGAGGGAACTCACAGGCCATCAGCATTTTACAAACCTGCTTGGCATCCAGCTGGTGCAGTGAGCCCTCGTGAAGTTGCTCCAAAGTACGTACTGTGTTCGCTAAAATAATGACCCTACTCATGGGGAAGTGGGGCAGAGCAGGACAGGCAGGGGCCCCTCGAAGTGTCTGATAAAACCACAAAGGAGGAAGGGACACAGGAGGCCTCCTTCCAGAGCCCGGGGCTGCATGATGTGCACCGGGCGCTAGGCCGGGACCACTGGAGAGGGAGCGGGCTGTGCCCACAGGATGGGGCCAGGGTCTGCTGGTCTCCAACAGAGGACATTTGACATCCCTGGGAGTGAGAAGATGCATGAAGAAGAGACCAGGACGAGACAGGAGGCACCAAGGTCTTCCAGCAGGAAGAGGAAATGGGACACAAAGATGCTGGGGGACTTCCTGGGGACACACCCCACCTCACCATGACAGCGCCGAGGAGCCACGGCGAACCACGTCAGGAACAGGGAGACGGGGCTGCTGGCAGAGAACACACATCTGTGAATTGTCCCTTCCCCAGACTCACTGAAGGCTCACTGTCCATCCTGAGGTAGTCGCTGGTAGACCCATTTCTCAGATGGGGACACTAAGCCTCTGGGCTCTCGGTCCAAAATCAGGTGCTCCGGGAGTCTCAGTGGCTCTGGCTGGTCCTGCAGGCCACCACACACTTCCAGTGAGGTTGGTGGGGGGGTGGCTGCTGGGGCCCAGAGAGGGGTAACCATTCCCATTTTTTTAAAACAAAGAGGACACATCCGAATCCAGAAAGAACAGTCTCCTGAGCTCACCATTAATTCCCAGTGAAATAATGGGATGAGTTTAAAACAGAGCTTCTGGGCTGTTCAGGAGACCATCAGTGTCCACCAAGAACAAACGGTGCCCTCTGAAGCGCATCAGGGGACCACGGGCTGAGTGGCCATCAGTGTCTATTGCATCAGATGCCCCAGGAACTGTGTCCACAGAACCTGCCCTGGGCCTGAGCTGTGGCCACGGAGGCCCAAATCGGTCTCCACATCTCTGCCGTCTTTGTCCACCACGTGGCTCCTTGCACCAGACCAGCTCCCCAAAAATCCATCACACCAAGCACTGCCTTGGAGGGAGGGAAGAAGCAGGAGAGTATGCACCAGATTAACAAAATGGAACTCAGTATTCCCGTGGATTCCTGGCCACGTGGCCCAGGGGACCCTTGGATCTGCCACTTGGCGCTCAAGGGCAGGACCCAAAATAAACACAGCCTCAGGGACTGAGCAGGCAGGGGCGCCAAAGCCACGCACACCTGAGCTCACCCCCGCCACCTCACCTCAGCTGCGGGCTCTCCTCCATCCGTCACTCATTGGCTGGGTGACCTTGGGGAAACCACTTAACTTCTCTGAGCCTCAAATTCCTCATCTTCAAATGGAAATAGCAGTGTCACCTAGGAAGGAGCCTCAAAGATTTTTCATCTCTTTTCTCTTTTTGCTGTTTTTATAACCTGCACGCAGTTCACGAAACGCATGCTTGCCGTTAGGTTCCAGAGGGGAGTGTCTGGCCCCAATTCCTGATGGCCACATACCTACAGACCCCCACGGGTGTCTGCCTCCAGCCCCCCCACCCACCAGCGATATCAAGGCTGGAGACCCTTTGCCGAAACTCTTGCTGGACACATCAGACAAGATACATTTCGGTGTCCCATCCACCCAGTGGCCAAGTAGCAGGAGTCCCTCCCACAGGGCTACAGACGGTCCCCTGAGCAAAAGGCCAGCTGCTGTGTTGCTCCTACAGGGTGGCTCGTACCCGCCTAGACACCCGGCCCTCCAGGATGCAGGACAGCTGCTCGTGGCACAGGCTGCACTATACTGTCCACGGGCTGTGGGCCATCCATCAGGCCTCAGAAGCCCACAGAGGGCCTGTGCCCACCATATGGGAGGGGCCTCAGGACTCATCTACCCAGGCAGGTTAGAGCCACAGCTGATCCCACAAGGATGCTAGATCGGTCCAGGTGCCAGCCAAGGGCCCTGTTGTGGATATGAGAACAGGTCAGCCATCAGCTGGTCTGAGAGGTCACACCCTGGGGCATCCTGGGGAGGAAGCCATCACCCGAGGGTGTGGTGATGCTAGAAGGAGGGACAGGCTTGCTCCCTTGGGCCTGATCAGACCACACCTGGGGCCCTTCAGGGTGGGGCTTGCCCTCTGCTGGTGTCTGGGGGGTGCCGCGGGCCCCCACGCTGTCCTGGGGGAAAGGATGCAGGTGACCCTGCACAATCCCCAGCCTGGCTGGAACCGAAAGAGAGAGCCACCCTGGGATGCACCTGCCTCACCGGGGGAGGGGGAGGGGGTTGTCCATGGGACCACCCAGGAGAAAGGGCTGGAATCCTCCTCCTGCTGTTATCTTGCTGTGTCACCTCACCTCTCTGAGCCTGGTCCCTCATCCACAGTGAGAATCAGGTAACTACAATGCAAAAAAAAAAAAGCCTCGCATTCTGTTAGGCAAATGGGCAGCAGATCCGTGGTATTTCATGTTCAATCAGTGGTAAGAATATTAAAAAGATAATTAACCACCTCATGGGGCATTAGTTATAAACTAGCGCCTGTAATCGTTTTAATTCACTGGCTGTTCCAGAAGCTCTCAGAGTGACAGTCACTGCAACTCGCACTCCGCTCGAGTGCTTGCTAGCTCCACGGCAGGCCCTCCCCGGCCGGGCCTCACTCCCCTCCTGCGGCACAGTCACCCAGGGACACCCTCTTGACCTCAGAAGAGCCACCTCTGGCCCCAGCTGGCCCAGTGGTGGTCCATCCGTATTCCTCAGGTTAAAGGGATATTTATTTTCAATGCTGTTGACCTGATTTTAATCCCAGCTACATTAATGCCTACAGCCACCGAACGGAATACATTCAGCGGAAAAAGAAATTCATTCACACAGAATGATGCTCTAACAGCAGCTGGCAAAGGTCAGAGAGGGATGCATCTTCTGGCGGCTGCTGAGATCTCTGGGCTCAAGGAGCTTGTGGGTCCTTCCGATGTGGGAGCGCCGCCGAGGGCCTCGGCCTGGGTATTTTTAGATCCTGCCACGGCCCCTGCGTACACAAAGCCAATTAAACAAACAGCAGTGTCCCTGAGCACATTTCCTGAGCGGTTTTCCTTAAAAATAAATTACCTGGCATTGCAGAGTCTGCCGTTTGTGAACACAGGCAACTGTCAGATAAAATATCTTGGTGGAGAAGCTTCCACATGTGCACTTGCAAAAAAGGACTCTTCCGTGGGACGTCCTGAGCGCAAGCCTGGCTCCCCAATTCTCTGTCCCCACCCTGGGCGCTGGGCACACTGCTAGTGTCGATGACAAAGTGGGCCCACTGAGCCCGCATGAGGTTGTGCACACAACCACATGCTCGCCCAGCACCAGCTCACGTGACCCCAGCACCAGCCATGAGTGAGGGTCACGAGAATTTCACCCACGCCGCATGGAGCCTCTAGGAGCTTCTGTGACTCACTGGAGGTCACCTGGTGGCGACATGGGTCCATCAGGATCTGGACCGGGACGTGTCAGACCCCAGAGCTGGTGCCTTCAGCCAGTGCCCCGGGGTCACCGTGATGTGTGGCAAGCCCAGTGACAGCACTATGATCGTGCTCAATGTGGTTGGAACTTTCAGGATTTCATGAGTGTCTGAGAGTCTCCAACACTTTGTGACAGTTGGTTAATTATTATGGGTTGAATTTCACCTCCCCCAAAATTCACATGTTGGTGTCCTAACACCTCACACACACTGACCTTGGAACGTGACCTTACTTGGCAGTAGGGTCATTGAGGTTGTACTCAGTTCTGAGGAGGGGACACTGGTGTGGGTTGAGCCCTGATCCAGGCTGGCAGGTGTCCCTACAAAAAGTGCACCATGTGAAGAGAAAGAGACAGGCCCAGAGGGGACACCGGGTATAAGGGTGTAGGGAGAAGACGGCGGTCTACAAGCCAGCAGAGAGGCCTAGGTCCTGGCCTCCATTGTGGTTCCTGGGGAACGTCGGGGGAATCACCCTGCCCACACCCAGATCTCAGACAGGCCTCCAGAACTGGGAGACAACACTGTCTATGGTTTAAGCTGCCCTAGCAAACTGATGAAGTATCTTATTCCCAAACATTCAAAGCTCAGGGGGTGACACAGTGTTGCTGCAGCTCAGAGGTGGCCTGCAGGCCACTACTTTGCAGCCTCCCTGCCTGCATGGACTAGGCGTGAGGACTCCTGGCCTAATGAGTGGGGTGATCCTTTATGGTTGGAACAAGGCCAAGTCCCCGGTCAGGGCCTCACTCGTGCTTGGACACACCAGTCCCAGAGCCCCCATCCCACCCCATGCTTAAACCTACAAAGTCCTCAGCCAAAGACCCACCTGAGACCTCACTACCTCCCCCCCGCCCCCGTCACACTGCCACCTCCTGGCTCCTGAGTTTGAAAAAGCCACTTTACCTCCCCTCCAAATCTCAGATGCATCCTCCTGCTGCATAAGGCAAGGAGGCACCTACTCCCGGGCCGCCTGCTTTGGCGGACCTGTGACAATGCAGCCAAGACACAGATGTACCTATCTTGTTTTGTTCTGTGTGCCTTTGTTTTTTTCCAGATGCTCTGCAGACATCACCTACTGCTTCCACACCCGGAAAATACTCCCCGAGCCCAGCACCTAGCACGCTTCTCGGTAGGTGCAGCGTAGGTGCTAATAGTATGACTCATAGGGAAGGGACAACGATTATGAATATACTGTCACCGAACGGCAGCACCAACATACATCAAACGGAAACTATGGGTGATGGGAGGTAGGGGACCTTGTAACTTCCTGCTTATAGTTCTTGATGGATGAAAAAATGAGAAACTACGAAAGGACCCCAAAGACCTAAACAATATTATTAAAAACACACCATTAACTTATGACTTAGAGCAAAACAAACCATCCTTCCTAGTGCCCATCAGATAACCACAAAAACTGGCTATCCTGGGGGCCATGAAGGAAACCTCCGTATGTTTCAGAATATCCTTCTAGAAAAATTAATTTCACCATCTTCGAGCTTCCCTTACCCCTCTGCTGACGACCAGACTGAAATCACATCGCAGCTCCACAAACACAGGCGGCTCTGAGAGGGTGTGAGCCCACGCAGATTGGTTTACAGGCGTCATACTTCAAAGCAAATGGTTTCAAATTAAAACAAGGGGCACCTGGGTGGTTCGGTGGTTGAGCATCTGCGTTTGCAGGTCGTGGTCTTGGAGTCCTAGGATCGAGTCTCGCATTGGGCTCCCTGCGAGGAGCCTGCTTCTCCCTCTGCCTGTGTCTCTGCCTCTCTCTGTGTGTCTCTCATGAATAAATAAATAAATTTTTTTAAAAAATAGTTAAATTAAAATGAGAGTCAACCACAAAAGGAGGAAGAACACGGCCTCAGGAGCTTACTGGGGTGGAGCAGGTTGGGGGGAAGCTGGCCAATTACTCTGCATCTCAGTCTTCTCATCTGTGAAAAGGGACCAATCTGAACCATAATGAGGATCATGACTCAACTGCAAAATGGAGTGAAGGGTCAAACCAGTATCGACAGAGGGAGCTACTAGAAGGATCGGAGATGCCGTACACCAGGTGGCTGTTTGATTCAACAGGTGCTTCATAAATGCCCATCAGTGACCCCCCCCCTTTACCAGGTCACATCAGCCTGCCCCCCGCCCCGTGCTATCACCATCCCCGCCTGACAGACCTGCTGCTAGGAAACCTTGTCTCTGGAGCTCTTCCAGAGAGAACACATCCATTCCCCGCCAGTGAGAGCTACTGGGCTTCCTCTCTGACCTGCCCAGGGAATCCCAGCCTGCTCATGCTCCTCCTAGAAAACGGGAGAACCCACTGAGCCACCCACTAAGGGCTCCCTCATATAGAAGAACAGAATCCCGAGGGGCTCACCCGTAAATGATGCCCAACCAGAGGAAGCACATGCCGCCAGTCTTCACCTGGAGCCAATGCTTGCATAAAGCACTGACTGGGAGAGGTCCTGTCCCCACCCGCAGAGGAAGGGCGGCTCGGAGGGGGCCCACAGCGCTGGGATTCAAGGAGGAATCCATGCCCCTCCCCCCAGCCGGGCCTGGAGCTAAGTGACCACGTTAGGCATCATGCCAAAGTTAAACCTCTCCTCCCAGACCAAGCAAGGATTCTTATTTCCATTTTCCCCAACAGAGCTGTACTATCTCACATAATCTTCCTAAAATCCCCGAGCCTCTGAAAGGCTAAGTCACCTTGAAAGGATGAAATTATCACTCAATTAGCACTGCTGAGATTAGAGATTATTAGCACTCTAGGTGTGTAATTAGCACCTCCTCAAATTCCGTTCCTTAGCCAATGTCCCACCCCCAGAGCTGGGCACGGGCCAGACCCAGACGGCTCTGATAGCTACTCAGGGCGCTCTCGCCAACACAACCACCAGCTGAAGTTTGAGACAGGCTTCCAGGACGTGTGAGTCTCTTATCTGCTCCCTCCCCTCATCGCACCATCCAAAGTTTCACAGCTGGGCTTAGGAACCAGTCGTCATGCCAAGATGGTCGTATTTTATAGTGTTTAATTAGACTCTTTCAAATAAAAGAGCAAAGGCTGAGCCCTGAAGCAGGCTGGATGTGGCACCTGCTCAAGTCCCAGGGGCAGGTAGTCAGAGACACACGGCTGGAAAGGCCCATGTGGACGAAGGACACAGGGGGTCGCCCCAGGTCGAGGAAGAAGGAGCTCAGCCACAAGCTCTGGGCCAGCCCACTCCCAGAGTGGAGGGAGGGATCCCCCTCACCTCTGCATGGGGCTCAGCTGCCTTCTTGGTTCTCCAGAAAGAACAGACGTGGTGATGGATATAAAGCACCTGGCACGTGTCGGGGCAGAGCAGGTGGCTGGCCAGTCACCTCCCGGATGAACCTGGGCCCATCACCAGGACAAATCTAGAGGCCTCTTCAGAAATCCTGGGATCACACACTCATGGATGTGTTCGCTTGTTCAGCAAGTATCCAGGCGGGACCACTATGTGCCAGGTGCCACGTGAGTCCCTAGACACGTAGCTCTGAACAGGACAGACACAATCCCTCGCCTTGTGGATTTTTCATCATCATCGTGTGCAAAGAAGGGGCTGCTAGGTTGAAGCCAGCCCCCCACCCACCAACCCACCCACTGTGAGGGTATTAAGGGGTGGGACTCCTGGGAGAGGAGTGGGTCTCGATGACGTCATAAAGGCGGGGCCCACGAGCAGCCTTCTAGGAAGAGGAAGAAGAGGAAGGCAGAGCTGTCTCCCTGCAATGAGGAAAGGCTACGTAAGCAGTGAGCCCGCAGCAGAAGGTAGCTGTTCTTGAGCCAGAAAGAGGGAAATCTGCCAACACCTTCGTATCAGTCTTCCCGAACTGTAAGAAATAAATGTCTGTTGTTTAAGTCCCAGATCTGTGTGATATTTTGTTACAGCAGCCTGAGCAGACTAAGGCAGGGGCCTAACAGAAAACAAACCAAATAAAAGAGCAGTGTGTACTGTGTCGGATGGAGAACAGCCACGGTGGAGAGACATAGTAGAGAAAGGGAGAGTCCTGCTGGGTGAGTGGCCCAAGGGCCAGGGGACAGGCCAGACTTGCTTTAGGTTGTCTGGCAAGAAAGGCATTCTGTGAGGAGGAGACAGTCAAGACCTGCAGGAAGGAGTCAGCCCTGTGAAGACTAGTTCTGAGCACGAGAAAGTCAATGCAAAGGTCCTGAGGCAGCAACAAGCTTGGCCAGCTCCATGGATGGAAAGAAGGCCAAAGTGGCTGGAGCCAAGAAATCAGGGGATGGGGAAGAAAGCAAGGTCACGTGGTGGGTGGGGCAAGGAGGGATCCCAGCAAAGGAAGCTTTGCCTCCTGCGGGCTGGCCTACTGCTCAACCTAGAAGCCCAAAACCCCTGGATTTTTTATCTCTTCCAGGTAAGAGCTGACTAGGAGCAAAGAAATGCAAGGTGTTCACCAAAGGCCATTTCCTTTTCCCCTAGACTGACAGGATGGTGGCTTTCCTGTACTGTGGAGTTCATATTTTCAACATTTAGCCTGAAGCTCCACACACTCTGAGAGCACAGCCCTCAGTCTCACAGCTACTATCCCTTTGGTCCCTTACTCCCTTGTTCCGAACCCCACAGGCCTGTGCTCTGTGGTTCCCACCCACACAGAGGAAATGAAGGACCCAGAGGAGGTGGCCAGAGGAGGTGGCAAAGCCACCACGTGCAGGCGGGCACCTGGGTCCCCAGGTCACAGCCTACAGCAGACCCACACCACCAGAACCAGCAACTTTGGTGGCTGCATGAACAAAAAAGTAAGCATTTATAGGGTCAAGCCATTAATTTGGGCAAGAGTTTTGTTATAGCAATGAACCTCCTCTGACTGACACAGATTGTGGAGCAGAGTCCCAAGACTGCCCTGAGCCAGAGGGATGTGTCCTGAGGCTGAGGGAGGGCTGGGGTCACGACAAAGCCAGGGGGCACAAAGGGATTAATGGGAAGGTCCTTCTGGGGAGGGGCGGGGGAAGTGAGGAGGCTCAGGGGTCCCCAGCTCAGGAACCAAGCCCAGGGTTCCATCTCGATTCCAAAGCTCCACAAACAAAAACATCATTCGCTGGACGGATAAATTGAACAGATTGAGTGTTGTCAGTAAAGTGTGGGTTGTTTTTTCCTCTGTACGTTTGTGTTTTTCTAATCACTTGATAGTGTTTGGAAACATGAGATGATATCTGGATAAACAAAGCATTGATGAAAGCCACGGCCCGTGTCAGGAACTCGGAGATGCGCCAAACATCACCCCTGGCCCACTAACGGAGGAGACGGATGCTGGTCCAACTCACGAGGTCAAATTCAGTTCGTGCCTACTTTGGAGTTGACCTTTCCCACGTGGCCCCAGCTTCCATGGGGCCTCCTAGCCCTGTCTGCCCATACCCCCCACTCCAAGTCCTTCACCCGCAGGTTCACTTGATTTGCAACCCACGTTAGGCCCACTTTCTTATCTAATTGGTGCATGTTTCGTCCCTGCTCTGGTTTGTAAAAATGTCCTTGGTGCCTCTGTGGAAGTTACAGGACTAGAAGTCAGGCCTTGCTTTTATCATGGGTGAGAGGTCCAAGGTCTACCCTCCAGCCAAGACATGTGTGTGGCCTCTGGCTGCCTCCCCTAGCCTCCAGGGTGGCCAAGCTCTCCCCGCTCTTCGGCCCGGCCCTGTCCAGCCACTGTGGCCTGCCCTCCAGTGCCTGAGGGACTCTGGACACAGGGCAGCTGTGCAGGATCAGGGCTTTGCCCAAGGTCATTGCAATGCCGCAGTGCAGGGCCCGTGCACAGAATAAAACAGAACTAGGGGCCTAATGGGGCACAAAGCCAGGGCCTAGACCCTTGCTGTCAGCTGGAAAGAGGAGGCATGGACACTCGAAGCTGTACCTTCCAGCAGTGGACAGAGAGGGCCAGGCTTCAGCTAAGACCTGTGTGCATGGCAGGGAGCCACTGTGATCAGCTTCCCTGGGTGGCAAATATGGATCTTTGAAATCACTAGGCTTCCCCTGAGCAGACCCTCACCAACCACCGGGCCTCCATGCTAATAAAAAAATTCATTACCCAAAGTTCTGTTAAAACGACAGCAAGGGTCAGCTTTGAATGCCCAAAGCAGAGGAAAGAGCAAGCCTTTCTTAGTCTCCGCTGCTCGCAGCCAGCCCACGGTCTCAACCCACGGGGGAAATGGTGCTGCAGGGCTGCTGTCCCAAAGCTGTCCCTGGGGACCTGGTCTCACCAGAAGGATCAGGTCCGGTGAGGACATCTCAGGATGGTGCCCAGGCAGGGAGCATGGAGTGGAACTGGCACCCGAATCCTACACCATTGACTGAGCAGGGTCTTGTGCCAGGCACTGCACAGTCGTGGCGGAACCCACAGCACACACCACCCCCAGGCCCCTCCAGATCCTGCACACAGACACCCGTATGCCAGGCTGATGTGCCCCCACCCCGGGTTCCAACCCTGTCTGCAGTGGAGAGCCCGCCCTCCTGGGAGGTCACAGTGGAGCCAAGGTTGGCAGTGGTGTTCCCTCTGGGCCCTGGGAAAACCCCAGCAGCCCCCCAGGGTGCTGGCACCTGCACCACTGCCCCGCCAGGAGACACTCCCCACCTTGCCGTCCTAGCTGGCGGTCACCCCAGGCACTGTCCCAGCCCTGCTCCAGCACACCCTCAGGAACTGCCCCGTGGACATGAGTAGGTGACCACCTTGCTGACAGTGGCACCCACCCTCTGGGCCCCCTGCTCCCAGCTCCCACCTCTCAGGGTGGCTCCGCCATCTCCACCCACTGCAGACAACGGCTCTCACTCCCAGCAGCCATCCTTCCATGGTGACAGAGTAAAGCATTCCAGAGTCAGGGAGGTGTGGCTTTGAACACAACTACTGGAGCAAGACACCCTGCCTCCTGCCACCCTAAGCCTCAGTTACCAAACCTGGAAAAGGATGTCACAGTCCAAGGTCCAGCCTACAGGGTGATCAGCCCCGTGCTCAGCCCAGGATGACAAAGGCTCTGACTTCACCAAGGTTCTATTTTCAAAATGCACAGAACCCCTGGCCCATGAGGCTGTCCATCCCGGTCCTCTGTGTCATCTGATCCCTCAGACTTGCCTTCCTGACCCTAGGATGGGGGCAGGGGTGAATCCTTCGAGCTTACCTGTCCAGGCCTCATGAATGCTCATGCAGCCAGACACCAGTGCACACGTGCCAGCGCCACCTTCCGGCTCACCCTCCAGAGCCTACCGGACACCTGCTGGGAGCCCAGCCCACTGGCTTTCTCCCCAGAGACCAGGCCCAAGAAAGATTCCTCCCAACACATGCCCCCTCCCCAGCTCGCAAGGTAAGAGATAGCAAGATGCAGAAAAAATCCCTAGAATGGGATTCAAGGAGCCAAGGTGAGCCCTGGCCCCACCCCAAACCTGCTCTGAGGCCCTGGTGAAGGCCCACTACATCCACACTGACATCCTCATTTATAAGACCAGATCATTGCTTCATTCAAACTAGAATCCATTGAAAGCCTGTGATACACTGGGTAGCTCTGCACTAGGAGCTGGGGGCAAGGACATAAATAAGACCTGGTCCAAGCTCTAGGAGCATTCATAGTCTGGTGAGGGAGACAGAGCAGCACAAAAAATTTCACAGTTCAGAGTAGTTAGGACTGTGACATGTGGATACAGAGAAGGGTTCATGGAGCCAAAAAAGGAAGCAACCAACTCCACTTGACTGGTCTATCACTGTGTACCAAGCACCTAATACAGGGAAAGCTTAGTAAAGGCTGGGTGCATGGCTGGGTGCATTTGTGGGTGGGTGGGTGGGTGGGTAGGAGAGTAGATGACTGGATGGATGGATGGATGGATGGATGGATGGATGGATGGATAAGTGGGTGTGTGAATAGACAGATGGGTGAATGGGTGGATGGGTAGGAGTGTGGGTGGGTGGATGGGTAGGAGTGTGGATGACTAGATGGATGGATGGAAAGATGATGAGTGGGTAAGTGGATAGGTAGATGGGTGAATCGGTAGATGGGCAGGAGGGTAGGTGGGTGGGTAATGGATGGATGGGTAGGTGGATGGGTGGGTGACAGGATGGAGGGGTGAGTTGGATAGGTGGCTAAGTAGGTGAGTGGATGGGAGAGAAGAGAGATGGGAGGATGAGCAGGGAACTCTGACATTTTAGAAGGGCGTGACCTGTCCCTTCCTCTGTGACCCCCATAGAAGCTCCCTCAGCAAGGGCCTAGACCAGAGAACTAGCGTCCAGACCCCACTTAACAAAGGAAAAGAGACCAATAAGCCAAAGACTGAAGGAAAGAAGAGAGGGAAAGAACACGGGGGAGGGAGATAGGGGCAGGGAGGGGCAGCGGGAGGCAGAGAGTGACAGATGATGGAGGGTGGGTGGAACGCGATGGAAGGAGGTGAAGAGGGGAGAGTGCCAGCTGTGAGGGTGGGGGCGAGGGAAGGGGACAGAGAAAACAGTCCAAGGCTGCCATGACTGACCCGATGAGAACCTACCACGACGCCCGGCTCATAAGCAGGCTGCACACCGAGCAGGTCCCTGGCATGTGGAGGCCCAAAGGCCCGGCAGGAAACCGCAAAGACACACCCCCCACCCGCGCTCACAGTACACTGTGGTGACAGGGACTGGCAGCAGAGGGCAGGTGACCCCCTGTGGATGGCCCACCCAGCAACGTCAGCACAGGCAAGGGGCTGGGGGAGAGCCCCACACAGTCAGCACTCCCCCCACACCTGCTGGCAGCCAGGCCCGAGTGGCCAGCGAGCACAGTGAGACAACATGGGCACCCCAACTTGCAAACATCACCCCCACTTGGCCCACAGGCGGCTCCAGAGCACTGCGGCCCTGCTCCTGGCCCCTGGGATCCCACACCAGTGCCCCCTCAGACTCTGCAGCAAGGGAAGATGTGCCCCATGGGCCCTGGTGTTCAGAGGAGTGCAAGGAACAGAAGTTGTAGACAGCAAACACGCAAGGAGGGAGCCCACCCCTGGAGAGGTTCAAAGGAGCCAGATGCTACCGGGCAGGTGAGCCATTACGCAGTGAATTATCCAGAGGCAAGTTAAAACACAATTGTGACCAAGAATCTTATTAGTAAGGGAGGAGAGAAGGGCCACCGGGTGGCCGTGGTGAAAATCCCCAAAGCGTGGCATCTGACGCCCTGCTGAGGCGCGCCTCGCTGCCCACATACCATTAAGCTCTTTTCTTCGTCGTGTGGTCTTGAAAATGATCACTTGAAATTCTTTAACTTGGGTCATAATGAGAAGTCACCTGGCTGACCTGATGACAGCCCCACAGCCGACCACACCGCCACCACCCTCTTGGAGCGGAGTGTCTTCCTGCTGCACATGATGTGCTGGCTTCAGAGAAATTCCCAGAGTGGGATTCTTCAGTCACAGAACAAATGCACTTCTTAAAACAAGACAGACTGTGTCCGTGTACAGCACTGCAGAAAAAATGCACAAAAATATCCTTTCCCTTGCACTTTTGCCAGCATCAGACATGACCTCTGGTTCAGGCACTCATCTTCCCGCTTGTAACACTTGCCAGCTATTTCTGGGTGCTGGTGGGGTCCAGTGTAAAGGAGAATCCCGGCTCCTACAGGGGATTGAAGGGGAGCCAGAGGGCAGCACCCACCTTGCTAGAAACATACGTCCGAGCTACAGAGCTCAGAGCTGCTGTTGCTGCCCTCAGGGCGATGCTCACTCACAGCCCTAAAGGAACCACCAGGAAAAGTCCAGGCTGGTCGTTCCAGCCCTCATACGGGGTCCACTAAGGAGCACTGCCAAAAGGCCGGGCCCAGGTGTAGATGCGTTTTCAAAGCCGCCCACAGAGTGGCCCTCATATGCATCTGGTCTGAGGCCTATTCCCCAGTCCCCTCTGCCCCGGTGGGGGCTAGCACACCTCCACACCCCTGTCCTGCACATCACAGCCTTCGCACACTCTACCTCCCCACCTCTCCCCAGTGGGGCCGCAGCACCCGATCCCTGGCTGGTGCTCCAGCAGCAGAGGACATGTTCACAGAGGCAGGACGGAAGGATGTGGATGACACTGCTGCCAGGGCACCCAAGAAAACAATGAGGTGTTTATAAAATATGTATGGGGAAGGGAGAGGGACCTGCTGTGGGTTTGCAATATCCATTGAAGATATTTAAAGGGGAGATGCTGAGACATCCACTGCGATGACCTACACCGGCCCAGAAGGGTCATGGGAGCAGAGTGGCCCTTGGCACGGGGTTGGGGGGTGGTGTCAGAGTGCTGGATGGAGACAGGCTGGAGCCCAGCTCCCAGCAACTCCAGGCAGCAGCCCTGCCCTTGGCCTCCCCGTCCTCGCGTACCTGCCCACCTCGGAAGTGTGTGGGGAGGACTGAGTATGGACTGTGTTTTGAGCACCCAGCGGAGGAACTGGCACATAATGTAGGTGGTTCCATGAAACTGGATTTCCCCTTTGGGACGGCTGATACATGCCAGGCACATAGGGGGTGGGAATGTCTCTATATCAGTCTGTCTAGAAGCAAGGAGATTCCAGATGGATTTCCCACAGTGTGAGTTCCCTCGTATGAGAGCTCACTTTCCCATAGCAAAAAAAAGAGGAGACAACAGGGGAAAACATGGGATTGCAATCCACCCTCAGCCAGACATGTGGCTTTGGCCCAGCTCCCCAGCATCTGGGAGCCTCAGTTTCACCATCTGTGAAGTGGGGGTTGATGGTGGAAGCCAGGCCGTCAGGAGAGCTGAATAAATGAACACTTGACATGCCTGTTATTAGAACAGGCATCTAATGACAGTGCCTGACATATTGGAGGAACTCAAGAAATATGAGTTATTTTTATTATTCCTCAAGTTCACGGAAGATTTCCTCCCACAATTGGCTTTCTCTGAATGAACTCCAGCTTCCTAATTCCTGCGAGAAAGCCAGCGAGTGGCCCTGGAAGAATGAGGTGTCTGAAGGACGTGCACTTGATGGTGTGTAATTTCCCCAGGAATTCCCAAGGAACCCCTGGGGGGCATCCACACGGTGGCTCATCTCTTGCCAGCTCCTCCAGCTCCCTGGCCCAGCACAAACAACTCTGTCAATTAACTCCATCTCTGTGGATAATCTGAGTCAATCGTTAGCTAGCTGCAGAAACCATCCTCCCATCAGTTGTCAGAACTGTGGCTGCCTCTGCCTGTTCATTTCATGGGATTCACGAAAAGTTGTCCTTTTGAACTAGCATGGTTTCTGGGTGTTGATCGCAAGCCTATTAGCACAGACACTGTAATAATGAATTGAAATTTACATCATGTGTAATCTCATTAATTGTGCGATCATATCAGGTTTGACAGTTTTAATGCATTACTAAGGGAAAATAGTCTAATACATGACATTAAAGATCTTATCAAGGTTAATTTGCCTAAAAATGTAGTTACTACATGATTTTTCATCTCCATTTTAGATGCTGTGGTTTAAACACATGGTATTTAACTGGGAGGAAAGTGTCCACATATACCCACAGAATCCAAGTGGCACTCCTCACCTCTCAAGGGAGAAGGGAGGAGTGGGAATAACCATGGGATTTGGAACCACTCAGATGAATTTTTTTAGCTCTGCACTTATGTGCTATGTGACTGTGGGCAAAATACTGAACCTCCCTGGTCCCTGAGTTCTTCATCTGTAAAGGGCTATGGGAATCCCTACCTCAACTGGATTGTTGCAAGGCTGAAACAGGTATATAGATGCCCCAATATAATGCCTGGCACATAGTAGGTGCTTTTTATTCTTGTTCATCATCACATCCTCAATAGTTGGCACATGAGAAGCCCATTGTAAATGGATCCAGGATTGCTAAGGACATCACATATGAAGAACCAGATGGACAACACCAATAGATAAGCCAATATCAAACCAAACCCAAAGAGTAGGGGAAATCAGGGCAGATGCCACCTCAGACAGATGACCCTGAGTGGTCCCTAACAGGGAAGACCTGCAAAAGCTGCCCTGACTCTTCCCTCAGGGAAAAGGCCTTATCCTAATTCAATTCTGTTCAAGAAGCATTTATGTGGCACCTGGCTGGGCTGGGTCAAAGCTGTCCTCAAGCACCACACTTTTTTTTTGAAATGTTTGTGGATAAAGACAATGACATATGACAAGAATAATAATAACCAATACTAATATAATATTCCTCATAGACATGATCTTTTGCATTCAATCAACAAATATGGACAGAACACCTACTACTCTGTGCAAGCTCTGTGTTAGGTGTTGGGTATGATGAGCTGAGGAGGTTTGATGTGATCCCTGGTCTCATGCAACTCACAAGCAGTTATAATACAGTTTGACGGATGTGATGATGCAGAAAATACAAGAAGTCATAGGAACTCATGACAAGAAAAACTAATGCCATCTGAGATCTGGGAAGACCTCCCTGAAGAAGGGACAGTGAAGTGAGGCTAACAGAAGAGGAGAGTCAATCCTTCAGGAAGATATAACAAGTATAAATGTATATGCACCTAACAACACAGCCCAAAATACATAAAGCAAACTGACAAAACTAAAAGGAAAGAAAAAAAGATGATTCAAAAATTACAGTTGGGGATTTCAATGCCCTACTCTCAATAATGGTTGGAAGAACTAGACAGGAGATCAGTAAGGGTACAGAAGACCTCAGCAGCATTCTCAACCAACTTGACATAAATGACATTTATAGAACCCTCCACTTAACAAAGATAGAAAACACATTATTTTCCAGGATACGAGGAACATTCTTCAGGATAGATCACATGCTAAGCTGTACAACAAATGTCAACAAGTATAAAAGAGTTGAAATCATACAAAATATGCTCTCTGACCACAACAGAGCTAAATTAGAGGTCGTAACAGAGAAAAAATTTGGAAAACTCTCAAATATTTGAAAAACAAACAATGCATTTCTAAATAACCCATGGATCAAAGAAATAACAAAGGTAAATTAAAAAAGAACTTGAATTAAATGAAGATGAAACACAACATATCATAATGTATGTAATGTAACTAAAGCAGTGTGAAGAGGGAAATTTATAGCTTTAAGTGCTTATATTAGGAAGAAAGAAAGACCTAAAATCATCTAAGCTCTGTCTCAAGAAGCTAGAGAAAGGAGAGCATATCAAACCCAAAGTAAATAGAAGGAAGGAAATAATAAAGAACAAAGCAGAAATAAATAAAATAGAAAACAGAAAAATAATAGAGAAAAATCAATTAAACAGAAAATTTGTTCTTTGAGAAAACAGCAATGTTACACCTTTAGCTAGACTGACTTTGAAAAAAAAAAGAGAAAAGAATTGGCCAGAGAAAAGATATCAGGATGAAGATGAAGAAGAAAGGGAAAGAATGTGTTTCCAGGCCGAAGGACCAAACACAGTAAGAGTTCAGACACAGGAGAGGATGGGGGACTTGGAGGCATGGGGTGAGGCAGAAGGCCGGCTCTGCCACTGGTAGAGGGCCACCAAAGATCTTGTGCTATCAGTGTGCTGAGCTCCACCTCCAGAGCAACAAGCCATCATTTGAAGGCTTTAAACAGAAAACAAACAGTCAGAGGTTTTTAGGGTCATTACAGCTCACAGATGGGACACGGAGACTTGGAGAGGTCTTGGGACTAGCCTAAGATCATGCCGCTGGCCAGCAGCATTACTGGAGCAGTGCTCAGCTGTTCCATCAAATCATCCTGGACAGAGCATTGGATGGGGTGGCCTGGCGAGACCCCCCTCCCCCCACATCACCGTCTGTCGTTGGAGGCTGCTATCAATTGATGGGGCTACTGGGGCAAAGCTCCGCTAGTGCCTTCCAACACAGGCATGCATGTTCTAAGTAGAGAGCAGTTAAGATTCTGCTTTCCTGATGTCATATCTAATCTATGTTCTTTAGCCTTTATATTGGTCTTACAAGTACCCCACAGCTCAGTCTTTCCTGTGCCACACATTGTGAAGTTTTCAAAACAGATGCCAAGCAGAAATTAATACCACAGACTCTGCTCTTTGGAACATGCTTCTACAGCTCCAATATTTCCCCTGAAAATCAGGCCCCAACATGACGTGAGTGACATTTGACAAAATCCCCGCCCATCCCCACCGAATCCATCCAAATCCCTGAAGGAAGTCCCAGCACACAGCCCACTCTCCCTGCCAGAGACACAAAGGAGAGCAAGTGGGGCCTCCCCAGGTCCCCACAAGTTGAGAGTAGCTTGGAAGGCCCCAAGAAGATTTGAGGGGCTGGATGCTGTACACCTCCCCCAGTATCAGCGTGTTGGGGGGTCTAGGTGGCCCCCAGAGCTAGAAGGCACAGCTTCCAAACCCTTCTACTTCCCAGAATCCTGGGCCCAACCTCCAATTCCCTTGGGCTCCTCATGAAAAGAATCCTGCATCAATTTGTGAGGACAAATGATGAGTCAGGACGTGGGGGCGGGGATCCAGGCATATGTGGGAGGTTTTATTAGCTTTGCCATTTTGGCCTCATTTCCGAACCCAAACCTGTTCACCCAACTTCCCATACAACATGGTGCCTCCTCCTTACCTGCTGCTCAATCTGGAAGACTCGCTAACCAAAGGTGCATTTCCGCCCTTAGCCTCCTATTCCCCCACCCCGGCCCACTGGGTGGCAGGGACCACACAAACTGCTCTGCTCAGGAGCACCTGCCTCAGCTGTCCTCCCCGTCCTTACTGCCCCAGAAGAGCATGGTAATCCTGACCCTCTTCCTTCCAGCCACCCCATCCAGAGGTGCTGGGCAGGTCGCTCAGTTTTCGTCCATTTCTAAAATGTTCCATGGGATAAATGTTCCACCTCCTCCTCCTGGGGGCCTGTGGCTCTCCTCATCCTGTGTGTCTTGGAGGATGCTCAGCATCTACTCTGAGGGCCCAGTGACTCAGGGCTCAGCAGACATGGCTCCCGGAGACCTCAGATCCTAGGCCTGTGGTGAAGTCCACGTGACTGCAGACTGGTGCAGGGACAGGGCAGGGCAGCGGGGATCAGGACCCAATGTCCAAACTGCACGGCCCCCAACGCACTACTCACGGCCCCAGGGAAATGACCACCTGTAGGTGGCTGCCCTGGAGGCTGCCTCAATCCCACCACCACCCGGGAAAGATACATCATGCCTGTACTTCACAGAGGGCCACTAAGAGGATCCCAGCCTGCCGCTTTCCTGCTGCGGGTATTGGACTTTCCCCTGAACCTGGAAACCTCAGAATCCCCCCAATGAGACCAGTCTGCTCAGATGTGGGACACAGATGTGACAAGGCAGGTGCACTGCAAGAGGAGAGCAGCCTCCACTGAATACTCAACCTACGCTGCATTTCTGCTCACTGAGTCCTCCAGGCCACTTGATGAGGTAGGTGCTATCAGTCCTATTTTCCAGGTGGGAAAACTGAGGCAGTCAGGTTAAGAAATGTACCTAGGGTCACCCAGGTAGAAACAGCCACTCCGGGATTTGACACTGGACCCTGAGCCTTTGATCACTGCCATGTATGTAGGTCAAGTCCATCTGCAGAAGGAGCATGGAGCGGAGAAGGAAATGCTCGCTCGCGGACACCCTTCACGGGCCAGGCGCTGGGCTGTACAGGCCATGTCCATTACACCTGCCCGGTTCCAGGTACTGGGACCGCCATGTCTGCTCTACACATGTAGAGGCCAAGGCACAGACATGTCACCTGCTTTGCCTAGTGTCACTCAGCTAAGCGAGTGGACACTCCGGGAGCCGAACCTACAAGCTCTGGTTACAAAGTCCCAGGTGCCCCTCTCTAGCATCCCCCTGCCCACCTCTCAGGAGCTGCAGGCTTTCTGCACCCCTCCAGACCGCCATCAGCCGGTCCTCAAAGTTCCCAGAGTTCCCGGGCACGTCTGCAAACAGCACATCAGACACAGGCTCATGCCTGGCCCTGTCATAGCAGCTGGGGGACCCCAGGCCAGTCCCTAAGCTTCCTCACTTTCGGAGTCACAGTGTCCTCAGGGTGGAGTCACATGACTAGAAGGGCCTGAGCTGACATCATCGTGTCCCCATTGTCCCTTCCTCACACCTGTCCTTGGCGTCCACCCGGAGCCGCCACAGGCCCCACCTCCAGGCAGAGACCTTGGCTGGCACCCACGAAGAGATGCTGCTACCTTCAAGGTACCCGCCTCTTCTTTCCGCCCTGACACCTGCAACTTACAACGGACGATACCAAATTAGCTCAGTCTCCCTGCTCACAGCTTTGAGGGTTAACGACCATTACAATCATTGCCCATGTCAGCGGCCAATTACCCCACTCGGACCATTCTTCAAGGCAGATTAGTGTACAGGAAGCTTTATAGGGCACACTTCATTACCCCGGCTCCGGAAACCTCAGAGAGAGGGGTCTGGGCAGGGGGAGAGGGAGAGCCTCAGCATAGTCTCACACTGCCTGCTTCGGATGCTGGGCTGAGGACGGCCAAGCAGGTGGGCCCCAGGATCCCCCAGGCAGGGTCGGGGCAGCAGGCCACCTCCTGGCAGAAAGGCAGCCCCTCTGCTCGGGCCCACACACTGCCACTTGGATCTCATTTACTGAGTGAGGACAGAAGAGAGAGGTCACTCCTCCAGGATGGATTCATCAAGGACTGGCTACAGAGTTTGTGAGGCCAAATGCAAAATGAAGATTCAGAGCTCCTGGTTCAAAAATGATAAGAAACTCAGGATGCCTGGGTGGCTCAGCGATTGATTGAGCATCTGCCTTTGGCTCAGGCCGTGACCCCAGGATCCTGGGATGGGGTCCCACATCGGGTTCCCTGCAGGGAACCTGCTTCTCCCTCTGCCTGTGTCTCTGACTCTCTCTCTGTGTCTCTCATAAATAAATAAATAAAATCCTTTTTTAAAAAATAAAGAAAACGTATCACAGCAGCCGAAAGTTAGGAAAAACCCAATGTCCACCAACAGATGAACAGATAAATGAAGTGTGTGCTGTTCACGCAATGGAAGGTCACTCAACCAGGATAAGAACAATGAAGAACTGACACCATGACACTGTGGATGACCCTTGAGGACACTATGCCAAGGAAAAGAACCCAGTCACAAAAGGACACACACCGTGTAACTCCACGCACCCGAATGGCCCAGGACAGGCTGATCCTGGAACCAGCAGGTCAGCGGTTGGCAGGTCTGGGAGCAGGGGTGTATCTCTCCACTCAAGCTGCTAAAACTCAACACCACAGACTGGGCGGCTGAAACAACAGACATCAATTTGCTCACGATTCTGGAAGCTGGAAGTCCCTGAGACGGAGGTGTGCACAGGTGGGGTTCTCCGTGAGGACTCGCTGCCTGACTCACAGATGGCCGCCTCCTCGCCGTGTCCCCACGTGACAGAGGGAGACAAAGCTCTGGCGTCTCTTCCTCTTCCTAGAAGGGCACTAACCCCATGCCAGGGGACCTCTACCACCCTCACGACCTCTAAGCCAATCATCCCCAAAGGCTCCACCCCCCCCCCAAATACCACCCCACTGGGGGTTAGGGCCTCAGCATAGGAATTGGGGGGGCACAGTGCAATCCACAGCAAGAGGGAGTGCAGAGCGGCTGCTTAACGGGTACAGGGTTTCCTTCTGGGGAGATGGAAATGTCTGGGAACTAGAGAGAGGTGGTGGTTGCCCAACACTGAGAATGCACTAACGGGCGCTGAATCATTCACTGCGAAGCGGTTCACTGTATGTTACGTGAACTACATCTCAATAAAGAAGGACCGGCTGCCGTGAAGATTCACCCCATCGTGCAGGTGGAGTGCTTGGCACCTATGGGGCATGTGGGGAACGGGGCGAGCTCCTCCGGGGCCCTGCTGCTTCAACGTCAGCCGGCATGGAGGTACTGAGCTCCCACCGTGTGCCAGGCCCTCCGGCAGGATCACCAAGGGGGTAGGACAATGAGCTCTCCTCCCGGGAACCTCGGACTCCAGCCATCCACAAACAGCCACCATGAGAAGACTAACCAAAATGAGAAGAAGAACAAAGCGCAGTGGGAGTTCAGGGCAGGAAGAGTCACTTCTATCTGCAGAATGAGGAAGACTTCCTGGAGGAGGTGCCTTAGACAGGTGGGGGGGGGAAGGACACCCCAGAGCAAAGGACCATTTGTGCAAAGGTCCAGATGCTGGAACAGAGCAGTCCATGTGGAAGAACTCACCAGCTTCCCACACACGTTCCTGGGGGTCAACCCCATCCACTGATGGGCTTCCATTCAGCACATACTTCCTGTGCACAGACCATGTGCCAGGCCAGGCGGGGACCCCACTCAACAGTTAACAAGACCAGCCTCCTAAGCTGTGCATGACCTTCTTTCCAAGAAGTGGGACCACTTCTCCTCCTTGCTCCTCATGGTTCCTTTGCTGTTCATAGCTGTGGCCTGCAGGCAAGGTGTGTTCCAGCAGCTCTGACCACACAGCAGGGATGAGAGGCAGTGCCATGTGGGGCAAACCTGGGTTCAAGTCTGGCTTGCTGTCTTACTAACCATGAGGCCTCAGGCATCAGATCTGCTTCTCCCAGCCTCAGTTAGGAACTGTTCATTTTGTGAACTTTGGGCATTTACCACATGAATATATGGAAGCTCATCTCGCAGGTACTTGTAGGTCATGGAGATGGCACAGCAGACCCAGCACAGTGCCCAGGGCCCCACAGGCCCTTTGTAAGTGGCAGCCTCACCCACAGCCCACTGAGGGCCCACCCAAGCCCTGTGCTGGCCTCGCACACAGGGTGCCTCCTGTCCTCTCCTGACCACCCTGGTGTGTCTCCAGCTACCGGTCTTAAGCTGCCCTGTGGCTCCCATCCTGCTCCCCGCCATCTTACTGGCTGCCCCTCATGCTGGCTGACAGGTTGTCAGACTGTGAGGACTGTGTCATCTCTGGCCATGGCCAGGCCCTCACCTCTCCAGGCCTCAGCGTGCTTCTCTGTAGAATGGGGATGACCATCCTGCTCTGGCGAGTCACATGAGAGGTAGCCTCCAGGCCCAGGGGTTGCCAGCTGGTGCTTGGCCTCGGGGGACATTGGGTCCTCCCTGAGAATCTTTGCTCTAGACCCTTGGGCCTTAGGAGACACTCATCTCAAGACTTACCCCCAGGTTTGCAAATGGAAACATTTGTGCTTGATCTTGATTCCTCCTTGTTACCGGTTCAACTGTGCCCCCCAAAAGTCCTATTAGAGCCGTAACTGCCTGGTACCACAGAACATGAGCTTACATGGACAACGGGGTCTCACCAAGGTAATCAGGTCCCCCACACAACTGGCGTCCTCATGAGAAGGGGAAATTTGGAGAGAGTCACATACAGGGGAGCACACCACGGGAAGGCGGAGGCAGAGACGGGGTGATGCTTCTACAAGCCAAGGAACACCAAGGTTGCCAGCAAGCTGTCATCAGCTCAAGGAAAGGCTGGCACGGGTTCTCCCTCCCAGCCTCAGAAGGAACCAGCCCTGCCAAGATGCTCATCATGGACTTGCGCGTCCAGAACCACGAGACACAGATGTCTGTTGTCTCAACCACCCAGGCTGTGGGGCTCGGTAACACTGCCCCACCACACAGATTCCCCCCTCCAGTCACATTCTGGTCCAGAGTCGGTGTCTCTGGGCCATGTGACAGCTGCCCAGTACCTGCCCTAACATCTCTCCACCTATGGGATGGCTGCTTCCCCAAGAGGCAGCACAGGACGCCGGTTTTCTCCCCAGGAGATGGAACACTCCAGCCTGCAGCCCCATGCAGCCCACAGCCCACATGCAGGCCACCGCAAAAGAACAGATGACCCCCCAGGACCACGCACAAGGCATCCAACCCCAAAAGTTACAGGTGGTGGGAGGCGCCTCCCGACAGGGCCCCCAGGAATTTCCAGACAGGACGAACAAGCCTATCCTGCCTGGGGGGTGGCGGGCAGGTGCTCCTGGCACACTCCACCCTGCAGAAAGCCTGTCGGGGTTTGGCAAGGAGGGAATCCGGGGGTTTGTGGTGGAGACAAACAGCTCTTCGCGCAGTACAGGCTTCGGGGGGGGCCCCCACCAGCCACGCACCCTCGGCAGGGCGTCGGCTCTCAGCTTCCCATTTCACTCCAAACAGGCTGAACGGCTGGAGGAATTGTAAGCAATTACGGCAGCTGTCTGCTGTCCTGCCACTCGGGATTAATTAAATGGTTCCCAGCTATGATTGAGGCGGCACATAAAATATTTTTAAATTAATTTTTAAAGAATAAATGAGGGCATTAACATTTTACATGCTAGCTGAGGGATGGGCTTGCAGGGATGGGGCGGGGGGTGCCTACAGGAAGAGCACCAGACTGGGAGTTCCACAGCCTCTCCTCTGGCTCCACCTTGGCCCCTGTCGGCAATCAAGCCTCAGTTTCCCCACCCGTAGAGAGGGACGCGGAACAGACAACCTCGTAGTGCACAAGCTCTGTTCAGCAGAGTTTAGGGCCCAGCATGCTATTCACTCACTCACTCACTCACTCACTCACTCACTCACTCACTCATCCATTCACTCATTCATTCATTTGTTTACTCATCCTGCATGCACAGTGTCCCAGCCGGGTGCCAGGCTCTGGGGTATAGCTAGTGACCTCAAAACCCAACAGGGGCTTCCAAGGGGATGGGAGATGGGAGACCAAAGGCAACCGCACAGCACCTGCAGGGACCCAAAAACATGATCCCGGGAGGAGGGGCAGTGGGTCAAGAAGTGAGCCCTGAGCTGACAGGTGCAGGAAAGGTGTTCCCGTCAGGGGACCAGCGAGAGCAAATGCAGACACAGCCACTCTGCAAACGTGAAGGAGCCCAGGGTGACCGGAGGGGAGGACAGGAGGACAGGAGGAAAGGCTGCAGGGCCAGCCCACAGGCGGCCACACAAGCCTTGCTGAGGACTGCAGACTTCAGCACTCCCTCGGCTGAGGGCGCGGGATCCCTGAGCCTCTGTCTGGCAACCATTCTCCGCATCTCAGCCAGGGTGCAGAGCTGGCCTGTCAGTCCAGGCATGGAGCCCTGCAGGGGCGCCCCACTGTCCTCAACACCCAAACCCCTCCTGGCCTGCTGCCTGACCTCCTTCTGAGTCCTCCAAGGAGATAGGTTCCCTCCTACCGCAGGGCCTTTGCACTGGCAACTCCTGCTGCCTAGAACGCCCCCACCCGACTTGGTTTGAACTACCAGCTAGCCTCCTGGACAGTGTTGCTGGCCCTCCCCACGGGCCCAGCACAGAGCAGGCAGTTGGTACATCCTCGTAAGGAAATGAACACACCAGCGAATGGATTCATTGGCTCCAAAGTCCCTCTGCGCCCAGCGTGCTGAGAACCTAAGGTGGAATGTCTGCCCTACAGGCGTCTGGGAGGGAAGGCCTGACAGGGCCTCTGAGGTATAGAACTGCATCTTGTCAAACCAAGCCAGACTCCCTCTTCTTGGTTATAAGCACTTATTAAACTCCTACTGTATGCCCAGCCCTCTGACACATGTCACCTCAATAAATCCTTGCTACTGCTCTGTGCCATTAAGAATGATTCTCGCTTCTCACACAGGAACATGGGGTTCAGGGCAGCCCGGCGGCGGGTCCCGTCTGTCCCCAACTCCACGCCCTTTCTGGCTCGGCCAGCTCAACCTTGAGCCCAAACTGCCAAGTTCCACTGAGGAACTGTCCGAGTCCTCTTCCTGGACTGGGGGATCTTTAGCCCCAGAGGCCTGCTGTCCACTCCAAGTTGACATCACGGGTCAGGGCAGGGGAGCAGGTAACTGTCATCTGCCTGAGACGCTGGGTTGAGAAACAGGCCCAGCGTCATGGAAATGTTGCTTATCAATAACCCTGGTCCCCATGCCCCACCTTCCAGACCAGGCAGCCAGGCGCCGCCAGCCCGGCCAGCAGGGGGCACAGCGGAGACCCACCTGCCCCACCCCGCTCCATCCCAGGTCCCTGCAGCACACCAGGCATCCCCCCTGCAAGAGGAGAGCTTGGCTCATAGCCACTGGGCCAGGGTGTGAAATGCGCTGACATGGGCCTGGGAGTCAGGGCAGGCCTCGGAAGCTGCAGGGGCTGCTTGTGGTCAGGATGACAGTCGCTGATGGACAGTCCTGGAAATTCTGCCTGGTCTGCCTTGGGCAAGACACAGTTGCTGTCCTGAACCACCAGCCTCCTGTGGGAGGCAGAACAGGGAGGCCCAGGGAGGCCAGGGAGGCTGGGGAGGCCGGGGAGGTCTGGGGAGGTCTGGGGAGGCAGGGGCGCCCAAGGAGGGAGCTCTCGGCAGCTTGAGTGTCTGAGGGAGCCTGGGGAGGAATCTTCCTCACGCTCTGGTTTTTCTACAAAACATTCGGGTTATCAAAGCCTCCCCCTCCCTTTCAAATCCCTGTCCTTCTCCTCCCCCTCCCCCCACCAGGGAAGGTGCAGAATAAAAACCACGTTTTTTTCTCTTTTCCTCTTCCGGACTAAGAGATACCCACAAAAAGACCACCGTGGGGACTTGCAGGGGTAGAACTCCAAGAGCATGGAGGTGAGACCTGGCAGGAAGTGGGGGGTTAGGGGAGGGGCAGGGGGTTGCACAAGAATTTCCAGGAATTTTGGGATTTCGAGCAGGAACTTGGAGCTGACCTTGTCACCATTTGCTAGCCCCGGCTGGGTGCTGTGGAGTTGGAGCTGAAGAGCCGTAGGTGCCTCCTGTGTAAAACCCTCTGCATCGTCCCCATTGCCACCACATCAAGTTCAAAGCCCTCGGCCTGGCAGATTGCATCTCGAGTGCCTCCTTAGCTCGGCACCCCCCACTCCTAAGCCCCAGCCACAGAGCACGTCTCTCTCTTCCCAGAATATGCCTGCTAGTCCAACGCATGCTATTCTCTCTGCCAGGAATTCCTACCCCCACCGGCCAACACCCCCTCATCCTACAAAGCCTGATCAAATGTCACCTTTTCCATGAAGGTTTCCCCAGAGCAGCCTAAAGTACAAGTCCCTCCCACTGTGTGCCCCAGGCCCTTTGTCCGTGCCACCACCACTGCCTGATCATAGTGGGTCTGTGCCCGCCCCACGGCCTCAGGCACATCTCACCTTTGAATCCCTTGTTTGTGGTTTTGGGCCATATGGCCTCCTATAAGAATCACCAAGTCCAGTTCACCCTACCTGGCTGAGCCCCTGGCTGAGCAGTGCACCTGCTAAGGGCTTCAAATTACCCTAAATAAAGGTTCAGCCATGAGACTGTCACCCACTCACCCATCCACTATCCATCCACCATCCACCCCACCCATTCTTCCATCCATCCATCCACCCATCCATCCATCCATCCTCTACCCCACCCATTCTTCCACCCACCCATCCATCTACCCCACCCATTCTTCCATCCATCCATCCATCCATCCACCCACCCATCCATCCACCCCACCCATTCTTCCTTCCATCCATCCATCCATCCACCCCACCCATTCTTCCATCCATCCATCCATCTAGCCCACTCATTCCTCCATCCATCCATCGATTCATCCATCCATCCATCCATCCATCCATCCATCCATCCACCCATCCATCCATTCATCTACCCATCCATCCATCCATTCACCCACACATCCTTCTATCCATCTATCCATACACCCACCCACCTACTCACCTATCCATTCATCTAATAAATGTTTCTTGAGCACCTACAGTGTGCCAAGCCCTGTGCTAGGCCCAAAGACACAATGAATACAACATCCAAGGCCCAGCCCTCCCAGAACTCACAGGTATTCGAGGTTGTGATGAGGGTCTGCAGGTACTCTAATACAGAAGTCTAGTGGAATCTGGGGAATCAGGAGCAGGAGTCATAATTGGACAAAGGAACGGGGAGGATGGGGTCCCAGGTGAAGGAGCCAGCACACAGTGCAGAGCAAGGCTGAGTAGGAGAGGAAGCCCAGGGTGGCTTGAGTTCCATCTCCAGGGTTCTTGGGGGAGGAGGGTCGGGTCTAGGGTGTGGAAAGCGAGGCAGCTCAGATACATCTAAGTTCTTCACTCTCAGGCGCCAAGTGAGGACCTGCTTCAATGTTGTGCCCTGGACGCCCCAGCCTAGTCAGGCTCTAGGGGTGGGGGGTGGTAGGAATAAGACAACGGGGGGCTCATACCTCAGTCCAAAGGCAGTAGGGAGCCACAGAAGGTGCTAGAGCTGGACCATGTCCAGTCATCTGTGGTTTTTGGATGCTGCCTGGCTGTGTGGAGGCCAGAGCAAAGGGGCAGAGACGGGGACAGGGAAACAAAGACCAGTCCTGCTATGTCCACCCCCCGAGGTGAGGAGGCGGCTCCTCTGTGAGTTTCTGGTGGAGACACATGGTTTCCTTGGCCCTTCCCCCAGCCCCGCTCGGTGAGGAGAAATGTTTTGACAGCAAGAAACACTGACCGCAAGATACAACTTCATGTTGAAGGCATTTCGTCCATAAGTTGCTTCCTTATTACTTTCAGATGGTTTGGAATAGCGGGCTCAGAGCCATCTATGGGAAAGCCTGCGCTGCAGAACGCGGGCCAGGGCAGGGACTGAACTGGGTCTCAGGAATGCGCGGGCACAGAGTCGGGGGTGTGGTCAGTCCCCGAACAGGGGCGGGGATGGGGATGGTGGGGGACGGGGATGGGGGGGCTGTGGGATCCTGCCATCTTGTGGCCCCTCTCTGGGCCTCAGTGTCCCCAACTTGAACACAGCAGCCAGACCCAGAGGTCTCCAAGGTCTGCCCCTACCACATGCCAGGCCCTGTGCCATCCAGGGAGGGCCTCCCACCCAGACGTGGGGCCCAGCAGCACCCACAACGGAGCCGAGGAGGACGTCCCCCACTCCCCGGGGCTGGAGCACCAGCCTGCTCCAGAGAGAGGAAGGCTGGCACTGCACACAGGAACTCACTTAACCAACCATTCAGTCACTGGATCGGTAACCGGAGGGGGACTCTGCAGGCAGCCACGTTGCGGGCAAGCCAGGTGACTTCCTTGGGTGTCAGGCGAAGAACGAGCAGAAGATGGGAGAGAGACTCAGACATTACATTAACTCCTCCCCAGAGGGGCAGAGGGAGCTGATATCTGATCCAGAGGCAGGTGTGGACACCGGGGACCTCGCCTGGCTGCCCCTTCTAAGCCCACAGCAAGAGAAACAGGAGCAAGAGGACCCCCACCAGGGGGTCTTGGGTTGGGGGAGACGAGACAGGCTGTCCTCCTGCCTGCACAGCCTCTGCCATCCCATCCCCTGTGCCCTCCCGTCCTGGCGTGATGACCGCAGGTGACAAGATCGCACGCTATATATATAAGAACCACTTCCCTAGCTACTGTGCACCGGGTGCTTTCCGCGAGGAGGGTGTCATTACGGGCACCACCCTGCCACCCACGTGTGACTCTCTCCCCATCTGATCCACAGGCCACGTTCAGTAAAAAGCAGAGCTGGGACTTGAACCCGGCACATCAGAATCTAAAGCTCCCGGTCTCCAGTGGCTGGGCCCCTGTGCTCTAGCGAAGGCCAACGCTCTGAGTCCACAGGCAACCAGGAGGGTGAGGGCCTGGTCTGTGATTGCGTGTTCCCCTGCAAGTTCCAGGCCTACCTGTGACCTGACTTCTCCATCTGCCTCCATCCAGTCAGGTCCTGTGAGTGGGCCTAATTTGAAGTCCTTCAAATGGACTTTCTAGACTGTTTGTGGGCCGAAACCTGCCTCCGAGGGCCCCGGCCTGGCATGCCACTACAGTATCACAGACTGTGCTTTCTAGCACTCAGGTCGGGCCGGAGGGCAGGTGGGGGAGCCAAGTTCTCGAGGCTCTAAGGCTCTTCCTTGAGTCCAGGTGGAGGCAGCTTTAGGCAGAGGGCCGCCTGAGCCCGCCATCCTGTGGATGACAGCGTTTCACTTGGAAAGCAGCCACCATCTGCAGGGGCAGGAAGGCCTCTGCCGGGGGCTTCCCGTCTGGCCCCACGGAGACCAGCTGCCCGATGGGGCCAGGTGCCCACCCTCAGGACGGCCCGGTGGAGGATGGACACGGGACCCTGATCTGTGTCCCACGCCTCTGCCCTTCCTGCGAGATCCTGGCAACTCACTTGCCCTCCTGGAGCCTGTGTCCCCATCTATCACACAGGGCTCCTGACCTCCACCCAGCACGAGTCTGGAGTCTGGGGTTGATGGGAAATGAAGGATGGAAGCCGCTGACCCGCCCCCCCCCCCCCCGCCCCGCCTCTCACTCACAGAGCTCTGCGGACCAGCTTCGCAGGTCGCCGGGGAGCTTGTTAGAAATAGAGTGTCGACTTCACCAGGACCCACTAAATCAGAACCTGCATTTTAACAAGGTCCCAGGAGACCGTGGGCATATGAAAATCTGAGAAGAGCTGCTTTAGAGGATCTTTAAGGTGGGTCTGCGTGATTTTAACCCAATCTTGGACTTGCTGTGACTCCAAAGCCCACTCCTCCCACCTGTGTCTGGATGGAGCAGGTGCCTCTGCCAGGGGCCGCCGCCTCCTTATCCCATGGGCCCTGTCACTCCCCAGTGTCACACGGGCACACAGTGCAGGTTCCAACAAGCAGCCTGGCACCCACTGAACACTCCTAGCCACAGCTCTGAGCTGCCAGGACTGAGCATCCCCCCCGAACCCTGCCCCTGGGCCTCAGGCAGCTGGGTCTCCAGGAGCAAGACCCTGGCCCACTCCTGTCCTGCCCAGGGAACCTTCTCAAGCTCAAGGCCTGGGCAGCATAGTAGGACTCCTCTCTCACAAGCCCCACACTCTTTCCTGACCCCCGGCAGTTTCCAGACAAAGGAGAAGGGGATCCAGACTGATCCACAGGGACGACGGACCCCCTCCTCCACAATCTCCCCCACCATCCAGCCCCCCTGGCCTCCCTCTGTCCCTGGGCTGCAGCAAGTACAGGCTCTCTCAGGCCTGTGCATGTGCCATTCCTGTGAGTCTTGTGGCATAAATGGGGAGGGCCTGGGTGAGCACCCCATGGGAACTGGCTCTCCCACTGGCTGAACTCCTGATGGCTGCTGTGTGTGTCCAGGGGAGGGGTCCTGTGTCCAGGGGCTTGGGTGACCCCTCACTGCAGGCATGACCGGCAGTGCAGACACAAGGGCTCTTCCCGTGGCTCGCGTGGCTGGAGCACGCCGTCCTGCCTGGGTGGGAGAGCTTTCCTTTTGACATGTGGCTCTACCTGAAGCTCCTCCAGGCTCCCAGAAGCTGCAGGCCCTAGTGGGTGTCCCAGGTAAAACCAGCGTTAACTCTGCTTTCCCTAGGTGGGCAGCCAGACAGATTGGCCTCCAAGGCCCCGCCCACAGGGGAGCTTTATGGGCCTCTCAATACCCCCATCCAGTGGTAGCATTTGACCTGGTGCCCCTGCCTGGGGTGGGGGGGCTCTGAACCACAGGACTTGGAAAGAGCCCCCAGTTCTTTTCCAGAGCCAGGACCCAAGCCCAGGGGGGCTCAAAAGCTACTTTTACTCCAACTGGGTCTTTTGCACATGAGGGTTCTGAGTCTGCTCATGACTTGGGGAGAACGCATCCCACCTGACTACTGCTGTTGGCCAAATGTGGTCCATCTGGGGTTCCTGGGATTCAGGACTCCTGGTCCTGCCCCAAGAGAACTAACAGATGTACCCGGCCAGGCCAGCAGGGCTGCTGGGCACAGAATGCTCATTCTCAGGCTGGAAGGGTCCATAGAGATCACGTGGGAAAACTGAGGCCCCTAGAGGGGCTGCCTTTGGCCAAGGTCATAGAGGGGTCAGTGGTAAAGCCAGGAGTATGTCCCCAGTGCCCTTGGAGGCTGTGATTAGGCATTTGTGTTTCCATCTTCCTAGATCGAAAGTCCATGAGAGGTGGGTAGAGGCTGCCTGCCACCCGCTAGGTCCCTAATGCAGAGCTCGTAAAAAAGTGCTCAAAAAATGATTTTTGGATGAATGAACCAAATCCAGACTCTTACCCTGGACCAGCCCTTGGACAGCCCCTGAGGATCCCTCACTGAATGGACCTGAACAAATCCAAGCCTCAATCCCGGCTATGCTCAATCCCACTGGGCAAGCCACTTAACCTCTCAGGGCCTCGACTTCATCTGTAAATTGAGAATGTGATACCCCTGCCTCCCAGGCTGGCCAAGAGGATTCAGTGGTGAACATATGTCAAAAGCTTGGACTGATGCCCCAGCACAGAGTAGGCGCTCGACCTTCGAGGATGGGGAAGAGAAGTGTCTCCACCTTGGGAGCCAGAGGGAGATGAGCCCACAGGGGCAGGACCCTTGGGTGCCTGGGAGGAAGGGAGGCTCCATGGAGGAAGCCACAGGGATCTGAACCTTGAAGAAAGAAGGCATCCCGGGAGGAAGGTAAGGCCAGAGGTGTGGAGGAGGCAAAAGCACATGGTGGTTCCAGGGCAGACCACGTTCTGGGGGCTGGGGGAGCCACCGGGTCCGGGCCGGGATGCCGGGTGACAGATGCTAGCTATAGTCAGCGGGCCAGCATCCGCCATGACTCATGGGCACCCAGAACCTCAGAATGTCACCTTACATGGAAAGAGGGCCTTTGCAGATGTAATCAAGGTAAGACGAGGCCATCCTAGATTAGGCTGGGTCCTAATCCAACCACTGGCGTCTTATAAGAGGAAGAAGGGATTTGGACAGAGGGACACACAGGGAGGGAGGCCTGGACGCAGCTACAAGATGCACACCAAGGGTGGCTGGGAAACCCCCAGAAGCATCAGGAGACAAGGACAGACTCTCTCCTCCAGCCTCAGAGGGAGGGCAGGCTACCACCACCCGCATCTCAGAAAGTGTAAGAGATGCAGCCTCAGGAAGCTGCAGGGCCTCCAGCTCTCAAGTGGGCCAGATCAGAACGGGGACAGGGACCTGCAAGCCCCACAGCATGGTGACACAGCCACCAGGGCACTTGCCAAGCAGCTGCAAGCAGTGCGGAGGCCCACAGGCCTCGATCACAGGGCCCAGGGGACAGCAGGAAGGTCACCGCATCCTGACCACCCACCACCCACCTATCAATGGGGCCCTTCAGAGCGAGGGAGTCCTGGCCCCACGCCAGCCCCGCCCCGCCCCCTCCCCGCCCTGCCCTGCCCTTCCACCTCCGCAGGCCAGCGCTTCCTGCGGCCGGACACTGGCCCTGCGGAAGCTCTGCTGGCCTCTGGCCAGGCCTGGTCGGTCGGCACCGCGGCCTCCCTCCTGGCTGAGCTTACGAGGGTGACACATGAGTGAGTGACAGGGACCGTGGAGTGTCAACACCGTGGGCTCCCGAGTCCCAGGTGCAGCCTGCAGCCTGCCTGGTGTCACAACACTGAAGCACCAGAAGAGCCTGGTGGAGAAAAATGAATAAGGTGGGGTGAGGCAGAGGGTGCGGCCTGCGATGGGCAGGGGTCCTGACCTCAGTCCCCTCCCTGTGGACTGGGGAGGATCGCTCCTCCTGTGGGCGGTTTCTAGGACTAGAGGAGCCAGCACACATTCCGGGTTCCCTCCACGTGCCTTGGTGTCCACACTCGGGGAGGGAAGGGACAGGATGATGGCCCCGTGGTTCCTGTCCGGCTTTTGGCTCCAGAATCTCTAAGCAGCCGATCTTCCCTGTCCAGAAGGTGGAGGCCTATGCTAAGAGCCGTGAGTCTGGGTTTGGGGCAGAACATCCACCGTGAGAGCCCCAAATCCAGCCACTCGGAGCACACAGACCCTTGACCTGGGGCCAGTCCCACATCTGGGGAGGAGCAAAGGGCCAAGGTAGCCAGAGGGACAGGGACACAGGGGTGACCACGCACACCTGCCTCTGAAGCCTGGAATGCCAGCACGCAGATCTGGGAGCCCCAGGGCCCCGCGTGAGGCCTGCACCCCGTTACTAGGGCCCCCCTGGCTCCCTCCCTGAAGGCAGAGTGGAGGCACCATCCAGGTCCACCTGCCCCGTGTCTCAGCTGCAGAGCCTGGGGCTGGGCTGGGAGGGCCCTTCTGAGTGCTGGTGACCCTCAGGAGGCCAATGGCAGCTCCGAACCGACCCAGACAAAGACACCAATGTCCAGCCCGAGTGACAAGGTTCCTGGGAGCAAAGGGCTGCACAAAGGCCGGTCCACACAGCCACTCTGGCGGCAGTGACGTGCCAACCTCCTGCATGGGGAGGGGAAGGGAGGTCAGGGGCCATCGGTGGTGGGCCTCACTGTGGCCTCGTGACAACAGGAGCCATGGCTGTCCCCATTCTGCAGGGGAAGAGACTGAGCAGGGAGATCTGCCCAGGGTCTGCTCAAGAAGCACTCCACGAAGCTGACTGCTGTGATGACACCCCTACCTGCAGGGCCAGATCACCTCGTCTTAGGCCCTCGTCACCTGACCCTAACGCCCCTGAATCTCCCAAACCCCACTGTTTGTCTTATGGTTCAGTCAAACACTGCTCCAGAAGCTCTAGGACACAGTCTGTCATCACCAGCCTCTGAGCCTCTGCCATTGCTGATCCCTCTATGCCGACACCCTTCCTTGCTTTCCCATCCCATGAAGCCGGCTTGGCTGTCAAACACGTCTTCTGGGAAGCCCTGCCTTTCACTCTCATGCTCTCCACGCGGGGCGCTGGGGCTCCCACTCACCCGCCACCCCCACAGCCCCCTGCCCCCCGAGAGCAGCATGGAGCACGCAGTAGTTACTCAGGAGATGCTTGCAGAATGACGATGCGTGGCCCATCCATACCTGTGCACCTGAGGAGCAGGAAAGGCCTGGGCAGAAGCCCAGAGTTCACGGGAGGGAATTAAGCAATCACCATCCAGTCCCCCAACCTGGGAAGGCTGGTGCCTGAGAAAGCCCTGCCACATGGCCTTTCAGAGCCGCTTGCATGTCCCCAGGGACAGGGAGCTCACTCTCCAGGAAAGCCTCATCCACAGCCATCCAGCTAAAGCTGAAATTCCCGTTCAATGGAGCTGTCCCCCTCGCCCCACCTCAGCTTTCAGGGGTGCCGTGGGAGCCCTGCAGGGGTGTGAGGCCACCAGGAGTCCCTGAATTTCTCCTTTAGGGGATACGGATAACCAACTTCTTTCTCCAGCCATCCCTTCCTGCCTGCTCTCTTCCATCCATTCATTCACTCATTCATCTGTTCTTTCATTCCCTGGGGGTTAGGTCCCACGAGAGCGTCCTCGCCCACATCATCTGATTTAAACCCCACGATGACCAGCCACGGGTCCCATTTTACAGCTGGAGACACTGAGGCCCAGGGAAGTGAAGTGGGCTGTCCGCCACTAGGTGCTGGAGGGGCTCACGCAGGGCCTACTGCGCCCATCCCTTCCCACCCCCTGCGCTCCACCCCCACCCCCCACCCAGGGCCTCCACTGGCCTCCGTCTGAGGACGGGTCCCCAGTAGGAGGGCCCCCCCAGGTCCCCAGGGCTCAGGAAGGCTGACCCCAGCCCCACCCCGAAGGACTCAGAGAGAGGGAGGAGGGAATGGGAGGGAGGGATGAATCAAGATCCCACTGGTCAAGGGCTTGCCCTGAGGCTGGGAGTGGACAGCCTCTCCTGACAGCTGGGCGGGGTTGGTGACGCAGCTGCCACCTCCGGCATCCACCCCTCCAACCTGACAGACAGCCCCGCAGAGCTGCGGAGGCACCCCCGCCCGCCCTGTGCCCTGCGGGAGTGTTTCCTCCTCACCCGCCCCCTGAGGCTCCAGTACTTTTGAATTCCTCCCCGCAGCCACCTGCCTCACCCCAACCACGTGACAGGCCATCACTGCAGAGACACCCGGGTAGGAGAGGGAGCAGAGCAAAACCCAAAGCCATCTTGCTGGGGACTCTGCCGAGGCAGCCTGGCTTAGTGGAAAGACAATGGGCTTTAGAGCCAGACTGCCTGGGTTTGAATCCCAGCCCTGCCACCTACTGGCTGTGGGGCCTGGGGCAGCCACCTCTCTGGGCTCAGAGTACCTGCACGTATAACAGGAGCTTCCTCTGAAGACTGCCCATGCAAGGAGGGTGTGAGCCTCCGAGGACAGGACCCAGGCAGAACCCGTGGCACACAGCGGGTCCTGGGCAAATGTGGGCCCCTGTCCCCTCTCACAGGATGCATGGTGCATACCTATGTCAAGAGCGCAGTCCTTCCAACAACAACTTAAGCTAAACGACACTTTCCAACCTCCTTGAGCTTTGAAAATGTCGCCCCCCAGTGCCTGGGGACACCCCATGAGAATGGACTTGGGGTCCCATTTTTCAGCTGGTAAGACTGGAACTCTGAGGGTGAATGAACCTGAACGAAGCAGACCAGGACTGAGACCAGGAGGGACAGGACTGACTCCCCAGCTCCCAGCAGTGGGCCTTCTCATGATAACCCAGGATTGCCTCCAGCCCCTGAGCCCTCACCAACCTGGCTTCTCCTCCATGGACTCTGGCACGGTCGTCCCTGATCATCCCTGTGAGCAGCTTTCCCAGACCCCCTGACGCTCTGTGCGTGTGAGAATCTGAACTGGTCTCCTCAAAATTGAGGACTATATCCTCCTTCTTAGGCAAAGAGCACAATCTGTCACCCAGCCCCCTCTGAGAGGCCTACAGATGACATTTCGCTCTATAACGGCATCTCCAGAAAGCTCCGGTTCTCCTCAACAGCCCACTGGATTTAGCTCCGGGCTGATTTACCCCAGGCCTGTTGCAACTAATCCAGTTTCCCTTTTTGCTTCGGCCACCAGGGTGATCATTGTTTTTCTGTTTTTCCTCTTTTCTTGCCATTACGTGCCCTTCGTGCTAACTCCCTCAACTATCAGTTATTTTAGTGAAGCATAAATACACACTTAAAATAAATCACCTGAAGCCACCAGTGGAAGCAGGCAGTTTCAAATCTATAAATAACACTCGACATCACTGGTAAGCGACAACTGTGTAATAACGCAGGATTGATAGACCTTTCCTACGTGTGACAACACCCAGCAAATGTACAGCTATGGAAACCAGGAATCGCAGAACATTTCATATATATATATAAAACAAAAAAAGACAGAGGGGGGCTCAAGGACGTGGCAGGTTTCAGAAACAACTGAAGTCTTGGCCCCGAGGGTGGAGCAGGGTGGGAGGCAGCGCCCTCGGAGCCCAGGGCACCCTCTGCAGAGGGCACTACAATTCCAGCCCGCTCCTTTCCACGCCTTACTTCAAAGTCAAAACAGATCCTCGAGCATCTGAATCCAGACTGTGTGCAAAGCTAGAGCTCGGCGGAGGGCTGGTGAGCCCATGACTTTTGAGGGGCCTGACCAGCAGCCATGTGGGGGGTGGGGGTACCGCCGCCCCCGGGGCATCCCCAACCCGCCTCCTGCCTTTCCAGCTTCCTCCCTGTGTCAGTATTTCAGTGCCATTCGCGCACTGGGCCCTCCTGGGCACCGCTTCAGCCCCGTACATGAGGCCTGCAGCAGAGCTGGGAGGAACCCTGGAGAAGCCCAGGGTGCGGAGGGGAGCTGGGCACATCACAGGCACCAATGCCAGGAGAGGGAGGGAAGGGAACACTGTCTGTCCCAGAGGGAAGAGCGTGAGCCAGGGCCACGGACAGGAGGATGCGATGGGCACAGGGACAGAGCGGCGGGGAGCGGGAGAGGGCTGGCCGGGCTGCTCCACCGAGCTCAAGCTTTATCTGTCAGCATCAGAGAGCCACACTGTAGGCAAACAAACACTGTGGTCAGAATCACTCCCTGTCAGGGCCAGTTATGGCAGGCCCGGCCTTGTGGGCTCGCCTCACGGCCACCCCATAGGTACTCCCCAGACCTCTCTGCATCACCCAGTACCTTCTGGGCTCCAGGCTGCCCCCTCCTCTGCTGCCCTCTGGCCTGCCGCCTTGTGTCCCTATGGCACCTCCTTCTTCCTCACCATCCTCTCTGCTCCCACTCCTGCGCATGCATGTCCATCTCCACCCGTGAGGACAAGCGTCAGGTGTCCAGGGCCCTGGCCATCAGAGCTCGCCCCCTGGTCTGACCAGCCCCAAAGTGCACAGCCGGCTCCATGCCCACCCTGTCTATATGGCCCTCACAGCTCAGGGGAGGAAATGGCCTGCTTCTCAGAGGAGTCTCACCAGGAACCATACCAGTGTCCCCAACCGCTGTATTACTTTCACCTGAGATCGAACACAGGTCAATGGAGCCACCTCGTGGGAAATGCTCATCAAACCACGCCACTCCCCCACACCTCACACCTGAAGTCAAACCCAGTGCCTTCCCAGGCCTTGGGGGCCCTCCTCATATTCTGGCTCCCTCCCAACCCTCTCCCTGGCCCTGAACATACACATTCCCCCCACCTGGCCTGGAATGTTCTTCCCCTATACCTCTTGGTGCTGCTATCCATCTCTCTGGCACTTATGTCCATCTGAAATTACCTGGTTTACAGACATGTTCACTCCTTACTGTCTCTTTCTCTTGTTGGAACATCAGTTTTGTTCACCGTTTTGCAAGAACAGTAAACCAGGTACTATCTTTAAGTGAATCCATAAACAAAGTGGACATGAGTAATGAAGCAGCACGAGCAGCTGGTGCCACACTGTCCCGTCCAGCCTGACCTTCCACAGCCTTCCATGGGCATGTGACAGTGACACAGGGGCCTCATCTCCGTAGTGCTCAGGGTAACTCTGGCCAACATCATCCAAGAGTCATGAGGCCCTGCCCTGCCATCCGGAAACAGAGGCTCATCCAAACGTGTGGCTGTGTTTGCGTTTCTAAATCCCCCATGAGTAGCCGTCTGGTGTGCATCAGCTGCCACCTCAGCCATCTGGCAGCGGACTCAGAAAGCTGCGTCCTCTAAATAAACTGTCAAATGTGAATCTTCCCAGCAGGTAATACCACACACCTCAGGTGGAGGTGAAAAACCTGGTCTTTCCTGTGTTCATTGTTCCCAGATGTCAGTAAAAACCTCTTTCCTCTATGGGGATCCAGCGTCCACCCCTAAAACCACAGCTCCGGATGGCAGAGGGCACAGGATCCCCTGTGCTGCACACCAGGCAGGCCCAAATGGATTCAAGAGAGTTGAGATTTTCCTTGGGCCACCACTAGTACGGAAAGAAATGCTCCCTGGAGGATGTTTCCTAAAAATCTCCAGCATAAAACTCTTTGATTATTGGTTTAACCCCGGGGGGGTGGAAATCCACTGTTAAGAGATATATATATATTTCCCTGTCTTTGCAAGAAGAGTACACTGTCACTCAGTATCTGACACCATAAATTCAACCATCTGTGAGAGCCAGGAAGAGATAACATGAAAGGGAGGCATGGTGGGGGTGAAGCTTTAGGGAGCAGAGGGCCTGCAGTCAAGTAGGGAGAATGCTCCCTCCCCCCTACCCCTCCACCAAGGTGGGGCAGCCCTACTCCGCACAAGCTGGATGGTGACAGGTGGTAACACAAAACCAGTGTTACCAAAACTCTGATTTTTCAAGAGAAGCTAGAATTCAGATATTTATATTAAATTTCATGCCTTTTAAATGTTAGAAAATGCCATGCAAGCCAGATAAGACAAGTCAGAGGGTCGAATTTGATCTTTAAGTGATAAAACCCAAACCCAGCTTAATTTGTAACTAGGACTGAACCGTCCACACTAGCATCCCTGATAAAAGAGGAGGCAGGTCTGTTTCCAAGTGTAATACCATTTCCCATGGTCTTCACACAGTGTCTAGTTATCAATCAAAAATTACAAGACACAGGACACCTAGGTGACTCAATGGTGGAGCATCTGCCTTCAGCTCAGGGCACAATCTCGGGGTCCTGGGAATGAGTCCCGCATCAGGCTCCCCACAGGGAGCCTGCTCCTCCCTCTGCCTATGTATCTGCCTCACTCTCTCTCTCTTGAATAAATAAATAATCTTTAAATAAATAAATACATACATACATACATACATACAACCCAAACGGTGAAGGAAAAAGCAGACTGTAGTCCATGCCTACAACAGAACTCTACCCAGCAACAAAAACAGACAACTGATACATGCTACAATGCGAATGACTCTCCAGTGCATTGTGCTAAGTGAGAGGAGCCAGATTCAAAAGGCTGTGGACTATGGTGCATATAATCACATAATCACCCACCTGGCATTCTGGAAAAGGCAACACTACAGAGACAAAACCAAATCAGTTGTTGTCAGGGGCTGCAGTAACAAAGAGGACTGGCCCCTTGGGACATCAGGGAATTTGGGAACAATAGATTATTCTAGGTCTTGACTACAGTGGGGCTGATAGGACCATATACGTGTGTCAAAATTCACAGCGCTGCACACCTGAAAGGGCATATTTCTGTATTTACATACGGAATATAAATTCTATCTCAATAAACTGGAGGGGAAGAAGAATGGTCAGGCCATGGGTAAGGGGCTCTGTGGGGAATAGCTTAATAGCTGCACCCACTAAGGGGTGCCTGGGTGGCACAGTAGGTTTAGCGTCTGACTCTTGCTTTTGGCTCCATTCATGATCTCAAGGTTGTGAGATCAAGCTCCAGGTCGGGCTCCCTGCTCAGCATGGAGTCTGCTTCAGATTCTCTCTCCCTCTCCCTCTCCCTCTACCCCTCCCCCTCATGATCTCTCTCTCTCCAAAAAAAAACAAATGTTAAAAATAATAATAATAATTGTACCCACTGAGTAAGTACCCATTGCACACCAGTCACTGATCTAACAGTTCATCTTGTCTCCTCACAACCCAAAGGGTAGATTCCATCAACATTTTACAGACCAAATGAGGCACTAAAGAGACAAGAGGAGTTTCCTGAGCCCACAGAGCAGTGAGCGGGACAGCTGGGTCTTTCCAAGCAGATGACCATGGTGCAGCATCCAGCTCAGCCACCTGCTAGGTGGCTGGATGGCCCTCAGGGGCCTCCCTCCCTCCCTCCCTGAGCCTCCCTGAGCCTGTCTGTAAAATGCAATAATACCTATTGAGAGGCTCACCTGAGGACCAAAAAAAATGTATAATCAAAATGAAAAGCCAGTGTGTGGTACGTAGTAGGTGCTCAGTAAATGTGGTTCTGGTGGATGTTATCAAGTCTAGCATGGAGCCAGGCTCTGTCCTCCCTGTGTCCTTCACCCCAGTCTGGACACTGTTCCGAACCTATATTCATTGTTTCTGCCTCCAAGCCCTTGCTAGAAGTTTGTTCCACTCAGCATGCCATCCTCCCACCCCAGCTTTCTCTACTCTACTTTAACGTACGCTTCAAGGCGAGCTCCAAAAAAACCTTCTCTCCTGGCCAGCATCCAACTCCACAAATAAGACCGAGGAAGGGAGAGGGGAGTGTTGTGGGTGGGAGGTGACCTTACCCTTCACATGCAGCAAGCCAACTGTGTGAGCAGAAAGCGAACCCTCCCTCAGCTCCAGAGTCCTGATCGAGTCCTGTGCTGCCTTCCCCCAGACCACCAGGCTCCCACGTTCATGCTTGGACCTGAGAAACCTCAAACTCCACGCAAAGGCTATACCAGGAAAGCCATCCCGCCCCTGGGGTTAGAGCCTTGGGAGGCAGGCATGCAGGGACAGTCAGCCGGCCAGTGAGACCACAGGCAGCTCTGTCGCCGTGTGCTTGCAGGAGATACTGGCCCCCTTGCCCCCGGCCCCTGGCAGTTCTGGAGCAAGAGAAAGGGATCTGGACAGAGCCCCAGAGATCTGGGTTTGAATCCTGACTCAGCTAGCCCAGCACAGCCAACGGGCCCTCTCTGGGATGCTCTGTCCTGTGTGCGAAGTGATGAGCTGCTTGGGGAATTAAGGTGCTGGAAAGGGAAAGTATTAGTGCATAAAACTGAGCTCTTTCTTGACTTCCAGGCTCATGACCCACTGCCTGGTCCTCCACCCCATCCCCACCTGTCTACCCTACTCCTTCCAGTTCTCCTCCTAGGCACTTACGTAACAAACTATATATTTATTCTGCGTATCTGTTGACAGCCTGCCTCCCCATCCCAGAAAATCAGCCCCATGAGGGCAGGGTTTTTTCTAATTAACCCACTGCTGTGTTCCCAAAGCCTAGTAGTGTCTGGCACATAGTAGGTATCCCATCCATACTTGCTGAATAAATGCCTTGTCCTCCGACTTCTGTGTGGGGATTCATTGGGTATTTATGCCAACCCAGGCTTCCGAGCTTTGCACAGACACAAAAATTACAAATACTTGCATCTCGAGAAGACCCTAAAACACGGAAGACTTGGACAGGGATAGAAGGAGTTAATTTCCTAAGGGCCGAGACAGGAGAGAAGCGGCAGGACAGCACAAGTCACGCTAGATGGCCATGACCTTTCATCCTGAGCCATACCACCTCCGGAGTCAATTACCCCAGACAGGTGAGCCGCGTGCAGTCTTGCGTGTTTGCAAACTTAGAAATAATGCCCCCCCCACCCCCCTGCCAGGAGTGAGGCTCCCGCCAGGCTGCTACTGCCACCTCCAGCTCGTTCTGGGTTGGTGGGCAGCCACGGGGTGCAGATCATGTGTGTCAGAGAAGCCTTCCTCCGTCAGGTCCCTGGGCCGCCACCTTCCACAAGGCAGAGATGTGTGAATCCACCTGTGGCATTTACAGGGTGCCAGGAGCTCTGCCCTGAAGCCAAGGGGGCTCTTGTGCACTCAGGGAGCAGCTCACAGAGCACCCACCTGAAGTGTCCGGGCTCGAGCCAGGTACTGGGGCCCTTCTGCTCCTTGCCCACGTTCTCATCACAGCACAGAAGGGGAGGGAAGGCCCCAGACCCACCTAAAGGAGGTCTCATCCTCCCAGCAGTGTCCAGCCTGGCCAGCCGGGCCACCTTGGACTCAGGAGTGGGCATGGGGTAGAGGATGCCTCCAATCCTCGCTCCCCTGTGCACTGGCTGGATAGCCTTGGGCAAGTGACTCAACCTCTCTGTGCCTCAGTTTCTCCAGTAGAAGGAGAGAGTCACATAAGGATCCTAGACTAGAGGCCAGTGGATAGGTAGGGAGTGTTAGGCTCCAGCCACTCCTGCCAGGTCTCACTTGGGTCCCAGGCAAACCGTGGCTCTGGTCCACCTGCCATGTAAGCATGAGGCCCAGTGGGGCCCTGATGTGTTAGTGTGCCAAGGCTGCTACAACAAAGTACCATGAACCCACAGCTTCAACAACAGAAATGTACTGTCTCCTGACTCTGGAGTCCAAAAGCCCAAGATCCAGATGTGAGCAGGCTGGCTCCCTCAGGCGTCACTATCTTCTGCTAGCAGGTAGTGGCCTCTCCCTGTGTCCCCACAGGGTCGTCCCTCTGCATATCTGCATCTGATCTCCTCCTAAGGACACCGGGCAGATAGGATCAGGGCACCCCAATGGCTTTGTTTCATCCTGATGAGCTCCATGAAGACCTGATCTTCACATAAGGCCATGCTCTCAGGGACTGGGCTCAGGGCCCCAACATACAGACCAGGGGTCACAATATAGCCCGTACACTGGAGCACTTGCCAGCACTTAACCAGCCAGTCCCAAGGCCCCATTGGGACCTCGAGTCTCTGCACATTTGTTTAATCAGCTAAACTGTGGAGAGGTGGGTGGGGTGGATGGCTCATGACTATGAGAGCACCCTGCCCCCTCCACCTCACCTTCAGAACAGCACATCTGGGAACCTGCACAGGACACTACCTTCCAGCAGGGTCAAGACAAATAGGGAACCTCAGAAGTCCTAGCCCTTGGCCCTACAAATGAGGGTGATGATGCACAGCCCCTAGGGTGCATCAGGGACACAGGGAGGAGGCTCAGGGAGGCAGAGGGCTCCCATGCCCACAGAAGAAGTGGCTGGGATGCAGGTGTGGGCCATGACCAACCCCACATGGAGGCCTGCATGGATATGCTGTTGGTGTGCCCCACCCCAGTCCCACCCAGGCTGGGAACAGATACCTGCTGTGTGAGCCCACCTTCCTGGCCTGCTGCTCCCCGCACCCTCCCCCTCCACACCACAAGAACTCTCTCCTGCCCCAGCCCAACCCCATCAACTCCTCATTCACCCATCTGACCTCAGTTTAGAGGCCCCTGGGGTCCCACCTCTCTTCCACTGGAGGAGGATGCTCCTCGCACCCCACCATGATGCCCCCATGGTGGGGCTGAGACTTCCACTAACATGTTTGGAATGGCTGGAAACTGTACAAGAACATTGCCTTTTGGTCCCTATTTATTTCTTGTATGAACAGAATATTCAGTGCCCTCCCATAATTCACCCTGTCATCCTCAATAGCTAATAACAAGAGTTAACATTTTCTAAGTTAAGCACTTTCCATTCCTTATTGCATTTAATCCATGTACAACCTTAGGAAGGTTGGACAATGTGTCCAGGATCACATTGCAAGAACTAGCCCGGCCAACTCTTCCAAAGTAGTTACTAGGTATCATTCTCAGCCATTAGTTTATACTCACACATTTATCCCAGACACACAGTTTCTGGGGCTGGGGCTACACTGGCATGTAGTAGGTGCTCAACAAAAGCTTACCGAATGTTCCTTTCTGTATCTTTCCCTGCACCCCAGACACTGGAGATGCTCAATAAATATTTATTGTTTGGGTGGGTACAAGAGCGAAGGAACTAAGGAAAGAAAGAAGGGAAGACAGGAGGAAGGATGGAAGGATAACCCATGGAAGGAAGGATGGGTGGAAGAATAGAAAGATAGAAGATGGATAGATGGATGGATGGATGGATGGATGGATGAGTACCTAGGGAATGGATTGGTGGATGATGGATGGATGAAGTGATAGATGGATAGTGGATAGGGGATGGACAGAAAGATGAAGTGACAGATGACGGGTAGATAGGGGATGGATGGATGAAATGATGGGATAGATGGATGAAGTGATGGATGGATGGATGGGCAGATAGGAGATGTATGGATGGATAGGGGATGGATGGATAGATGGAGTGATGGATGGATGAAGTGATGGATGGATGGGTGGATAGGGGATGGACAGATGGATGAAGCAATGGATAATGGGTAGAGGATGGATGGATAGATGGATGGATGGATGGATGGATGGATGGGACCTCTCCTCAGTGCTGGGGAAGACACAAAGCCTGTAGTAAGTTGTGGGGTACAGAAGCTATGGACAGGAATGACAGAGCAGAGAACAGAAGCAGCCGAGGGCCTAAGGGAGATGCAGAAGTGAGAGGGGGTCCCTCTCACTGGGAGAAGGAAAGGGTGGCATCTGGACCTATGAATGGGAGAGCTAGGAAAGGGTCCTCCTGGGAGGAAGGAGGACAGGAGCAAAGTGACAGGGTGGGAGAGAGGCGATCGGCGTGCCAGCTTGAGGTTACCAACTGCACCTAGCTCCTTCCCCAGACCCTGAGCTCCTGAAGGTCAAAGGCCAGCCATGGCCCTCCCTGGGCCGCAGCACCAGCACTCGCCTGACCCGGAATGGATGGCTAATCAGTTCTTACTGCTCTGACCGATTCGGCTCATGCTTGGTCAGAGCCCAGGGCGCAGTAACATGAATGAAAGTAGAAATGAGCATGTATTTGGCCCCTGCTACACACCACATGCCCGCCATGCATGATCTCAGGAACCGGAAACTACCTGGTCATGGTCACACTGGGGAAACTGAGCCCAGCACCACACAGCCAGGGGCTGACAGAGACCAGGATGGAGCCCAGGTGGCTGGCAGGAAGCCCTTGGCTTTTGACTTCGGGGGCAGGAAAGGAATAAGAACAGTGGTAAGACCCAGGGCACCAGCTCGCACACTCGGCCTTCACACCAGTCCCTGTATGGCACAGCTGGCAATTTACAAGATCTTGGGGGCCCTGCTCTCCACTTAACATTTCTTAGTGATTCATCAAGATGCATTAAGAAAATCCATAATTCTCTCAGGATGCATCGAGTTCTGCTGCCTCATTCTTCACCTGGGTGATACTGGGATGTGGGCGAGGGGCAAGGCTACCCTGCCCAGTCTCTCCCCCTCACCCCAGCAGGCCAGGTTGGCAGCTGGCAACCCATTACCCCACGGTGAAGCTGTATCAGAGAGTCTGAATCCAGGCAAAAAAAAAAAAAAAAAAAATGTTGCCCTGCTCCCAAAAGGACCAGCCTCACTGGGGAAGGATGGAGGCTCTCAGGTCTCTAGCTTCCACCTGAGTTTCTGGAATCTTCCTGGCTAAAATCCCAGCTGCGATGCATGTGTCCCCCAAATGTCACTCCCACATCCCCTGAGAGCCTGCTGGGTGGGCCTGGAGGAAGTGAAGATGCTACTGCCCCTGCTCCCAAGGGGGTGTCCTGGTCCACTGGAATCATCACAGCAAAACGAGCACGACCGGGGAGCAGGACTTACATACAAGTGCGTGTCTCCCATGGTCCAGGACAGGCAGGAGGTCCACCATCAGGGTGCTGGCAGATCCAGTGTCCAGTGAGGGCCTGATCCCTCACGGACAGCCTCCATCCCCTGGCATCCTCCCACGCGGGGGCGAGGGGCTCTCTGGGGGCCTCCGGTATGAGGGCGCTAATCCCATTCACGGGGCTCCACACTCATGATCTAAGCGCCTCCTGGAGGCCATGACTTCTTACGCCATGACATTGGCGGCTCAGACATCCTTCATGGAGATTCATTAAACATGAGTTTTGGGGCACCAAGTCCCTGACAGAGATGCGGCCAGGGGGCAGGTGACAAGTCAGAGAGCCACAGCCCCCCTCGGTGACACGTGCATGGAGAGTGGTGTGGCCCCAGTGCTGGGGACACAGGGAGGACCAGCTAGGTGGAGGAGGACGTCCCACAGAGGAGGCACCGCCGGAGTCCGGTCGGATGGAAAGACACGCTGGAGTCTGGGGCTGGAAGAGGAAGACAAGAGCTTAGGGGCTAAGGACCCGTGCATTGAGGGCAGGCATGGGGACAACCGCAGGGTGGCCTGGGAGGGGCTGGGAGAGTGCCCAGACCTCATCCCACTGCACCTGGGAGGCTGTGAAGGCTGCGGAGCAAAGGAGTGACCTCGTCACACTCACCTTGGTGACACTGTTCCGGGGCAGTCTGAACGTCAGGGGAGACCAGAGGCAGCAAAGGCTGTGGGAGGCGGTTCAAAACCAACAGATAAGAGCATGCAAGTGTCTGGAAAATACGCCAAGCCCAGGCCAGCTTCACCACCTCCTTACTACGCCACCTGGCCTGCGCCGCAGCAGGTTTTCTGTCTGTCTGTGCAGCCTACCCCTCCCTCCTCATCTTAACCCTCCCATCTCCCCACCTGGGAGCTCACTGCCCGCCTTCTGCGGCGCAGGTGCACCCAGGATGCCCGCACCTCTGTCTGAGCCCCCAGCTCGCCTCTTCTGCGAAGCTAACCAGGCAGCCTGGCATTGGCATCTCCCACTTTGGGCCTGTCTCCTCCTGCAGGAGAGGGGCTGGGCTGTTAACTGTGTCTGTATCCCCGGGCCTGGCCCGTGGGAGGCGCGCCCAGTGAGCTCCTGGCACCTGAACAAATGATGGATGGGTGTCCCACCCAGATCACACACCTAGTATCTTTATCTGAATCTGTCACCTTTCTACCCCATTGTCTTTCTCCAGATTGGTGGTGGATGGATGCGTCAGAAATGTAATCCATCATCAATAAAATCTAAATAAAATAAAATAAAATAAAATAAAATAAAATAAAATAAAATAAAATAACTCAGCCGTTGAGCATCTGCCTTCAGCTCAGGGCATGATCCCAGGACCAGGGATCGAGCCCCACATCGGGCTCCCCGCATGGAGCCTGCTTCTCCCTCTGCCTGTGTCTCTGGGTCTCTCTCAGTGTCTCTCATGAATAAATAAATAAAATCTTTAAAAAATAATAATAAAATAAAATAAATCCATCCCCAAGGAAGGTCTTTTGCTTTAGTGAAATTTACCATCCTGTCCTTCCACACTCTGAGCCCTACACACAGTGGAGATCTACAAACAGAGACAAGTGGCCTGGCCACCGTGGCACCCTGGGAGGCAGCGCTGAGGCCCCTGGAGCCTTGGTAGGCCTCTACTCGCTGCACGCCCCATTTATGAGGCTGGGGGGCTAGTTGGCAGGACATTGCCTGCCCAGTTGACTGTGGCTCAGTCCAGAGGCCTGGGACTTTTCACTGGTGCTGGAAGTCTCATGACGCCCCATTACATGGAGAACACTTCACATTACAGATCTGCAGAGAGGCCAGCTCAGAGGGCCTGGGGTTTCCCCCTGGACTGTGGTGAGAGCCCGCAGGGGCCCTGACTTTGCCCCACAGGGCCTTCAGACCATCCAGGGTGCCTGACGCACCACAGGATATCTGCCCCACTGATGACACTCTTAGTGGAAGAGTCACGGCCCCCGTAGACTCAGAAGAGGCCAGAGAGGGGCCACTCTGTGTGGAATGAGCACCGACTCCACACCCTGTCTGTGTTAGCTCACGTGATTCTCCTAACATCTGCAAGGGCTTGGTATCATCATCTCAATTTTTGGAAACTGAGGCTCAGAAATATAGAGCCACCCGCTCAGGGCACGCAGGAAAGAAGCAGCTGTTGCAAGCCTGGCTTCAGGCACCACGTCCCTTCCCTGCAGATGCCGGACCCGCACCACACAAATTGTGGGTTACAACAATTGAAATTTTTCCTCTCAGATTCTGAAGGCCAGAGGTCCAAGATCAAGATGTTCTCAGGGCCCAGCCCCTTCCAGAAGCTCTAGAGAAGGATCCTTCTGGCGTCTTCCAGCCCCTGGCGCTCCAGGCATCCCTAGGCTTATGGCCGCACCCCCCTATCTCTCCTCTGTTCTCACAGGGCCTCTGCCTTGGGTCTGTGTCCAAATCCCCCCCTTTTATTTAAGGAGACCATCCCTGGATTAGAGCACCCTGGTCAGCATGACCTCCTACTCACTGGATGACATCAAGGAGGTCACAGTCACAGGTTCCATGTGGACATGAGTTTGGGGGGACACTGTTCACCTCTGTCAGGCCGATTCCAAACCCATGCTGCCTCTTCCCTTACGCCTTGCTTCCCTGAACACCCGCTACCCCTTCACTTCCCGGCAAACAGAGTATAGACCGCCCTGCTCCATTCTGGGCCACTCATGTGGAAAACAGAAGCGTCTCCATGGCCAGTGAGCTCATTTCAGCCATGCTTGATGGGTTCCCCACAAAGATTTTCCGTCTGTTCCCTCCCAGAGTTCAACTCCAAAGGCCTTTCCTTTCTAGAGATCGCACAGACTCACACAGAGAGCTAGCAACTCTTGGTGGCATCCACACCCATCCACAGCATCTGGAACTTTCCAGGACATCTGGAGGGAGGAAGCAGTTCACATCTGTCGCCCTCCCTGGAAGAGCTACACCTCAGCACCATGGCTGAGCCTGCTCTGCAAGGCCATGTAGACTCAGAGCTGAGGCCTCCAGCTAGCCCCCATGGAGCATAACCCGCCCCCACCCTGAGTCTCCCCAACAGACTCAGGGCTTCGAGGGGAATTTGGAAGCCCTTTCACCAGGACGTGCAAGCCCAGGCAAGTGCTTCCCTCTTGAAAATGGGAAGATTCCATCCGCCAAGCCAAGGGCTACAGTGAGGGGTTGGGGAGGGGCCTCCTGAGGGGGCGGATGGGGTCCCTTTCTGCATAAGCCTCTCCACAAACATCCCCCAGCATAGCACACGAGAGCACAAGCTCCCTGGATGGTGCCCCCCACACACGCACTGGGGACCATGAGACCCGAGAAAGAAGGCCTGGGTCTGGCTAACACCTGAAGTAGGTAGAGTATGAAGGAGAAGGTGGCAGGAGAAAGGATTCAAGGAGCCAATGGAGAGAGGGACAGAAGGTGTCCAAAGGGTGGTCCTTCCATCTCAGGGAAAATCCTCATGGGCACCCCAGCCCTGCTGCGCTGGGCCCAAACTCCACAAGCCAGGGTGGGAATTTCTCGGCTATCCAGCTGAGTACTATTCAGAGCCTAAGCATGAGGACAAACTTTCTTAACTATGTCACCAAAAGCATGATGCAAAAGGGAGAAAACTGGCAAATTGCACCCCTCAAAATTAGATCCTTCTGCTCTTTAAATGATACTGTGGAGAAGATGAAAGGACAGGCTGTAGATTAGAAGACACTTCTCCTAATTAAAAAAATGAGGAAGAGGGCAGCCCTGGTGGTGCAGCGGTTTAGCGCTGCCTGCAGCCCAGGGCCTGATCCTAGAGACCCAGGAACGAGTCCCACATCGAGTTCCTTGCATGGAACCTGCTTCTCCCTCTGCCTGTGTCTCTGCCTCTCTCTCTCTCTCTCTGTATCTCTCATGAGTAAATAAAATAAAAATCTTTAAAAAAAAATGAGGAAGATCCTGCATATATAAAGAGCTCTCACAACACAATAATGATGACAAAAGCAACAACTTAAAAAATGGACAAAGGATTCTAATAGACACTTCACCAAAGAACGCAGATTTAAGGATGGCAAATCAGCATAGGAAGATGTGGGACATTGTTCATCCTCAGGGAAAGACAAATCAGAACCATAGTGAGGTATCACCATGCAACTGTTAAAACGGCTAGAATTACAGAGACAGACCACATCAAGTGCTGGCAAGGATGGGGCGGGGATGGGAGGGTGGGATTCACTTTCATCACTGATGAAAATGTAAGACAGTGGGGCACCTGGGTGGAGCAGCTGACTGAGCAACCAACTTGTGGTTTTGGCTCAGGTCGTGATCTCAGGGTCGTGAGACAGCCCTGAGTCGGGCTCTCTGAGCTCTGTGTGGAATCTGCGTGGGATTCTCTCCCTCTGCCCCGACCACCTCTCCCTCTAAAATAAATAAACAAATCTTTAATAGAAATATAAGGTGGTAGAGTTTGGCAGTGATTTCAAAGCTTAAGCCTGATTTGGCCACCCCACTCCTAGGTATTTACCTAAGAGAAATGACAGCACACGTCCCCACAAAGACTTGTTAACAAGTGTGGTCACAGCAGCTGTACGGTAATAGCCAAAAACTAGAAACAACCCACATGTCCATCAGCATTGTGGATCGACAAACTGTAGGATATCCAAAAAGAAACAAACTAGTGATCGACCCACGGGACGACGATCTCAATCCAGCTCTGCGGGGTAAGAGCAGAGATGAGAGAGCGCTGCTGTGTGACACCACTGCGCAGAAGTTGAGGAATGTCACAGGTCTACAGTGACAGCAGCGGCCATCCCTGGGGAGCAGGTAGGGGATGGTGGAGGAGGGGCTGCAAGGGGACACACGGAAGGCTGGGGTGACGAATGTTCCCTCTCGCGGGTTCACAGAAGTCAAAACCTACCAAACTGTACACTTTAAACATGTACAATTAATTGCATGTTAAATATACCTCAACAAAGCCTTTTTTAAACGGTGGAAGGCTGGTGCAGGGCCCTTGCGCATGCCGAGCGGTTTACTCTGGACTATGCTGGGCAGCATTACAGATTCAGAGGAGCCAGTCACTCTCTGTAAATCTGCCAAGCCTTCCTGCTAAAAAATCCATCTTTGTAGCCCAAAAAGCATCACAGACCAGGGCAGGGCAAACTTCCATCTAAGGTGGAGGCCGTGCAAGACGCCTCCCTCAGACCCACCCGGCTGTGTCCGCCCTGGGACCCTGCCCTGAGATGAGTTTGCAGGAGGCCCAGGGGGCCTGGAGGGGCCACATCTTTGCATTTCTGCAACTGGGGAGTCTGCTCAAGTCAAACAATTGTCCTCGTCGGATGGTTCACAAACCACTTTTAGAATGAAATCCTTTGGGGGTGCCTGGGTGGCTCGGCCAGTTAAGCATCTGCCTTTGTCTCAGGATCAAGTCCCACATCAGGCTCCCCGCTCAGCCGGAAGCCTCCTTCTCCCTCTCCCTCTGCTGCTCCCCCTGACCCTCAAAAAAATAATTAAAAATCTTTTTAAAAAGAATGAAATCCTTTGCAAAAGACAACTTAGAAGGTGGATAGAAGTGTGCCGGGATCCCTGGGTGGCACAGCGGTTTGGCGCCTGCCTTTGGCCCAGGGCGCGATCCTGGAGACCCAGGATCGAATCCCACATCGGGCTCCCGGTGCATGGAGCCTGCTTCTCCCTCTGCCTGTGTCTCTGCCTCTCTCTCTCTCTCTGTGACTATCATAAATAAAAAAATAAATAAAAATAAAAAATAAAAAAAAAAGAAGTGTGCCTTATTAGTTTGCAAGTTCACTTAGTCAATTCCGTGTTTAAGGCCAATCAAGGCGGGTGACAAGGCCACCCCGATGAACATGCCTCTCGCAGCGGCACCCCTACATTCAGGACTGCCTCCGTATTGGAAGAAATCCTGATCCAGGGAGTAAAGGGGCATCACTTGCAGAAGACACCTCCCCACCCCCACCCTGGGAGACCCACGCAGGCCTGGAATCTATAGTCTGTTTGCAGAGCGGCACATCCACAAGGGCTCAGACTCACACCGCAATGGCAGGAAGAGCTCTTGCACGGCCCAGTGGTCAGAGTCCACAATCTCTTCATTAGCATTTAGTCAAGTGACATTAAACTGAGATTCGAATCCAACGTTTGTGGCACCCCCCCAAGGTGCCCTCCAGGAACCAAGCGCTGAAACCCATGCTTTATTGAATACCCCGTTTTGCAATGGGCAGTGAAGGCCTAGAAGGGTGTGCCTTCCCCAGGGAACCTGCCCGATGTCCTGGCAGTGGGAACAGGAACCTGGCCTTAGAAGGGACTCAGGGGCCTGCCTCAGCCAAGCCCCCAGCCAAGGCCGACCCTCACCTCCTTCAGGCTCCGGAGCCAGGAAGCCAGGTTTCAAATCTCAGTCCACCACTGAATCAGACAACTGATTTAACCTCTCTGTGACTCAGTTTCCCCATCTCTAAGATGGGGATGATGGCAGCATCTACTCCCATGAGTTGTTGGGATTAAATGTGACACTATAGTCACCATGCTGAGCGGAGGCCCAGCCAGGGGGGTGGCTGGGGAGCTGGGAGCTCATGCCACCGTCCCTCGGGCCCCCGCCTCCCGCCATCACTCATGTTGCTCCCTATTCCACCAACACCATTCTGGCTGGTTCTGAGTTCCCCAATCCACCCCTCCTTCGGCCTTCTCCAAGAAGCATCCCTCACTTCACTGGGTGGGAAATCTGTACGTTTTGAATTTGAATCCCACCACTTCTCAGCACTGTGCCTGGCCACCTCAGCCATCACCCAGGAACGCCATTCCCTCCTCTGTCCTTGGGAGGTGATATCGCTGGCTTGCAGGGCTGCTGCCCAGAGGAAGCAACCAACAGCAGAGCCGCCGGCCCGATGCCCAGCAAGCCCTGGATGCGGCTGGTGCTCCGGGGATCACTCCCTGCCTCTGCCCCTCTCGCCTCCACGCAGCCACACAAAGGGCTGGTTCTCTGCCTCCCTGGGAATGCAGCCCACAGCCCAGAGGACAGAAGACGCATCGCAACCATGCGTGAGCAGACTCAACTCCCAATGCCTGGCAGCCCCACCCCAGAAAGCCTTAAAAAGAGGGAAATATCTCCAAGATATTTCACAGCAAAGCCAAAGTCACACACCTACATGGGAGGCTCAGTTCGTGCCCCCATTTCAAATGCTTCATTAAAACAGCCCTGTCAGCTCTGTCCCGTGGTGTCAGGATGAAGCCCAAGCTGGCTTCTGACCGGGGCTTATACCAGGAAGATGCCCAACCTTTGGCTGCCAGGAGGATCAAAGTGCTTGTGTGGTTTTCGGGTGCATAAAAAGTTCCCTGAATCTGAGTCTCCCGTTGCTAGGAAATGAGCCCTAAAGTCCATCACCCGTGTGCCTCCAGTTCATTGGGTGACCTGAGGTGAGTCACTTGACCTCTCTGGGACTGCTCCCACATTTACACACAGGAGATAAGCACCCCCACTCCAAGGGAGGTCGTGGCTGTGCCCTAAAGTGCACACAGTGCTTTAGACCCTAGCAGGTGCCAGCAATCCACATTATCGAGGACCCCCAGGCCGGCCCCACTCACAGTCCCGTGCGCAGGGCCAGGTGGAGGAGGGTGGTGGAGGGAGGGAGACTTTGCCAGGGACTCCAGGAAAGCTCCATAAAATTGGAGACCACCAGGTGAGCCGTGTGTAAGGGGGAGAAGACACTGTCACGAGACCAGCAGGCCCAGGTTCAGGAGGCAGCTGGGGGGCAGGAGGCCTTGGTGTAGAAGGTACAGTGCCCTGGGCATGTGTGCACGGAGCCGCTCTGCACGGGCCAAGCCAGGGTGTGTGGATTTCTCCCAGAGAGGCAGAAGGAAAAGTAGAGAGAGGAGGAAGGAGGCGAGGGCCTGAGGACGAGCTGCACTGGCTGGGGATGGAGGCCACAGGTGGGGGCTGCGGGCACGGTCAGCATGGCCTCCTTTAGAAAGTGAGATGCCTTTGGCTGCCGAGGTGTGTCTGTAATGTAAACTCCGACCACACCACCCTCTTCAGTAGGTCACTAAATTCACCAATGTCCTGGGGAACAGGCCAGGCTGGCATCGTGCTAGAAACCCAAGAAGAGAGTGGGCACCCACGAGGGCCAGCCCGGTGCACAGAAGAGCAGGTGCCCACCCCAAATGCAGAACCCAGGCCCACTCAGGTGGACAGGGCTCAACCTCCTTAACCCCCAGTGTGGGTCAGAAGAGCCCCCTGCTGTCCACGGTGCCCCCTAAAGGTGAGCAGGAGGTGCCAACGGCAGGGGAAGCACTCATACACAGCCTAAGGTCACCAGGTGAGGCTGGGAGCAGAGGAGGGGTGAGGTCAGGAGGGGCCGGGGTTCCCAAGTGCTTCCCTCTATCCTGGAGTGGGGAGCACTGAGCCCCTGAGGACTTGAGCAGGCTGGGTGAGTCCAGAGAGAACCCTGAGTAGGGGTGGGTGGGAGAGGCCAGGGAGGCTCCCCTGACACCCCGACTCCAAGCAGGGTCCTCATGTCCTAACTGCACCAGCTGCAGAGGTGGTGAACAGAGGGACCAGAGGGGACCCCGAGATGGCTGGGGATAAAGAAAAAAGGCAGAGCCCCCTCCCCAGGACACACATGCACACACGGGCACACACTTGCTTCCCACTACCCCTGCACCCCCACTAACACTAACACTGTTCTCCTCGCCTGGTGTTTACAGATCGGCTGTCAGCACCCACCCTCGGGTGGGTGACAAACAATGACAGCCGGGCATACAGGGGAGGAGCAGGGGAGAGCCTGGCGGGCCAGAGGCCTGGACAGTCCCAGCCCAGGGGGGCCAGAGCAGGCACGGGGCCCCCAGGGTCTCCCACTCTACATCTACAGTCTCACACCCCCCCACCACCCCACCCTGGGCTAGCACGGGAGTTGTCGGAGAGAATGGACAGGAAGTTGTGCACATCCAAGAGCCTGCTTTTCTTCTTTTCTGGATGAATTAGTTATGGAAAAAAACTTCCAGGCTGCTTCGAAGCGAAGGAGAAAAGTCATGCATGGAATCTTCCGGAATCCCCTCCCGGGGCCTGTGAGCGTCCTTCCCAGGCACAGGGCTGTCTTTGTCTGGCTCAGAAAGTGGTTTGGGGAGAGGAGGGGTGGGGAGGGGAGGGGGCTGCAGGGTTGACACCGCCCCGGACTTGGCTGGTCTGGCTTCTCTACCCCTTCCTGGGAATCTGTGCTCAGGCACCGAGCCTTACCCGCCTCACTATGCCCCCAACACAGAAGGCCCCCCAAGACCTGGACCGTCTCTGCACCGTGACCTTCCACTTTTCCCCAGGCACCCAAACAGCTCTGAGCCCCCTGCTCCCCGGGATGTGCAGGTTGGACAGACCCCCCTCTCTGTCAAAGGTCTGACCCCATGCTGGGCGCTGGAAACGTCCCCCGGCACAGCCCCCACCCCGCCTCCTGGGTCCCCTACAAGTTCTCCTGACGGTGGTCACTGGCTGCTTGCCGCTGTGCCTGCCCCCCCAGGCCAGGGCCACCCCCTCACCTCCAAGCAGCAGGGCACAGTGACACTGAGCAGTGATTCCAACCCCCAGGGCAGGAATGACCCCCGGCTGGCTCAGGCCAGCGCAGAACACAGCTTACCCACCTTCCCCAGCATGAGCTCTGGGAACCAAAGACGACTCCCACGCAGACCCCCAGCCCCTGGGAGCCCCCCTTCCTGTGGGCTGGGAGCGACTGTCCCCGGAGGGTTCTGAAGTGACGGCGTCAATGCTCCCACCCGGCCCCTCTGTTCCGAACCCGCTGGGCCCCAACTGCGTCATCTCCAGAAGTGAACACGTCCCTGCTCCGAGACTCAGCAGGATCCAGGCCACCCTCCCTCCTTGCCCCTCCCCTGCCCTGCTCCCAGCATTCTTTCTCACAGTCGCCCCACTGCCCGCCCGGCCACCTGCCTGGAAGCCATAACAGGGCCCTTCATTTGAGATGCCTCCCTCTACCTCCACCTCCAAACAACAAGCACTTCCCCACCCACATGCACCCACAGGCCAGCAATGGGTGCCCCTGCCCCAGGGCCCATGCCCCAGCACATAGCCCCGACCTAGAGCCCCTAGCCCCCCTGCAGTGCCCCCCTCCCCAGGCCCCTTGCTCCCTGCCTGATGCTTGGCCGGCTGTCTGGTTAATGATCAACATGACTAATACTCAGGGAGCATAGGGGGTGGAGCAGGTGCCAGGGACCAGGTGCCAGCAGCATCCCACCTCAAGGGAAACTCAGGCATGTGAGCCACCATGGAGAGTGGCCACAGCAGGGAGAGCCAGAGTGTCCCTGAGAGGCCCCGTGCGGCCCCTCTGCAACCAGGGGCATGCATGGGCATACAGGGTGAGGGGGTCTCCTTCCTCATCATTTGCCACACCACAGTCTCCCTGCTCCAGATTCCCTGCCTTGGGCCTAACCCCATCCAGCTTTGAACCCCACCAGTGTACATCCAGCAAACTGGAGTCCACGTTCCTCACTACTGCCCAAAGGACTTCCCAAAGGATAAATCTGATCAAGACGCATCCCTGCTTAAATCAATCTGGGCTTCCCATGGCCCCAGGATGAAGGTGGGACCCGCTGGCAGAGAACCTGTATTACTAGTGTGCCCGGGCAGCTTAACCCATAGAAATGTGTTTTCTCACAATTCTGGAGGACGGAAGATGGGAGCTTCCACATGTGAATTTGGGGGAGGACATGACTCAGCTCATCACAGCCCACAAGAGCCTGCCCTCCATCCACACCGATTCCAGCAGACGTACTGCCTACTGGCACCTGGACCCAAGTCCTTTCCCATCATGAGTCAGAAATATGGGCCAGCAATGGGTCTGAGGTGTAGAGGGCGGGGAGCAGAGGCAGCCAGCACCCACCAGGTACAGGGCTAATGCTGGGGGCTGCATCCGGGGGCTCAGTGTGGGGTCGGACTGGGGTTCAGGCAATGGCATCTGAGTGTGTCCAGGCCCAGACAGGGATGCCTTGGCACAATTCTGCACACCTCACTTTACTATTCACCCCGGGGCACAGAGGGACCCCAGGACCTGCAGAGGCAGAGGGGGCAGGAGAGGTGAAAGCTGGTGCCCTGAATCCATGGAAGCCACCATGCAAACACCAGCTCTGGGCCATTTCCATGAGCAAGAAAGACGCTTCTATCATACTAGGCCTGGGAGAGTGGGGCATGTTACAGCTTTCCTGAACAAATGCAGGCCTCCCTCCCCCGTCCACCACCTGCTGTGCGCCTGCGGGGACCACAGGAAGGGAGGCAGGAAGCTGGAGCCCCCAGGCAGCTGAGCGCTGTGTGGGAGGGCTGGGTGAGGACCTGGCCCCATCTCTATTTTCAGAACCGGCCAAACATCCCTCCTTCGCAGGATTGTGTTCCATTAGAAGAATGCGCTGAGGGGAAAAAAAGATCAAAGGAGAAATGGGAGCAAGAAAGACCAGTAAGTGAGCAAGAATAAGGACTAGGGGCCTGCTGCCCAGCAGGGCACAGGAGCTCTGCCAGGAGCATTCCCAGGGGCTTGAACCCCAGGAGCCACCCCCCGCCCCCTGCCCCCAGCAGGAAGCTTCAGCTGCAACCCAACCTGCTGGACATTTGGAACATTCTGCGTCACTGTGGTCTTTTGGAAGTAAAAGCGAAGAGAAGCAAAGGCCATGCTGGTTTTGCAGGTGGAATCCTCCGCTGAGGGCTGGGCCTCCTTGTCCCCTGTGTCCACCAGGCTGAGCCCAGCCTTGCCCTGCCCTGTCCCTGCACCCCCGTCCCTGCTCCGGCCTGCCAGCCACTCTCCCTCCCAAGCTCGCACTCTCTACCCCAGCCCAAGCCTGGGCTCTTGGAAGAAGACAAGCAGCCTAAGAGGAGACTGGCCTGTATGGGATGCTCCTGGCGTGTCACAGATTTCCCCAGCTCCCACAGTCCTGGAAGGCAGCAGTGGGGCCGTGGTCCAACCCGGCCCCAAGACACGTCTGCTAAACCAGCCCACTGGATGGATGGGAGAGATGAAGGGCGCCCAAACACCAAACACCCATATTCTACTTTCTACTTCTCACCAGCTCTCCCACCTCCAGCCCCTGGAAGAGACGCTAGGTAGCTGTGAACCATACGTGAGGGAAGGCAGAGAGCAGTGGGAGGAAGCACAGAATCAGAGAAGGGACAGCTCTCCCCAGCACAGGGACCACACCTGCCCTGGTCCTAAGAAGAAAGGACCCCAGCCTCTGGTCTTCTGCTCTTGGCTGCAATCTGTCTCCAGCACTGGGACCATGCCTGGCATACAGCAGGTGCCCAAGATGCATGATGTCTTGGAAAAGAAACTGATCATTGGTTTTCCATGGGTAAACTGAGGCTGACAGCTGCTCCTGCCTCTGAGAACTCTTGGAGCACCCATGAAGCCACGTGGGTGCAGAGCTGGCTCAGCAGGACGCCCAGCCATGGGGCCCTCCCTTGCTCTCCTGCCTCTGGCCTCCTCAGCTCAGGACTCAGATCAGGTCATGATCTCAGGGTCACGAGATCAAGCCTCGCATTAGGCTCCACGCTCAGCGGGGAGTCTGCTTGTGGTTCTCTCTCCCTCTCCCTCGGCTCCTCCCACTTCTTCAAAAAATATATATATTTTTTAAAAGTCTGGCAATGGCACTAGAGCATGCCAGCTCAGGTTTTTTTTAAAAAGACAACAAACTAAAAGGAGGAGAAGCGGCCCTCAGAATCCGATCGCCTCAGAAGGCCGTCTCACTCCTCCTACGTCTCAGGAACCAGGGCGCGGCAGGTGGAAGCAGGAGACCGGGCTTTCTTCCCAGACCAGAGAGAAGCGGAGGCCGCACCAAGGAGCGCATGCACGAGACGTCCCCGTCACCGACAGATCCGAACCCTTAATAACTCCTTGAGGCCTGAGTTCCCGACACAATTAAAAAGGTGCCGTAAGGTACTTAATGAAGTTGGGGATGCCTCATTGATTTGGATATCCCGTGTCCCTGGGGACCCGGCCTCCCGTGCTGCGACTATCTTTCCCCCTGACCCCACGCCTGCTCCTACTTTGAAAAGGTCCTCCAGGGGCACTAATTCTGAAAAATCAAATTAGATTTGCTTTTTACGACCCTGTCTGAGCTCTGTGCTGCGCGCATGGAGGAGCGACCCCGAGCGCCTGCTGAATTAACATTGCATCGTGAACACAACCCCCCAGGCGCTCCGAGGCCCTGGACCCTGAGGCTGGGAGGTGAAATCCCTGCTTTGCAGGGAGGGTGGGTGGGGGCTCTCGCAAAGCCAGGGCCTCACAAACCTCAACCGTGTAAACGCATGATTGGGAAAATTTTAAAGTGCTAATCAGATGATATTCTTATGTTTATTGACACCATAAAATGCTATTCAATATCCTTATTATAGTGTTCAAAGGGATGCAAGCCTACACCTGCATACATGCACATACGCAGCGCATAATTATCGATTGCCTGCTACGTGCCAGGTACTGCTCTAGAAGCTGGGGACAAATGGACAAAATAGCTCACATTTATCGTCAGAGAGGCAGACAGTAAACAAATAAGTAGGTAAAATACATACTATAACCTCCTTCGGTAAATAACCTGGAGAAAAATAAAAACAAGTAGGGGCACAGAGCATGTGGGGTGGGCCTGGGGTCCTTTAAACACTGTGTCAGGGGAACCTTGTTGAGAAGTAATAGCCGCACACAGCCTGAAGGGGGAGGGAGAGTGCAGGCGTCTGGTGAAGTGGCAGGTGCAAAGGCCCTGAGGTAGGGGTGTGCTCAGCAAGGAGGCCCGGGTGCCAGAGCAAGTTCTAATAGGAGATGAGGCAGGGAGGAGGGGCGACACAGCCTGTCTCTCCTGAGTGAAATGGGAGCCACTACACAGCAACCAGTCATTCGAGTGTCTTTGCTCCAACAACATGCAAGCTTTTTTGAGGGCAGGGAGGCACAACAGACTCCCATGTGCATCTGGCATTCTTACAAGCCTGCCCACAAATATCGGGGATACAATACGGTGCCTGCAGTCAGGCCATGGAGACGAGACCAGAGACAAGGGACAGGGAATAAAATGCTGTGTAATTAGGTGCTAAGCCAGGAAAGATGAGCTGCAGGTGTAGACAGTGGGCCTGCCCACCCCTTTCCATGCTGCCCGTGGCTCTCAGGTGGGCCACAGGAGCCACTGCAGGGGAGGCAGGGAGGGGGCAGAGGTGGGAGAAGAAGCGAGGTGAGGTAACCTGCCCAAGGGGTTTAGAAAGAATCGGCAGGAGAAGCAATCCCAGGCGTTAACCACATCCTTCCAGGTCGGCAAAGACGCAATCTAGAAACATGAGCAGAGTGACAGGGCCATGTGGGAGATGGGCCCAGCTAATGGGAAAAGAACAGGAACTGCCCATGTCACCTGACAGGGGGGTTTCAGGAAACATGGTCTCCCCTGGGGCTTGGAAGCCCCCAACACTCAGCCTGGGCAGCCGAGGCAGCTGGGGCATTTCTGGTAGGTCCCCGCAGCTCAGATGGCAGCTCGGGCCAGCCTGGGCCTTTGCCCCGTGGAGGGGAGGGACTGCACGCTCCCTGCATTGTGCTCCCCAAGCCAGTGCGCACCCGTGGTGGCATGGGAGCAAATCAGGTACCGGCTTAGCCTCCCCCCAGGTCCCGGACCCTGTCCTGAGCCCGGCCCAGCCACAGAGAAGTCAGGGTGAACTCACTCATCCATCTGTTCATTCGGGCACAAGTGTTCATGGTCCTGTTCCTGTGGGGCACATCTCCCCCGAGAGTGAGAGCGTAGACTGAGGATGTGCACGTAACACTTGCTCCCTGACTCCCCACCGGAATATAAGCTCCATTAGGACATGGGCTGCTCAGTCTCGATCCCTGCTATTTCCTCTGCGTCTACACGGCGCCCAGCACTTGGCACACTAAACAAATGTCTGTGGGTTGAATGAACAAGGTGAGCGAGAGGATGGGGAATGCCAAGCTCTGGGCTGTGCGTGGGACCCAGTGGTGAACCAGACCATGCCTATGCCTGCCCCAGGGCCAAAAGGACTGGCCAGAGGAAAACAGAGGGATCACACTGCCCCCAGGTAGCACCTGCCTGAGCCTGAGCAGCTGGGGAAGGTTCTCCAGGAAGGTGATGCCAAACTGAGTCCTGTGGATGGAGGAAAGGCTGACTCCACTGGGAAGTGGGGAGTGTGTTGCCTGAGCAGGAATCTGGGCAGAGAAAGCTACTTATGCAAAGGCACTGAGGCACACAGGTGCAAGACAGCTCAGGCCACTGGATCTTGCAGAAGCCACAGGGGCCAGTGGCTAGACTGACTAGAACGAGGCTCTTCTCTGTGACTGGGCGGAGGCCTCCTGCCAGGGCAGGGCTGGTGGCAGAGAGGGGTTGGGCCAGGCCAGCGAGGAGGCTGGCAGGAGGTGGGCTGGCAAGGGTCCCCCGAGGCTTTCCACAGGGTGGTCTCGGGCATGGATGCTGGGCCTCCTGGATTCACAGGCTGGCAAGTTATTTCCCTTCTCTGTGCCCTGGGTCCTCACCCACAAACATGGTGTGGTGCCAGCACCCACTCAAGAGGTCAGAGTCAGTGTGCATACTGCAGCTAGAACCCTAACCTGCCACCGGAAAAATTATTTCATTCTTGGAAGTCGGAGTGAGGGAGGGGGCTCACTTCCAGGAGGGTCTCAGCAGGGTTTAGGGGAGAGTGCTAAGGGGCAGGAGGGAAATAAGGAAGCGCCTCTTTCTGTCCTCCCAGGCAGCAGATTCAGAGGAACCCCCCTTGCTCTCTCCCCAGGCTACAACCCCAGCCCCCAGCTGTCAGACTCTGCTGGGTCCCCAGGAAAGGAGCCCCACTTTCCACCCAGAAGGCTTCCTGCTTCATGGCTTGAAGAGCACTCTGTCCTCCCTTCCAGTGCTCCCACTCCTGGGCCCCCTCCTCCAGGAAGCTCTCCAGGCAGTGACTACACCCTCACTGTCCCCTAGCCACAAGAATCCACTTAGCTGTCGCTCAACCATCTTATCAGCAGCGCAAAGGGCAGGGCAATGCCTGTTCCACCGTGTCTCAGTCCGGGGGCCCAGGGGAGGCCATGCTGTTCTCTCTTACCTGGTTCTGTCAGCCTGTTCCATCAGACCCCCACTGCAGCCCTCCCAGCTCAGAGGGTGGCCAACTCAGGCAAGGCGGGGGTCTGGGAGGAGGACGAGTCAAGGTCACTGCCAGCTCTCTGGCTTGTGTGCCTGTCTAGATGGTGGGACGGGACCCTAGAGAGCTCAGGGATGCGCCTGCCTGGAGCTGGAGGGAGGACGGGAGCCTGGCCCACGGCATCATGTCCCTCCTGGTTTCAGATGCTAAGACAACCAGGGAGACCACAGGCTCTCAGAATCAAGACCCTCAGCTCCTTTCTCTGATACCTTTAAGAAGGAAGAACAACAAAAATCAACGGAGTAGAAAATTCTCCAGGATCTAACATACACTCCCTTCACAGACAGACGTGGGGGTGCTTTTGCCCTGTTTTAAAAGGAAGGGAAGAGAGTTATCTCCAGCTGTTCTTTGATGTTCCAGACCAGATGGTCTCAGAGAGATTTATTCAGGGCCCCACAATCCATACCAAAAGGCACTTAGCCTTGCAGAGAGGGAGAGCCCTCGGAGGGAGGACAAGCAGCATCCAGCTGATTGGGATCCGGGGCCCTGGGCTGCTGCTTGGCAGGCCACGCCTGGTTGGCAGCCCCGATGTCTCATTAGGGCACAGCCTGCCATCCGCCCGGTCGCACGGCCCGGCCCCTGCTCACTGGGCTCCCAGCAGCCAGAGCAGCCCCTCAGCCTGGGCCAGGCCGCCCACTTTGTCTGCAAAGTGCTAGAGAGCGGATTCCCCAGGGCACTGCAGATTCCATCTATTCTCTTGTCTTGTCTGCCCGCCTCCCCCCGCCCCCCCCCCATGAGTCACCACCACCAGCTCCGGGGGCTTTACGTACTGGCCAGGAGCCCGGGAGCTGGGAGGGGGAGGCAGGGGCCAGGGTGGCCCTTCTGTGAGGTCTCCCACTAACACCCCACTAATCCCACCATGGCACATCCTTGCGGCATGGGGCACTCTCAGTCATCTTCCCACAGGGCTCTTCCCAGGGGGGGACAAACTGTGTGGAGGGAGGCAGGCTTCAGAAGCCGGATCCAGGCCATTTCCTCCCGAGTATCCACCGCAGGGCTCCGTACGCCATGCAAGGCACCAGACTGCATGGGGACACCAGAGCCACGGCCTGGGCCTCTCCAGCTCACACAGGTTTGCTTCTGGCCCCAGCTGGGTCTTTGGTAAATGGAGACACAGGCCCTATTCCTGGTCACTCCAACAAGCCAGCCTCCTTCCTCCTTCCTCCCTGCCTGCGATGCCTGAGACAGAGATCCCACTGGCTGTCACCGTCCACCGAGGGACCGCATAGCCTGCAGCCTTCACCATCACCAGTGGCTCAGAGAAATGCACCCCACTGGAAACCCAGCTCCACAACTGCCAGGGCATCCCCATCAGGCTGCTGCTCCATCAGGGACCCGGAGGAGGCTCTGGATGCCCCCCCTCCCCAAGAGGGTCTGCACTGTTGCCCAAAACTCCAAGCAAGCATCTTGGCTTTGGACTTACCCGGGAAGCCAGACTGAAACCCCAGGGGAGACTGGCCTGATCCCCTGGCCTCCCGTCACACACTCTCCAGTAGTAAAACCCTTCCTCGCTCATCCCTGCGGGGACCCCTCCATGACTGGAACCCAACCCTGTCTCCCCCAGCATGGGTAGAGCTCAGGGGATGTCCCCAAAGTGTCCCTTTCTCTTGCTGCCACAGGCCCATCCTGGACCCCCAGAGGCCCTGCACGCAGGCCAGTGTGTTCATCTGATACCCATTCCCCTTTTGTGGCCAGCCTTCTGGCTCCAGGGGTCACACGCTGGCTGCACAGCACAGTCTGGGAGGATGGACCACAAGGAGAGATTTCTCCGGCCCTGGGAGCAAGCTGGAGACTTCTGGGCACAGAATGACAGGCTCCCCGGCATCCAGAATGTGGCCTGGGGGAGGGGTGGGCAGCTCTGGGGGCTCACTCAGCCCCGACAAACTCTCCAGACCTCACAGAGGGTCACGGCCAAAGGAAAGCCAGAGCTGGGCCCTCTGATGTGTGGGGCCAGGGCAGGGCCCTCAGGCAGCATCACGGGTCTCAGGCACCTCCTCAGCCTGAGCCTATGCTGGGGACGGGCCTTGCTCTTGGAGCCACGTAGGATATGTCCACCTCCCCTCCCACAGTAGCTCTTCTGCCATTGAGCTTAACCACAGATTCTAACCCCCCAGGAGCTTCAGGCGTGGATCTGGGGAAATGCCCATGAATGCCAGGGCCAGAGGGACCCTGGGTCACGCAGCACAACCCTCACCCACCACACAGTAAGGGGCAGTGACCGCTCGGGGCCCCAGGGCTGCGGGGGAAGAGGGGAGGCAGCGGGAGCAGAGCCAGGCTCCCCACTCCCGAGCCAGAGCTCCCACTCTGCAATATCCCCAGGGAGGGGCCAGAGCCACAGAACAAACACAAAAGTGGCATTGATGCAGGGAGCCGGGCTGCAGCCTGATGACAGGAGAGGGGCGGAGGGTGGCCTGGCTTCTCCTTCTCCTGCTCTGGGCTTGGGCGGCCAGGCACTGACGCCGCTCACAGGGGACCCTGTGACGGGCACTGGGGATGCCAGGTGACTGCCCACCGGGATGGGCATGTACGCAAAACTCCAGAGGTCCGGAGAGGGGGTCCACAGGCATCCAAGGACGTAGAGGGAGCCCCTAGACCCCTGAGCAGGAGAGGTCAGCTGAGCATCCAGGGCAGAAAACAGTGGAGCAGGGGCACCCAGATGGTCACCTGTCCATGCAAATTCAGAGGCTTGAAGACACCAACATCTGCCTAGGGAGTGGCCAAGCTGGTTCTGGGCTCCCAGAATGCCAGGCCAGGCACGTGGACTTACCCAGTGTGGGCTGAGAAGTGGAAGCTCCCCAGGCCACCACGGCACATGGGGCGGGGGTGGTGGGGGAGGCTCTCCTCCTAGAGAGTTTACAGTTCTCCACTTCTCTGCAGGAGTGGGTCTGGCCCTAGGCTAATGTTTGCAAATACTAACTCACCCATCCCTCCCACAGCCAAGTGGCCGTGACGCTGATTCCCATTAGACAGGCAGACAAACTGAGGCTCAGATTTGGTCACCTGCCCGAGATCCACAATCATTGGTGCAGAGATCCCAAGGGACCAAAGAGAGGGGGCTGCCCTAGGTTCCAGGGCCCCCTCTGTGATTATAAGTCGTGCTCCCAGGGCCCCCACCTTGGGGTCTCTGGAGAAGAGGCTGCCAGGGAGCGCCATCCCGACTCACACACCCCCACTACCAACACGTGGGCTCCCCTTACATCGGCTCACTGGTAACACCATCCAGAGAGAGAAACAGCATCTACCCGAGAGGAACAGAGACTTCTGGGCCCTAGAGACTGTGAGAGCAGAGGCTCAGTGGGGCTTCCCAGGGTGGCCAGGGAATAGGGGTACATGGGAGAGAGCACCCCCCCCTAAAAGGCAAGGCTACGGGGTCAGTCTGGGGCCAGTCAGCAGGTGTTTCTGCAGCCATAGGGCTGGGCACTGGGTTCCAATTCCCCACAGGCACCATCCCCTGTGGGCTCAGACTTGAGAACCCCAGGGACCTCCCCCCCACCCCAGGATTTGTTTCTCCATCTGCCAGGTGGGAAGCACACTGGCCGCTAAGCCCTTGTCCTCTTGGCCATAACATGTCATCATGGAGCACCTGCTGTGTGCGGGGCACCTGGCCCAACATCCCAGCCTGTCCTACCACAACCCAGTTGGGGAGGTGTTAGGAGGCACATCCCTCAGGTGGGGAAACCAAGGCTCAGTCCCAGGTAGGGTTTGCTAGAACATGGACGGGATGGGGTGCCACAACCGTCACAGTAACAAACCAGGATGACAGCAGCGTCCTGTCCACAGGTGTGGAACAGGGCTGCTGTCTGGGTGCCCCCCGTGCACCTGGCCGGAGCAGGTGGACTTGCACTTGAGGGACACCCAGGCCAGCCCCCCCGTCAATACCTCTCACTCACAGACTCCTGACAAGGGCTCCCGGTGCCCCGCCACCACCACCCCGACCACCCCGTGGCTGGGCATCTGGCCCTGGACTGCCCCACCCCCACTGCCAAGGCAACGTGGCACCCGGCCAGGGGCTCTTCATCCTCAGACAAAGCCCCAGAGCAAACCGCCCGGCCGGCCGCCCCAGCTCAGGTTGCTGCCCGCAGTGGACCTGGCTGGGAGTCTGATTATTCATGGAAATCAGGCCTCAGCCATGTTCCTGAGCTTCAGTGGGGCTGGCTGCACAATGGCCTCATTGTGTGGGTGACCATAATGGTGTGTCTCCGGAGGGGAAGGAGGAGGGGGAGGGAGAGGGGGAGGGACGGGTGGGGGAGGCAGAGCCAGAGGGGACGGAGGGGGTGGGAGAGAAGAAGGAGCAAGGGGGAGGGGGAGAGAGGTGAGGACCAGGCAGGAGGAAGGGTGGATGGGGAGGAGGCAGGAGGAACAGAAGGAGGGGGAGGTGAGAGGGAGCAGGTCAGGAGCCCCCAACCCCCACCCCAAGCCAGCTGGGCCCCCACCACTGAGGAGGGGGTGATGCCCCCCCACCCTGCACACTGTCAGAGGCCACATTGATAGTCTGCAGGTCCTCATCTCCTGCCTGGAAGGCCATAGTGGTACATCCCGGGGTCTCCATCCTGGGGGGCTGGGGGGTGGGAGACCCGGTTCTGGCCCTGGCAACATTTTTGTGCAAACAGCGTGGACCAGGACAGCCCACGATTAAAAACCAAAACAACTTCCATTCATCCAGAGTCCAGGCAGCCAGAAAGCCCAAAGAACCCGAGTGTTTTTAGAGGATAAGTAACAAAGAAACCGGGTAAGGATTGAATTTTTTATTTTTTTTTTAATGAACTTCTGGGGAGTGAAATTAAATCAGGCCAGATGGCTCCTTGATAGCTTCTTTGACACCGGCAGTTGAATTCAGAGACCTCCCCACCATCCAGAAACCATCAATGGCTCCCCAGCACCTATAGGATAAAATCCCACCCCCGGTATTAGGGACTGTCAAACTCTGGTCCTAGCCCTCCCTATACCCTCTTCTTCCCTCCATGGCCTGGCCTCCCGGCCCCTGTCCTGGTGACTCCAGAGGACACCCAGTTCTTGCACTTGTCACTGCCCCACGCCCCCACAGAGAGCCCTGCTTCTGTAAGAAACCCCCACCCCAGATCTGCCCACCCAGTCCCCTTCTCACGCACTCAGCTTCCAGGCCGGCCCCTCCCTACACCCCAGCACCACTTCACAGGAGCTCAGTTGTCACACACCAGTGACGTGCGTATGCGCATGTGTGTCATGCTCAGAACTTCTCGGTTAATGAGTATTGCAATTAACCCCAGCCAATCTTCCTCAACAGCCGTGCTCTTGGCTCGGGCCTGCCGGGAAGGCTGAGCCCCGCGCTAGGCCCTGGAGAGTTTGAGAAAGCATGAAGGAAAACAAAACGGCAAATTAGCAGGAATAATGAGGCTACGCTGAACGCCTTTGGAAGGAAGGGACGCTCCCAGCAGGCCAGGCTGTTCCAAATGTGACCTCCTTGATAAGGCTCGGCCCAGCGAGGCCTGACCTCACAGTTAACACCACCCGTGCTAGTGGGAGACGCTCATTTGAAGGGAGCTGACCTCGGGGTGCTGTCCTTCTCGACCACAGAAAGCAGTCTGGGGGTCCGGGAGCAGCACTCACTGACCGCCCCGCTGCGGAACCAACCGCGGACCCCTCCACGGCTCCCTCGCCCAAGGCACCTGCATCCCCAGCAGCGCCCCCCAAGCAAGAGGTCGGCCTTGCGTTGATCCAAAACCATGTCTACTCCCTTGACAAGAGGTTCCACTCCTGAGGGAAGAATCCTACATTCCAAAAACGGCTCGTGGAGAGCTGAAAATAACCAACCGCAAAGGAGCAGTGGAAGAAATCTTGGAACACGCTCTCGGTGCAAGTTTCGGCCGCTCTTCGAAACCGTCGGCAGGAGGTTGTGAGGGAGAATGCGAGACGGTGTGCCTCAGAGACACATCAAGGCCCACATGCAGGTGGTCAGGAGAACCTCCACGGTCACACTGAAAGCCACAAACTCTCGAACAGAAAAAAGGCGCCTGGGTGGCTCAGTGGTTGAGCATCTGCCTTTGGCTCAGGTTGTGATCCCGGGGTCCTGGGATGGAGTCCTGCATCAGGTTCCCTGCGGGGAGCCCGCTTCTCCCCCTGCCTGTGTCTCTGCCTCTCTCTGTGTCTCTCATTAATAAATAAATAAAATCTTAAAAAAAAAAAAAAGGCATAAGGGAAATTCACCAACGATCCCTGGTCGGGGGTGTCCTGCGTGCCCTTGCCTTGGCAGCCCCCTCCTCTCTGCTTCTCTGCTCTCCAATGAGCACACACTATAGTTTTCTTTTCTAATTAATAAGCATCTTCTAGAGAAAAAATAAAATCAGTACGTGGCCATGTTTCACAGCCAAGTATGGGCCCAGCACCAGGACACCCCCTCCAAGAAGAACTGGAGACCCCAACCCAGCAGGCTCCCCACCCCCATCCCAGGGCCCTCCCCAAGCCCAGCCAGCCCAGCAGACGCAGCTAGCTGCAGACAGATGTGACTGAGTCCCAAACATCTCCTGTCACAGCTAGCAGCTCCCCCCACCCAGCCTCTCCCTGTTACCAGCAGCTTCAGATGTTAAGAGAGTAAGTAACTAAGGAGAATTGCAAACAAACACAACTCTTTCTCCTGCATCTCCTGCAACCCAGCCCGGCCCAGGAGACTGTCACCATGCCCTCTGCATTCCCCACCTAGGTGCTGGGGTGACAGGAGATGCTGGAGAAGGCGGCCTTCGTTCACCTACTGTCGGGAAGGGAGTCGGCAGGCTTGTCGCAGCAGGAGAGGCAAGGGCACCTAGGAGGCCAAGAGCCAGGCCTCACTCGCCTGCAAGGTTGGTCTGGTCTCCCTGCCAGGCCGGGTCCTAGGGCAGCCCCGAGGGCTGTGCTCCTCGGACCACAGGCACAGTGGTGAGCGCCATCTGTGCACATACCACCTCCTGCCAGTTTCCTCTGCCCTGCGCGGGCGCTTAAGGCTGGTGGCTGGTCCCTCTCCTGGCACAAGGCCTTCCACCCGGTACATCAGCCCCCTTGGCTATAAAGTTGAAACTGAATGCGGCATTCTCTAGGTTCAGGTGAGAGTCACGCTCGAGGGCATGTGATCAGGGACACGGACACACGACCTATAGCAGACATGCCTGCCCTGTCCTGCCCCTTCACCTTCCCAGACTCACCCAGGGCCCTCACTCACACTGAGGCAGCTCCCTGTAAGGAGCCATGCCTGGTTCCCTAGGAGCCCAGGACCTCAGCCCCATATGGTTTTTCTCCCCCAGGAAGGGTAGGTACCCAACATCCTGCCAGAAATGCAGGCGTTGTTCTGGAAGCCTGCTCCCTCCCAGTGCTCCAGTCCATCACCAGTCCCGGGGCCTCTCTACTGCAGACCCCCAGCCTCCAGGGGGTGCCCCAGCACTAGCTCAATGGCAGCAGCCACCTCACACCCCGGGCTCTGGCCTCCTCTCAGGTTCCACTTCTTGGTCCTGCACCTTGCAGCCAGAGGGGTCTTATGAAAAGCCAGGCTGATTGTATGCCCATCCAGCTGTTAAACCCCTTCCAGTCTTCCTCTGCTTAAAAAGTCTCTCACTGGCTATGTGGCCCTAGTGCTCTGCCCACCCCTTCTCCTGCCCCATCTGAACATGCGCCCTGCTTTGTGTGCCAGAGCCTCTGCCTTCAACAGCCATGCTCGTTCCCACCCCAGGACCTTTGCACATGCTACCCCTCAACCTGGATCACTCCTCCAGCCTTCACTTAGCCATCTCCTGTCCGTCCTTGGAATCTCTGCTCAGAGAGGCTGTCCTTGGCCCCCCAGTGAAATGTTCTCCAAGTACCTATGTGCTTCAACAATAGGGCTCATGGTTGGTGCACCCCCATGCTCAGAGCAGGCCTGCCACCTTCCCACAGTGAGCCAATGAGTGGATGAATGAGCGAGCAAATGAATGCACACTCACACATGCGAGGACATGGGAGGAACAGAAGCTGAGGAGTCCACAGACCTGGGTCAAGCCTCGATCTTCCCACTGAGTCCCTATGGTTCTCAACATGGTCTCAACTTCCCCATCTGGCCCGGGGCAGGTGGGGCCAGCAGACCTGAAAGGGCCTCCCAGCTATAGGTGCCCATCAGCACTGCTAATAAGTGCACGTGTACGTGAACAGAAAATTAGACTTTTTTTTAAACTGTCAGTGGAGGGGGGCCCTGGAGCTGCAGGTCTGTGGTCCTCCTCATCTTGCCCACTGCCCCCCCAATGACAACTGGATTCCCCAACAATTCCCCCCAGATCCAGACCTCCCCAGGCTTATAATGCAGAGCCATAAAGGACATGACCTGCCACCCACCCCCACTCCCGCCCCAGGGGTCAGCTAGCCGCTGCCCCAGTGCCAGCCACTCCCCCACGCTCCCAGGAGCTCCAGGGGCCAACTCTCAGGGCTGCTCTGCTGGTGATGGGAAGGGGGCCCCCTGTCCCCTCCCTGTGGCAATTGTGTGGCTCCGAGTGACCGTGGCGATGAGGAACGTGTTCATTTAGGTCCTGTGCAAGCAGGAGCTGGGGGGGCCCTGCATCTCGGGAGGACGGCCGTGCGCCGACTTCCATCTCGATTCGGGATGTACAAATAGGCTGTGTTTGTTTTCTGCGCTCGCCTTCTGCAGCTCATGGCTTTTATCCTTGAAGTGAGGCTGATAAGAGCGTCAGAGAAATGCTAATGCTGGAGAAAACTCCCTGCAGAGTTATAATGAAAAGCTTTACATAAATTGTGATATTTTACTAATGTCCCAGGTCTGGGAGGGCTTTATTAACTGCGGCTCAGTCTTTTTGGCAGTTGCTGTGGATCTGCGTTGCCGACTTCAATGA